>NC_143037.1:61810000-62165000 GCF_057628025.1 Oncorhynchus mykiss
CTGCACTTTACTGTACTGTACTCTACTGCACTTTACTGTACTGTACTGTACTGCACTGCACTTTTCTTTACTGTAGTTTACTGCACACTACTCTACTGTACTCTACTGTACTGCACTCTAATCTACTGTACTCTACTGTACTGTACTGCACTCTACTCTACTGCACTGTACTGCACTCTACTCTACTGTGCTCTACTGTACTCTACTGCACTCTACTCTACTGTGCTGTACTGTACTATACTGTACTGCACTCTACTGTACTATACTGTACTGCACTCTACTCTACTCTGCTCTGCTCTACTGTACTGTACTCTACTGCACTCTACTCTACTACTCTACTGTGCAGTACTGTACTATACTGTACTGCATTCTACTGTACTATACTGTACTGCACTCTACTGTGCTGTACTCTACTCTACTCTACTCTACTCGATGGAGAAATCTGCTGCTGAATTATCATAGATCGGGAAGAGCTCTAGCCTATATTCTACATCCCTTGTGTCCATAGAACATCTGTCCCTTTTTATGGTCTGTGAGAAGCAGCATCTGCTTTTTAGAGATTTGTTCTAGTTAGGTAACATGAATCCTAACCAACAGCAAACTATCCCAGATCTTACGCTGTGGACCTAGTCTAGGTTAACCTGCTTTTGTACACTACACTAAAGTTCCAGTCTGGGTTTTTTCCATCTCTATGTATGTGTTTTCCAGTGCGTCTCTGTGTGTGTCCCTATTTCCATGTGTTTTCCATTGTCTGTTTGTGTCTCTGTGTGTGTCTCTTTGTGCGTATTTCCATGTGTTCGACAGTCTCTCTCTCTCTCTCTCTCTCTCTCTCTCTCTCTCTCTCTCTCTCTCTCTCTCTCTCTCTCTCTCTCGCTCTCTTTCTGTAAATATAGGGGTTTGGCCGTGGGTGATAAATGAGAGAGACACATCAAGGTCAGAGCACTAGTTATTGTCTCAGAGTCGCAGGAAGGAGAGAGGGAGAGATGGAGAGAGAAGGATGGAGAGGGAGGGAGAGCCATGGGAGGTCTCTGGCTATATAAACGGGTACATATGGTTTTCTCCCTTCTTCCATATTCACTATGTCTCCATATTTTGATACTTATTTCAGACAATGCACTCTTCTAATAAAAAAACTCTACGAAGCCTGTTTCAGACAGTGTGTGGGGATGCATACGCGCGCGTGTGTGTGTGGGCGTGTGTGTGTGTGTAACACTGCTCTGATCGATGGCCATTATTAATCATAGTGCCATTAGATGAGAGTCTATATCAGTTTGTATCAGTCTGTCTCAGTCTGTATCAGTCTTTATCAGTCTGTCTCAGTCTATCTCAGTCTGTCTCAGTCTGTCTCAGTCTATCTCAGTCTGTCTCTGTCTTTATCAGTCTATCTCAGTCAGTCTCAGTCTGTATCAGTCTTTATCATTCTGTGTCAGTCTGTATCAGTCAGTCTCAGTCTGTCTCAGTCTGTCTCAGTCTGTCTCAGTCTGTATCAGTCAGTCTCAGTCAGTCTCAGTCTCAGTCTTTCTCATTCTGTCTCAGTCTGTATCAGTCAGTCTCAGTCAGTCTCAGGCTTTATCAGTCTATCTCAGTCTGTCTCAGTCTGTATCAGTCTTTATCATTCTGTCTCAGTCTGTCTCAGTCTATCTCAGTCTTTATCATTCTGTCTCATTCTGTATCAGTCAGTCTCAGTCTTTATCATTCTGTTTCAGTCTTTATCATTCTGTCTGTCTTTATCATTCTGTCTCAGTCTGTATCAGTCTGTCTCAGTCTGTCTCAGTCTGTCTCATTCTGTTTCAGTCTGTATCATTCTGTCTCAGTCTGTATCAGTCAGTCTCAGTCAGTCTCAGTCTTTATCATTCTGTATGTCTTTATCATTCTGTCTCATTCTGTCTGTCTTTATCATTCTGTCTCAGTCTGTATCAGTCTGTCTCAGTCTTTATCAGTCTGTCTCATTCTGTTTCAGTCGTCTGTATCATTCTGTCTCAGTCTTTATCATTCTGTCTCAGTCTTTATCAGTCTGTCTCATTCTGTTTCAGTCTGTATCATTCTGTCTCAGTCTTTATCATTCTGTCTCAGTCTTTATCAGTCTGTCTCAGTCTGTCTCAGTCTGTCTCATTCTGTTTCAGTCTGTATCATTCTGTCTCAGTCTGTATCAGTCAGTCTCAGTCTTTATCATTCTGTTTCAGTCTTTATCATTCTGTCTGTCTTTATCATTCTGTCTCATTCTGTCTGTCTTTATCATTCTGTCTCAGTCTGTATCAGTCTGTCTCAGTCTTTATCAGTCTGTCTCAGTCTGTCTCATTCTGTTTCAGTCTGTATCATTCTGTCTCAGTCTTTATCATTCTGTCTCAGTCTTTATCAGTCTGTCTCAGTCTGTCTCATTCTGTTTCAGTCTGTATCATTCTGTCTCAGTCTATCTCAGTCTTTATCATTCTGTCTCAGTCTTTATCAGTCTGTCTCATTCTGTTTCAGTCTGTATCATTCTGTCTCAGTCTTTATCATTCTGTCTCAGTCTTTATCAGTCTGTCTCAGTCTGTCTCATTCTGTTTCAGTCTGTATCATTCTGTCTCAGTCTGTATCAGTCAGTCTCAGTCTTTATCATTCTGTTTCAGTCTTTATCATTCTGTCTGTCTTTATCATTCTGTCTCAGTCTTTATCATTCTGTCTCAGTCTTTATCAGTCTGTCTCAGTCTGTCTCATTCTGTTTCAGTCTGTATCATTCTGTCTCAGTCTTTATCATCCTGTCTCAGTCTGTCTCAGTCTTTATCATTCTGTCTCAGTCTGTCTCAGTCTTTATCATCCTGTCTCAGTCTGTCTCAGTCTTTATCATCCTGTCTCAGTCTTTATCATTCTGTCTCAGTCTGTCTCAGTCTTTATCCGTCTTTATCATTCTGCCTCAGTCTGTCTCAGTCTTTATCATTCTGTCTCAGTCTGTCTCAGTCTTTATCCATCTTTATCATTCTGCCTCAGTCTGTCTCAGTCTTTATCATTCTGCCTCAGTCTTTATCAGTCTGTCTCAGTCTGTCTCAGTCTTTATCATTCTGCCTCAGTCTGTCTCAGTCTTTATCCGTCTGTCTCAATCTGTCTCAGTCTTTATCATTCTGCCTCAGTCTGTCTCAGTCTTTATCATTCTGCCTCAGTCTTTATCAGTCTGTCTCAGTCTCTCTCAGTCTTTATCATTCTGCCTCAGTCTGTCTCAGTCTTTATCCGTCTGTCTCAATCTGTCTCAGTCTTTATCATTCTGCCTCAGTCTGTCTCAGTCTGTATCCGTCTTTATCATTCTGCCTCAGTCTGTCTCAGTCTTTATCATTCTGTCTCAGTCTGTCTCAGTCTGTCTCAGTGTTTATCTGTCTTTATCATTCTGCCTCAGTCTTTATCAGTCTGTCTCAGTCTTTATCATTCTGTCTCAGTCTGTTTCAGTCTGTCTTAGTCAGTTAGTACAACAGGAGAGAGAGAGAGAGAGAGTCCGATAAAAGGACTGTCTACGTGGCAGGAAGGGAGCGGAAGAGATGGAGATGAAGAGAGGTGCAGAGGGAATGACGTGCTGACTGAGGGAAGGACAGCGAAAGTGTTGGTAGATGTGGGGGTAGCTGTGTGTTTGGGGGATGGGGGTTGGAGTGTCAGGGGGGGTCACAGAAGTGGTGACTGACTGATGAGACGCTCCCACGCCTGGAGTGATCCATCTCCCAGACAGCACTGGGGCAGAAAGACTTTACTCTAGGGATGATGGGTAATAAACGACTCCAACAGGGTTGCCTCAGGGCTGACATTGATTGACAGCGGTGTGTTTATATGTGTGTTTGTGTGTGGGTGTGAGTGGGTGCTTTTGCTTGTGCATGTGTGTTCATCATTCAGCGAGAGAAAGGGGGAGGGGGAGAATTAATATTGTGTATGTGTCTATTTTTCTAGGTGTGAGTGTCTGTGGGTACGTGTGCGTGCAGGACATTGGGTACATACACACTGTTGGTTGTCCTCACCACTCTCTCTACTCTCTGCAGTTGTAGAAATGTTGAGCCCCAGTCTGTGACAGTACGCTGTCATTTCATAGCTGTTTGTCTGATGGAATCTGAATATGTCACACATAGAGATAGATTATATTAGCGTGTGACCTGTGGCACAGGGTCATGTGCTTTCTGGGCTTGACTTACCCTTCATCAGACACACACACACACGCACACAAATGTACATACAGAGACACACAAATGTACATACACAGACACACACACACACGAATGTACATACACAGACACACACACACAAATGTACATACACAGATACACACACACGAATGTACATACACAGATACACAGACACACACACAAATGTACATACACAGACACACACACACACACAAATGTACATACACAGATGCACACACACGAATGTACAAACACAGACACACACACACTAATGTACATACACAGACACACACACACACAAATGTACATACACAGATACACACACACAAATGTACAAACACAGATACACACACACACGAATGTACATACACAGATACACAGACACACACACACACACAAATGTACATACACAGATGCACACACACAAATGTACAAACACAGACACACACACACTAATGTACATACACAGACACACACACACGAATGTACATACACAGATACACACACACAAATGTACAGACACACACACACACACGAATGTTCATACACAGACACACACACACAAATGTACATACACAGACACACACACACACACAAATGTACATACACAGACACACACACACACACACACACACTACCATTATGCTTCCATATCCCCTTTCTCAGTGTCAGAATATTTCAGTGTATAAGAACACAGTTCTTATAACAGTAACACTGTCCTCTCTAGTGCTGTTCTGTGAGTCCTTCTCATTCTGTCCTGTTTTCTTCTGACTGGAGAGTGACCATGACATCACCATCTCCACTCTCAAGCAACGGGCAGGTGAGTCGACGGGTCGCCTAGGAGACACAATTATTGGCGTGTCCATAAGGATGGGGTATGGTCGTTGATGAGGTGGTCTTCTGAGTCACGTCACCCTGGCAACCCCCAGCTCCTCAGAGCACCATGGTGATGGTTGTGCTGGGAAGCAAACTGTTCCAATGATCTGTCCCTCATCGTGATTGGAGCTCAGAAGAGGAAATGAATGAATCCACTTGTCTATTCTCTTGTGTGTGTTTATTAAAATGCTCATAGATTGATTCTCATAATTACAGAATGTTAATCTCATCTCTCCATCTGTAAGCAAATTCATTTGATGACTCCGTTTGTGTCGGACATTGTTTAGCTCCTGTTTGTCCTGTAGTTGTTTACTCTGTTCTGTTTTGTCATTTTCCTGCGTGCGTGCGTGCATGTACGCACATAACTTTACCACTCTGCCACTGAAAAGGACCTGACGGAGTGTGTAAGGTGTCAGAGACTTAGCCTATAGTGTCCATGCAATCTGTGGCGTTTCATCTTGGTTCCTGCCCTGTACTTTTTCACAGACAGAGATAATCAGGGAATCTGTTGACCTCCTGTTGCCATAACAATACATACACACGCACACACACACACACACACGTCAGCTGGGCCTGGGGGCAGGCGTGTAGAGCAGGTTTGGCAGGTGCAGTTAGACTAGGGAACACAGTACACCTGACAACAGGTGTGTGTGTTATGCAGGACTGAACTTTACTGAGCTCCAGGGTGTGTGTGTGTGTGTGCAAGGAGATGGAATAGTATTTACTTGTTGACCAAGGAAGGTGTGTTGGATTTTCCCATTGAAACGGTTCACTGGATTTTTGGCGTCTGAGGAAAGAGGGAACATTGAATGACAAGGTAGCTTTTCCTTCTTGTTCTGGTCTTTTCTTGTATGTTAAATTCTGCAAATAAGCCCAGTCTGTCTGTTTATCTGGTTTAGGTCGTTGTTTTGCTATCCTTCTTTTCTTTACTTTGGCAAATGTTCAAATGAACACACTTACTTTTTGGTCTCGAAGGACTTTGGAATCATTTGAGCTTTCAGTATTGTAACAGACATGTAGAAGAGTTGTGAGTGTTGTGTAGAGTTGGGAGGAGTGTTGAGTAGAGTTGGGAGGAGTGTTGTGTAGAGTTGTGAGTGTTGTGTAGAGTTGGAAGTGTTGTGTAGAGTTATAAGTGTTGTGTAGAGTTATGTCTTGTGTAAAGTTGTGAGTGTTGTGTAGAGTTATAAGTGTTGTGTAAAGTTGTGAGTGTTGTGTAGAGTTGTGAGTGTTGTGTAGAATTATAAGTGTTGTGTAGTGTTGTGTAGAGAGTGTTCAGTGGAAGTGATTCCTCTGTGTCGTCAAGTTCCTGTTTACTGTTAGGACGTTTGATCTGCGGGCCAGGTTTCACTCTCTCTCAGATAACCATGACTACAGAGTTTCAATAGACCCAGACCCTTATGACACCGTAGGTCTCGTTACTGATACAGACTGTTTGTTTTTCCCAAGACTTGACCTTTGTCTATGGTCAGAGTGTTTCTCATTGGTCAGTGGTTTGGCTGAAGGACTTCAGAGTAGATAGATGCTGCTCCAAAGCACTGATGCAGGGTCAGAACTGATTTTATCACCTTAAGATTGGGGGCAGGAAAAGTTGAGATTAGATTAAGTTTTACAAAGTCATCAGTTGTCTTTGGTGAATGGCTTTCCTCTATATGATAATGTGGGATGCTGTGTGTCAGTATAGTCAATACTATACAGTCTGCTGTTTACAAATGGATTTCTGTTGCAGCGGTAGTGAAAGTGAGAGCGGGAACTGGGCACTATTTTATGATTTGCTACTGTACAACTATTGACCCAGTAGCTGTGTGTATTACAGTTACTGTTTATAGCTTAAGTGAAAAGCTTTGTCTTCCATGGTTGTATGCAAACTGTAGCACACTCTTTATCTTGCTCTCTCTCTCCCCTTCTCCTTCTCTCTCTCTCCCTCTCTCACTCTCTCTTCCCTCCCTCCCTACTTGGTTTGGTAAAAGCCTTGTAGATATCATATGTTGGGAAAGCCAGCCTGCAGCAGGACCTCATGAGGGCAGACAGCGAAGCAGGACTCATTACAGACTGACATAGCTCTGCCTGCCTTCACTGCCTGAAGCTGCAGGCTGAAGCTGAGCTGGACAACACCAAATCAGACGTGGAGAAGCTCCTCAGTGGTCTCACTACCATCTCTAAACTAATCCTTTGGCGATGCGTGTGGAGTGAATAGATACCGTCCGTAAGCCTGCAGGAAAGAGAGCAGAGAGGAGCAGTGTGGATGATAGTTGATATAGATTATCATTGATAACACACAGCAAGGCTAAACACAGGCTGTGATGAGGGCACTAGGAACAAAGACAGCGGTACTTAGACACAAACACAGAGGCACACACACACACACACACACACACACACACACAGGCCCAGTCGTACATAAGTACACGCACACGCACAGGCATAGGGATGCACAAGCACACGTATATACACAGTAAACACATACTTCCCCCACTCTCAACACAAACAATACATTATGTGAACATACCAACATATTGCACAAAACAGCACTCATTAAAAAGGCCACACTTCAATTCAGTTGACTGGATTTCAAAAAGCCCTTACAGGCATCTCCCTGATGAAACTAGCTAGCTGCTAAAGGCCTAATTGTCCCACAGTGCATCTGTTTGTAGTTCTGTTGAGTGGGTTTCTTAAACACACAGCCTGATATCACAGACATGCAGAGAGAAAGTGGGACACACACACACAGGCCATTATCACTCCCAGCCAGTCAAAAGGATGGAGGATCAGGATGTAGACATGTATTATTTATAGGCAGGCCTATCAGAGAGCTAGCTGTAGACTCATTGAGGCGGAAGCCTCTTCTCTCTCTCCTCTGGCCTGGTGTCAGGATCGATGCTGGGCCTGTCTGTTCCCTCTATGCTTCCTCTATGCTTCCTCTCTAGTTCTTCTTGCTCCCTGCAGCATGGTCGTTTGTTCACCTCCTACAGTTACACACCACACTGCACCACTCACGTGTAATGCAGCTAGGCCTGTATGGATCTTCATCGTTCAGGTGTCCTTGGACTGAAACTGGGCCTGTATGGATCTTCATCGTTCAGGTGTCCTTGGACTGAAACTGGGCCTGTATGGATCTTCATCGTTCAGGTGTCCTTGGACTGAAACTGGGCCTGTATGGATCTGCATCGTTCAGGTGTCCTTGGACTGAAACTGGGCCTGTATGGATCTGCATCGTTCAGGTGTCCTTGGACTGAAACTGGGCCTGTATGGATCTGCATCGTTCAGGTGTCCTTGGACTGAAACTGGGCCTGTATGGATCTGCATCGTTCAGATGTCCTTGGACTGAAACTGGGCCTGTATGGATCTGCATTGTTCAGGTGTCCTTGGACTGAAACTGGGACTGTATAGGGCTGCATCGTTCATGTGTCCTTGGACTGAAACTGGGGCTATATAGGGCTGCAATAGGGCTGCTTCGTTCTGGTGTCCTTGGACTGAAACTGGACCTGTGTAGGGCGGCTTCGTTCAGGTGTCTTCGGACTGAAACTGGGGCTGTGTAGGGCGGCTTCGTTCAGATGTCCTCGGACTGAAACTGGGGCTGTGTAGGGCGGCTTCGTTCAGGTGTCCTCGGACTGAAACTGGGGCTGTGTAGGGCGGCTTCGTTCAGGTGTCCTCGGACTGAAACTGGGGCTGTGTAGGGCGGCTTCGTTCAGGTGTCCTCGGACTGAAACTGGGGCTGTGTAGGGCGGCTTCGTTCAGGTGTCCTCGGACTGAAACTGGGGCTGTGTAGGGCGGCTTCGTTCAGGTGTCCTCGGACTGAAACTGGGGCTGTGTAGGGCGGCTTCGTTCAGGTGTCCTCGGACTGAAACTGGGGCTGTATGGAGCTGAAACTGCTGGGTTTTTTGGCTCACCTATGTCACTTTCTTGGTGTTCTCAAATTAATACTGTGTTCCTTCAGAACAGGCTGCATTCCTGCGTGTTCTGTGAACAGAAGTTATGTACTCACCATTCAACCTAATATATCATCTCCCTCTCCCTCCCTCAGACCTCTCTCCCTCCTCTCTACAGTACCAGTGTGGATCGGTGGACTTCCTGTGTTCCCCACGGCTGGGAAAGAAAGCCCCGCCCCCTCCCAAACCATGTCACGGCCGGCCTGCAGTCAAGCCCCACCCCCAGCCTACCGCCACACCCACCTCTCAGAAACCTCAAGGTACAGTGTTGGTTTATTTGTCCTTTAGCATTATAACTAGTTGTTTATTACAATAATGTCATTATCATGTTGGTACAATATCCAGCATTGTGTTATTAGCCTGCGTTTCTTAGGGAATGACTACTACCCAGGCCCCAGATGTTTATTTGGTCAGGTCAGCGTTCACCCATATATTTATCCCACAAACACATCAGTCAGAAAAAGAGATTAATGGTTCAGATCAAAGACTGTTGTTAGTCCAACTATAGGTTCATGCTATCTGCCTGTTGAGGCATTACTTTAGGCCAGCGTTTCTTAAAGTATGGGGGTCACGGACCTGTTAATGTATAATTATTTAATTAATTACTGGAATTGATTTGGCCAAGTGCAACTGCGCTCTCGGTTCAGTGCGCTCTGTGCATAGCAGCATTTTTTCCTGCAGTTTTCTTGAAGATCACTCCGCGACCTACACGCTGCAGCGCTGTGGTTCAAGCCACTGACTTGTTATCAGTGTTGCCAACTTAGCGACTTTGTCGCTATATTTAGCGAGTATTCAGACCCCTCTGGCGACACATTTTCAAAAAAGTGACTAGCGACAAATCTAGCGACTTTTTCTGGTGTTATTGGAGACTTTTGGAGACTGACATGAAAGCACGTATCGTTCTTACTCTTCTCAACGAGCAGCGGGTGCTGCCGTGGGCCACACCCCAATCCCAAAGCACTCATAGGCGGCCCAGTCCTCGCACAGCAGTCCCTCCCAGCTGCAGTCAGAGCAGGAGATGTTCACCCCTCCCCGTCCAGACTGCAAATGAATCGCGCATGCGGGAAGCCACCACTGGATGATCACGCCCTGGCTTTCATTCAGGGCAGGATGTAAAATGTTCTTTGTCTAAAATAAATCACTGCAAAAAAATAAATCACTGCATTTGACTCACACAGCCTCAGTCACTTACTCACCTTGTCCACTGTGCGTGTGCCTCTCTGTGACATAAGCTAAACATCTAGCTGGCTAGCTCATCATGTCTCATTCTAAACTGTACACTCAAAAATACGGAAAGGAGTGGGAATCAAACCCTGCCTGAATTCAAAAGCTGGTTGAAGATGTTTGTTGCAGATGATACATGGGTATACTGCCTGTATTGTAAGGCTGATTTCTACGCCAAACTTAGTGATGTAAAAAAAAACACATGACAACTCAAAAACATACTCAAAAGGCAAAGCCTTATAACAGTTCCACCCAGAACAAACTGCCATTTATGGTTCAAAAAATTGGCATGTGATCACATTGGAGAAGCATGTAGAGCTGCTTTCTCAGACTCCACTGCTGCTACCCACTTCAACATGCACAGGACAAAGTGCACAGTAATGATTAATGGTGTTCTAGCACCATACTTTCTGAAGAAGTTGGTTGCAGATGTGGGTGACCAGCGTTTCAGCCGCCTCCTCGATGAGTCCACGGATGTAAGTGTACCTGGGGGTTGTGATAAGGTACTTTAGTGACACCAAGCAGACAATTGTATCAACATTTCCGGGGCTTGTTGAGTTGGAGGGAGGAGATGCCAAATCTATAGCCCGTGCTGTTTTGGCTTTGAAGTGTTGTCTTAAAAAAGAGAAACTCCTGGGGATAGGGACTGACAATGCCTCTGTTATGGGGATTAACAATGGTGTCCATAAAGTGCTGAAGGAGGAGTATGGCCTCAAATATCTGGTTCTTATTCGCTGTGTGTGCCACTCTCTGCAGCTTGCTCATTTGTAGTTCTAAACATATTTAGGGTGTTTTTTTACTCACTTTTTGTCCCTCCCACGACGTTATTCCTCTCTCCTACAGCGCCATCACAATTACATGCACATGGCCAATTATGCAAAGTAGGTGATGACGTCATTTAGCGACTTTTAGGACAGCCAATAGTTACTTTCCTTACTGAGGAGTTGGCAACACTGATTGTTATTCCTCACCGCTGTCATGAAATGGACTCATGCTAGTCACAAGTTCTGACTGAGCTCAATGGTCATGACACGCAAATACAGTGATGACGTTTTGTCTCTTTCACACAAACTTTGAGAAATAATGAGGAGCGCCCACAATGTGTTTTGTGTGGGGAAGTGCTTAGTAATGAGTCTCTCAAAACGAACATATTAATAAAATGACACGCCCTGACCAAACATCCAGGCACAACTGTACATGACAGTAAACCCAGGGAGTTATTTCAGAACAGGGCAGTATGCCTCAGGAAACAGTGCTTCGAAAGTGTAAAAGTAAGTCAACTAACAAAGCATTGTTGTCATTTTATAACAAGTGATAATAAGCAGAAATAAGGGAGTACTATCTCTCATAGTAATAGATGTGAATTTCTCTTTCAAACAATCCCCTGGCCGTTTAACGTTTAACAGCTAATAGCTGACATTAGCCAAAGCAAGTTAGCTAGCTACTGATAGTGTAAACCTAAGAAACAGTACAGATGAAGATGAAAAGTGACCAGGCCTACTGTACATTTTACTGTAGAAATGATTGTTGAAAACAAGTCTAGGTTGGAACTGTTGCTGTTACAAGTAATAATTTTATTCTGATCTGGAATAAACTGATTGAAGCAAGATGCTTTTTGAGACAAACACTCACAGTTCTGGGTTGATCATCTGCATCAGGAAGCAGTCTCCTGCCTGAATGAGAAAGCAGTAGATGTTCTGATCCAGTTTGGCACCACATACTCACGCAAGTCAGGGTTCTGAAGTACAGACACAGTGTCAATGCTGGGCCTGACCTCAGTGTTACACTGTTAAAAACTGAGTCCATAATAGACCTGCTTGTTGAAAACTTCAACCAGCCACACACCTCTCATTAGGACTGAAAATGTCTCATTAGGACCTCTCATCTGGTCTACATCTGTGTGATGTGATCAATCAGTTTATTCCAGTTCAGAATAAAACATGTGTATTTTAACAGCAACAGTTCCAACCTAGACTTTCTATCAACAATCATTTCTACAGTAAGATGTACAGTAAGATGTACAGTAATATGTACAGTAGGCCTGATCATTTTTTATCTGTACTGTTACTTAGGGTTTCACGATCAACAAGCCTGTGTGTGTTCTGTTCTACATCTGTGTGATGTGATCAATCCGTTTAGTCCAGTTCAGAATGAAATGATTTATTGTATTTTAACAGCAACAGTTCCAACATAGACAGGTATGTTAGAGTGTTTTTAACGGGGGAAAATAAACTAAAGTTATTTATGGGTATTTCATTGTTATTTGTTTTTGTCTATATTGCATTTTTTAGGCATATGGGCAATGAAATGTACCGATATTTACGAAAAGTTGCATATTTTCCTGAAGCTTGGGTCCCAGGAAAACACAGAATATCTCATTTGGGTCCCAGGCTGAAAAAGAACCCCTGCTTTAGGCTGTGCTGTAGCCACACACACACACTCAGAGAGAGACCTGTTCCTCATTCAGCCCTAGTACAATACCAAGCACACAGCAAAGACTGGCCTGCATAAAATATATAGAAAAAACCTAGTGTCCTCTAAATGCATTCTGCAGTAACCATGTTTTAAGAGCATGTAGCTAGCTATACAGTAGCGTGTTATCCTCTGATAGTGTGGGTGGCCATTTGTGCAGAGTCTGTTTTTGGACTGCTCTCGGCCTGTCATTTTTTTTGTCTGTGTGCTTGTGTTTTTTTTTATCTGACTTTGAAACCACAGTGGCTTACAAGCAGTCATCACTGCATCCTGTTCTGAAACCAGGAAGCTGTCTTAGCTCTGTGAAGCAGCATCAGAACTTCTCCTGTGCTGTGTTCCTGGACCTACTCTTGGAGTTGAGCATTTATATGTTGTGTTTTGTGGTGGCATTTGGACTGTGGTTTTGTGAGTGGGTAGCTGCAGCAGCCAAGGGCGTCTGGAATACAGAAATGGAGGCTTTCTCACACCGGGGCACTTGAAACAGGACTGTTTCTGCCGTCACACCAGTGACCTGACCTAGTATCTGTTTTTTTCACTCTTTCCTTCTTCCTCATTCCATTTCCCCTCTTCCTGGACCTGGACCTACAGTGCCGCCTAAGCCCCTTCACCTGCTGGCCCTCGGACAGGACAAGAAGCCCAAGAGGATCCCCCCAGCCCCCTCCAGGCCGCTGCCTGCTCCCCCAACTTCGCCCAAGCCGCGGCCCAGCCAGACCCCCCCTGGCCTGGCCACACTGCCTCAAAGAGAAGCCCAGAACGTGGGGCTACTCATCGAGAGGTTTGAGAAGTCCAGGTACTTTACTGCACTGCAGGGTGTAGGAGATTCCACAAGGTGTTCTCACCCTGTATCATTATATTTAGTTGGATTATTTATGATGTGGGTATTGCTATACGAGTATGAATGTTTTGCACGGAATACACACTCAATGTCTGTCTTACCCTCTGTCACAGAATACACACTCAATGTCTGTCTTAACCTCTGTCACAGAATACACACTCAATGTCTGTCTTACCCTCTGTCACAGAATACACACTCAATGTCTGTCTTAACCTCTGTCACAGAATACACACTCAATGTCTGTTTTACCCTCTGTTACAGAATACACACTCAATGTCTGTCTTAACCTCTGTCACAGAATACACACTCAATGTCTGTCTTAACCTCTGTCACAGAATACACACTCAATGTCTGTCTTACCCTCTGTCACAGAATACACACTCAATGTCTGTCTTAACCTCTGTCACAGAATACACACTCAATGTCTGTCTTAACCTCTATCACAGAATACACACTCAATGTCTGTTTTACCCTCTGTTACAGAATACACACTCAATGTCTGTCTTAACCTCTGTCACATAATACACACTCAATGTCTGTTTTACCCTCTGTTACAGAATACACACTCAATGTCTGTCTTAACCTCTGTCACAGAATACACACTCAATGTCTGTTTTACCCTCTGTTACAGAATACACACTCAATGTCTGTCTTAACCTCTGTCACAGAATACACACTCAATGTCTGTTTTACCCTCTGTTACAGAATACACACTCAATGTCTGTCTTACCCTCTGTCACAGAATACACACTCAATGTCTGTCTTACCCTCTGTCACAGAATACACACTCAATGTCTGTCTTACCCTCTGTCACAGAATACACACTCAATGCCTCGTTTTTTAGTCACGTTTCTTCTTTATTTCCCAGGATTCCGATTCTTGGCGTCCCCCCGAAGAATCAGCTCCACCTGTGCCTGAGTATGGACGCCATGTCTGAGACCACACCCCCCTCTGCCCCTGACCCCACAGCACACTCCCCTTCAGGGTCAGCAGGAGCAAAGGACTCTGGGAAACACTCCCCCGCCGACAAACTTGCACATATCGTCTCGGAGCGGATTGATGAGGTCACAGAGCTGATAGAACTCTCACGCCTGGCCTCACTCCACATCGACGGCCACGAGGACATTCCTCTGGACTCAATGGAGGACCACCTCGACATCGCCCATGGCGATGGAGTTGGTTCCCTTGACGATGTGGAGCGGGAGGAGAGAGGCTCTTCCCATGAGCTCCAGGACAATCCGGACTCTCTCTCCTCGGAGCAGAACTTAAATGGGAAGATTCCCAACAGGGACAGCGGGATTGACAGCCCATCGTGTGCGGTGGAGGGGGAGGTGTTCCCCAACGAGGACGCCATCGACGAGGAAGAGCGCTATGACAGCGTCACGGAGACGGAGACCAGTGTGTCCTGCTGCATAACCCTGGACAACAAGCGTGACTCCACGCAGGACGAGGACAGTGACCTGGATGAGGTCAGCAGTGGGGAGATGGAGGGAGGAGAGAAGACAGACACACACAGGGTGAGTCAGACACACACACATTCTTATCAGTCCTCTCAGTTCGTAGGGCAGTAACTGTAACCTGACCATCTATTATTGTCTGGATGAACTATCTGAAAGTCTGCATCAGTTTCAGATGTTGTTTTTGTTTATGAAACTGTGGGCCTACACACAGCACAACACACACACACACCCAAACAAACAAACAGACACACTATTTCAAGTGTATGTGTGGTGGTCACAAGAGTCTGTGCAGTATTTAAAAGTGGATGTGCTGTGGGTTGTAGGGAGATGAGTACCTGCCCAGGGCTGTAAAAGGATCTTGTGACTACTGCTAGAGGACAAACTAAACCAGACAGAAACCTGCACACAGCCCAGCTGCTGTTTCCTCTGACATCCCACCGTTGATCTGTGTGAGAGTGATACTGACACTTCCAACAGAGAACTTCACATTTTACCGGTCCGGTATACATGAACCCCCCTGCCAGAAAAATACTGTCTATTTATTGGAATTAAAGGATAAGAGGAAGGTCAAGAAACATCAGACAGAAATAGAAAGAGAGAAAAGGAGGTATAGAAAAAAGAGAGACAGAATGCAAGTCAGCAAGAGAATGAGAGAGTGTGCTGAAAGTTAGCTAACGAGGACAAGTGTGAGAAAGAGATGGGTGGGCGGAGGTGATGAGTGGTAGCTGAAACTAGAGTACAGGACCGTCGTCATGGGTGTCATCAGTACAGGACAGTCATCATGGGTGTCATCAGTACAGGACAGTCATCAGTACAGGACAGCTATCATGGGTGTTAGCAGCACTGTGATGTTATCCCCTCAGCATTGTTATGATGGGGCACAGCCCAACACACCCAAACACACACCCATGTGAGCACACGCACTTACACAGACACACAAACACACACACACACACACCGTAGTGACAGCCCATACCCTTTACCTCATGAGCAAGGGAACTCCATGTTTCTTGATATCAGCATTACTGTCAAGAGGAAATGTGTGTGGGGAGGGGCAGGAGGTGTGTGGGGAGGGGTGTGAAGGGACAGTGTCACTCTCTGACACTAACAGCTGGTATGTTGATAGCGTTTTAATGACACTGCTGTCGCAGAGGATGTGGGTTGTGGGGATGCACATTGAGACAGGAAAATAAAGAAATGTACTTTCTTTCAGTCTTTAGCTCTGCTACAGAAATAGATGAGATATTTTACCTGCAGGGTATTATTATGCCTATGTGAGAGTGTGCTTGTTTGTGAACATACACTGCATGACCAAAAGAAAGAAAGAATGTGGACATCTCATTCCAAAATCCTGGGCATTAATATGGTGTTGTTCCCCTCTTTGCTGCTACAACAGCCTCCACTCTTCTGGGAAGGCTTTCCACTAGATGTTGGAACATTGCTGCTATAACAGCCTCCACTCTTCTGGAAAGGCTTTGCACTAGATGTTGGAACATTGCTGCTATAACAGCCTCCATTCTTCTGGGAAGGCTTTCCACTAGATGTTGGAACATTGCTGCTATAACAGCCTCCACTCTTCTGGGAAGGCTTTCCACTAGATGTTGGAACATTGCTGCTATAACAGCCTCCATTCTTCTGGGAAGGCTTTGCACTAGATGTTGGAACATTGCTGCTATAACAGCCTCCATTCTTCTGGGAAGGCTTTCCACTAGATGTTGGAACATTGCTGCTATAACAGCCTCCACTCTTATGGGAAGGCTTTGCCCTAGATGTTGGAACATTGCTGCGGGGACTTGCTTCCATTCAGCCACAAGAGCATTAGTGAGGTTGGGCACTGATATTGGGCGATTAGGCCTGGCTCGCTGCCGGCATTCCAATTCATCCCAAAGTTGCTTGATGGGGTTGAGGTCAGTGCTCTGTGCAGGGCAGTCAAGTTCTTCCACACCAACCTCGACAAAACATTTCTGTATGGACCTCGCTTTGTGCACGGGACATTGTAATTTTGAAACAGTAAAGGGCCTTCCTCAAACTGTTGCCACAAAGTTGGAAGCACAGAATTGTCTAGAATGTCATTGTATGCAATAGCTTTAAGATTTCCCTTCACTGGAACTAAGGGGCCTAGCCCGAACCATGAAAAACATTATTCCTAATCGGCCAAACCCAGATTAGTCCGTGGTGAAGTGTGATTCATCACTCCAGAGAATGTGTTTCCACTGCTTCAGAGTCCAATGGCGACAAGCTTTACACCACTCCTGCTGATGCTTGGCATTGCCCATGCCGATCTTAGGCTTGTGTGTGGCTGTTCGGCCATGAAAACCAATTTTATAAAGCTTCCGATGAACAATTATTGTGCTGACGTTGCTTCCAGAGACCGTTTGGAACTTGGTAGTGAGTGTTGCAACCGAGGACAGATAATTTTTTACACGTTATGCGCTTCAGCACTCGGCGGTCCCGTTCTGTGAGCTTGTGTGGCCTACCACTTTGTGGCTGAGCCATTGTTGCTTCTAGACATTTCCACTTCACAATAAAGACTCTTGCATTTGATCGGGGCAGCTCTAGCAGGGCAGAAATTTTACGTACTAACTTGATGGAAAGGTGGCATCCTATGATGGTACCATGTTGAAAGTCACTGAGCTCTTCAGTAAGGCCATTCTACTGACAATGTTTGTCTATGGAGATGGCATGGCTGTGTGTGTAACGTGTGCCCTGGGAGTCGGGAAGCAAGTTCAGAGAGTGAATCATTTAATAAACAAAACACGAACAACTGGAACAGAAACAATAACACCTGGGGAAGGAACCAAAGGAAGTGACATATATAGGGCAGGTAATCAAGGAGGTGATGGAGTCCAGGTGAGTGTCATTAGGTGCTGATGCTCGTGACAAGTGTGCACAATAATCAGCAGTCTGGTGACCTAGAGGTCGGAGAGGGAGCACACGTGACAATGTGTTTGATTTTATACACCTCTCAGCCAAGGGTGTGGCTGAAATAGCCAAATCCACTGATTTGAAGGGGTGTCCACATACTTTTGTTTGTATAGTGTGTCTGTACAGTATGTTTTACAGTTTTCTCCTTTCCTGGTTGTGTGTGTGATAATGTGTGTGTACCAGACAGCTGTTACAAAACACAATGTCACAATATAGTACATCCTCACTCTGTGAGGTCTGGTCCCTGTCACTGTCAGTCCAGGAATGTCATTTCACCCATTATGTTAATCCCTGTTCTAGAACCTGTGAAGTGGTGAAACTGAATACACATCCGCAGCAGTTTACATGTCATCTCAGCTCCACTAGTAAACACAGTATTGGTGACTAAATCAGCTCTCAGTAAACCAGAACTGATGACTGATTACTGCAACATGCCAGTGTTCATTTCATTAACAAAAAAGTGACAAAAATATTGGTCAAACACCAATTTTCCAGTGGCTATTGATGAGACTTTAACTGACTAAATAGACCCAGAAAGGTCTATAACTAAAGACATTTTTCATTTCATTTCAATTGACTAAAATATGATTATCTCTGTCACTAAAATCTGACTACTAAATGGACTGGACAAGAGCTTTTGGAGAGATTGAGAGCTTTTCAGTGATAAGCACAATTGATATTAGCAGCACAGATGCGCAGCACAGTTCTGTTCAGCAGTGGGAAGGATGGGCCACACTCGGCACACACAGCCTACATCAGCTGGTGAGCTGCGGGGGAGCAAGCGATCCGTGTGAGCAGACAGGCTCTGCTTCGTCTCCTCAGATTATACACATTGTGCAGGCAACCCTCTTGCTTCCCCATAGCTAACCAGTCACCACCAGCCTTCTAGTTAGCTACCTTTTCGCTGGTTAAGAACCACAATCAGCTTTACAAAATTAAAAACAATAGCATAGTGTTTAATAGTAAAACAACAGTCTAGCTATATTTTTCTTTCCCTTGAGTCTAGAAAGACTATTTGAAATTGTAGTCTTGCTCAACCCTCCCAGTTAACCCATTGGATTTCATAGCCAGGTTCTGTAGCCAACATAGCCAAGTCTCACTGTTTTCCTCAAGGTAATTTGAGCCCTTACCGTTCAAAAGATATGACCCAAAATACCGGCGCTACGTTTTTTAAATTTCTATTGTGCATTGGCGGGCCGCATTTTACATCCATAAAGCATATTGCGGGCCATTCTAAAACTAGGCTACTTGCGGACCGGACAGTTTGTTTAGGCTATACCTTGTTCAGTCATATTAGCTCATTAGCTAGCTACAGTATAGCTAACAACCTGGTGCGCGTTCAGCTGGACACAACATTTTGGAAGGTTCAGATAGAAAAATGCTATGTAGAACAAACATGACTCTCTGACAAGTTGAATAAGGAATAACGTCGGCTCTATTCATAGAATTTCTATCTGCAATGTTCGGTAACGTTTTGCAACAATGTGGCTGCGGTGTCTGTGGAATGTTGATAACAATGGCAATGACACAACCAGAGGTGCAACCCATACTACTTTGCCAAAATGTTGCTGCTCTCTCTCTCTATTTCTCTCGTTCTATCTTTCTCTCTCTCACTCTCTATTTCTCTCATTCTATCTTTCTCTCACACTCTCTTTTTTTCTCTCTCTCTCTCTCTCTCTCTCTCTCTCTCTCTCTCTCTATTTCTCTCGTTCTATCTTTCTCTCTCTCACTCTCTATTTCTCTCATTCTATCTTTCTCTCACACTCTCTTTTTTTCTCTCTCTCTCTCTCTCTCTCTCTCTCTCTTTCTCTCTCTCTCTCTCTCTATTTCTCTCGTTCTATCTTTCTCTCTCTCACTCTCTATTTCTCTCATTCTATCTTTCTCTCTCATTCTATCTTTTTCTCTCTCTCTCTCTCTCTTTTTCTCTCTCTCTCTCTCTCTCTATTTCTCTCGTTCTATCTTTCTCTCTCTCACTCTCTATTTCTCTCGTTCTATCTTTCTCTCTCTCCCTCTCTATTTCTCTCTCTCTCTCTCTCTCTCTCTCTCTCTATTTCTCTCTTTCTATCTTTCTCTTTCTCACTCTCTATTTCTCTCATTCTATCTTTCTCTCTCTCTCTTTTTCTCTCTTTTTCTCTCTCTTTTTCTCTCTCTTTTTCTCTCTCTCTCTCTCTCTCTCGACAGATAATTCTCAGATATTCTTATATACCGTATGTTTGTCATCTTTCTGCTGTTGGGAAGAGAGTAGGATGTTATGCAGAAAAATATGTTGGTAGGACAATGTATGTTTGTGCATATGGAAGAGAGCGATTTATTCGGCCTCACGGCCTTCGTAAGGGCTTTTCAAAGCTCTGATACGTAAAGCTTATTAAAGATCAGTGATACTATCCAGAGCAGTGTGCAGGTTCCTTCCTTTTTCTCACTAAAATATGACTAAAATGAAAGGGCATTTAGTTGACTGAAGTGGACCACTGTTTTCGTCATTTTGACAATAACTAGACTAAATCATTATTCAAAAGACATAAATGTGAGCAAGATTTAATGATATTTTAGACTAGACTAAATCTAAAAACTTTACAAATTTAAGACTACAACACACAGTACAAGGTTGGCCAAGTTTTAATCAATAACTGAGATGAAAAGAGTGCCAGCGAACATCCCCATTTCAGATCACTCTTTTCTTTGTATGTTTTTACTAGTTAGAGTTCTGTTGCTTTCACCAACAGGCCTAAACGCAAATGTGTTTGTGTTAATATTTCTGATATTCTCTCTCAAAGGTCTTAGGCTCAGAGGCATATGTGTAGTGTATGATAGAGGTCTAGTGTAGGTTTGTGTAGCTGAGTGGATTCTATAGGTTTAATATGGTTTGGTGTGTCTGACTGTGTGTGTCCTCTTCTGTCTCTCAGTGCTCAGAGACCCAGAGGTTACTGAACATCGCCAGAGAGCTCCTTCACACTGAGGAGGCCTACGTCAAGAGACTGAACCTTCTGGACCAGGTATACACACACATATGGCTTGTGAGATACACCGCTGGTCTTCCTATCATAGTAGAGACCTTTTCATTTGTTGTTGTTGAGGGTGACAGTCACGTATAGTTGAAGTCAGAAGTTTACATACACCTTAGCCAAATACATTTAAACTCAGTTTTTCACAAATTCTGACATTTAATCCTATTAAAAGGTCCCTGTCTTAGGTCAGTTAAGATCACCACTTTATTTTAAGAATGTGAAATGTCAGAATAAAAGTAGGGAGAATAAATTTATTTCAGCTTTTATTTATTTCATCACATTCCCAGTGGGTCAGAAGTTTGCATACACTCAATTAGTATTTGGTAGCTTTGCCTTTAAATTGTTTAACTTGGATCAAACGTTTTGGGTAGCCTTCTACAATAAGTTGGGTGAATTTTGGCCCATTCCTCCTGACAGAGCTGGTCTAACTGAGTCAGGTTTGTAGGCCTCCTTGCTCGCACATGCTTTTTCAGTTCTTCCCACAACTTTTCTATGGGATTGAGGTCAGGGCTTTGTGATGGCCACTCCAATACCTTGACTTTGTTGTCCTTAAGCCATTTTGCCACATCTTTGGAAGTATGCTTGGGGTCATTGTCCATTTGGAAGACCCATTTGCGACCAAGCTTTAACTTCCTGACTGATGTCTTGAGATGTTGCTTCAATATATCCACATAATTTTCATTCCTCATGTAGCCATCTATTTTGTGAAGTACACCAGTCCCTCCTGCAGCAAAGTACCCCCACAACATGATGCTGCCACCTCCGTGCTTCACGGTTGGGATGGTGTTCTTCGGCTTGCAAGCATCCCCCTTTTTCCTCCAAACATAACGATGGTCATTATGGCCAAACAGTTCTATTTTTGTTTCATCAGATCAGAGGACATTACTCCAAAGTATGTTCATCTCTAGGAGACAGAACGCGTCTCCTTCCTGAGCGGTATGACGGCTGCGTGGGTCCATGGTGTTTATACTTGCGTACTATCGTTTGTACATATGAACGTGGTACCTTCAGGCGTTTGGAAATTTCTCCCAAGGCTAAACCAGACTTGTGGAGGTCTACAATTTTTTTCTGAGGTCTTGGCTGATTTCTTTTGATTTTCCCATGATGTCAAGCAAAGAGGCACTGAGTTTGAAGGTAGGCCTTGAAATACATCCACAGATACACCTCCAACTGACTCAAATGTTGTCAATTAGCCTATCAGAAGCTTCTAAAGCCATGACATCATTTTCTGGAATTTTCCAAGCTGTTTAAAGGCACAGTCAACTTAGTGTATGTAAACTTCTGACCCACTGGAATTGTGATACCGTGAATTATAAGTGAAATAAACTGTCTGTAAACAATTGTTGGAAAAAATACTTGTGTCATGCAAAAAGTAGATGTCCTAACCGACTTGCCAAAACTGTAGTTTGTTAACAAGAAATTTGTGGAGTGGTTGAATAACAAGTTTTACTGACTCCAACCTAAGTGTATGTAAACTTCCGACTTCAACTCTACATGACTACAGACAAAAGGCATTAGGCTAACCTCGGAGCTGCTTCCTGTTTTTGTCAAGCTTCTGCTTCTTCATAGTGGTACCGGTTGCCATGGAAACACAGGTTCAAACAGGCCAGTGGTTGGTTGACTGACAGGAAGGTGAAAGGTTTTGGACCTGGTGTTGTCGAGAGATCTAACCATCATACACATCCCTCTGTAAAATAATATTAGGTCGAAGAGCCCATGGTTTGTTTTATTATTTATAGTAATGTAGTAAGTAAAGTTTCTGTGTGTTTAATTTGTTAATCATTTCTACCATTACTTTCCTGTTGTCTGTAGGTATTTTGCACTAAGCTGACAGAAGCTGGAATCCCTCAGGAGGTGATAACAGGGATCTTCTCCAACATCTCCTCCATATACTGCTTCCACCACAAGTTTCTTCTCCCTGAGCTCAAGACACGCATCACTGGAGAATGGTGAGGAGACCAGGACCAATGTTGCAATAGGGTTTCAATAACATTCTATTAGCATGTGCAGTAGTAAGACTCCCTGCGCAATAGGATGCTTAGTTTCCCACAAACAACAGTAATGTGATGTTAGGTTTCAGGTCTGTCTGTCTGTCTGTCTGTCTCTCTCTCTCTCTCTCTCTCTCTCTCTCTCTCTCTCTCTCTCTCTCTCTCTCTCTCTGTTTCTCTCTCTGTTTCAAATCAAATCAAATATATTTATATAGCCCTTCTTAGATCAGCTGATATCTCAAAGTGCTGTACAGAAACCCAGCCTAAAACCCCAAACAGCAAGCAATGCAGGTGTAGAAGCACAGTGTCTAGGAAAAACTCCCTAGAAAGGCCAAAACCTAGGAAGAAACCTAGAGAGGAACCAGACTATGAGGGGTGGCCAGTTCTTTTCTGGCTGTGCCGGGTGGAGATTATAACAGAACATGGCCAAGATGTTCAAATGTTCATAATTGACCAGCATGGTCAAATAATAATAATCACAGTAGTTGTCGAGGGTGTAACAGGTCAGCATCTCAGGAGTAAATTTCAGTTGGCTTTTCATAGCCGTTCATTGAGAGTATCTCTACCGCTCCTGCTGTCTCTAGAGAGTTGAAAACAGCAGGTCTAGGACAGGTAGCACGTCCGGTGAACAGGCCAGGGTTCCATAGCCTGACCATTATTTCTCTGTGTATCTCTCTCTCTCCCCCTCTCTCTCTCTTTGTATTGCTCTCTCTCTCTCTCTCTCTCTCTCTCTCTCTCTCTCTCTCTCTCTCTCTCTCTCTCTCGCTCTCTCTCTCTCTCTCTCTCTCTCTCTCTCTCATTACTGGATAGTGATAATGTGTGCAGTGAGTGTGTGTGCAGTCAGTGTGTGTGTTGGAACTCTGACAGCTGGGTTTCAGTGGGGGGTTGTGTGAGTGCGTGCCGGGCTGGTAGAATGGGGGCTTTATCCGCTTGTCTTCATCTGCAGAGTGTGTGTGTGCCAACGCCAGTCTCTCTCTGTCTGGAGATTATTGAGTCCTTCAGAAATGATGTAGAGGGATTCCACCTGTTGCATTCTGCACACATTATATACGGTGTTCACCCATAAAATTATTCATTCATTCAAGGTTTATACAAATTCCGCTAGAAAAACAATAGTCCAAACCCCATATCTCTAACATATATGCTTCAAAGGTTATGGACAATTTACAGTTATAGTGAATGGAATATCATTACAGGCATGATCAACAAGTGGTCACTGTTGTATAGAACTAACTTCACAACTCAACTGACAAGCTAACTAATGGCTGCAGGTTGTGAAAATAAAGGCCTTTTCTAAATGAAATCCACTGAATACAAAACTATACTCAACAAAAATATAAACGCCACATGTAAAGTGTTGGTCCCGTGTTTCATGAGCTGAAATAAAAGATCCCAGAAATGTTCCTTACGCTCTGAAAGCGTATTTCTTTCAGATTTTTGCGCACACATTTGTTTACATCCCTGTTAGTGAGCATTTCTCCTATGCCAAGATAATCGGTCCACCTGACAGATGTGGCATATCAGTATGTGGACACCTGCTCATCAAACATCTCATTCCAAAATCATGGAGTTGTTCCCCCTTTGCTCCTATAACAGCCTCCACATTTTTGGTAAGGCTTTCCATGAGATGTTGTGGGGACTTGCTTCCATTCAGCCACAAGAGCGTTAGTGAGGTCGGGCACTGATGTTGGGTGATTAGGCCTGGATCGCTGTCGGTGTTCTAATTCATCCCAAAGATGTTTGATGGGGTTGAGGTCAGGGCTCTGTGCAGGCCAGTCAAGTTGTTCCACACCGATCTCAACAAACCGTTTCTGTATGGACCTTGCTTTGTGCACGTGGGCATTGTCATGCTGAAACAGCCAAACTATTGCCACAAACTTAGAAGCACAGAATTGTCTAGAATGTCATTGTATGCTGTAGCATTAAGATTTCCTTTCACTGGAACTAAGGGGCCTAGCCCAACCATGAAAAACAGCCCCAGACTATTATTCCTCCTCCACCAAACTTTAGAGTTGGCACTATGCATTGGGGCAGGTAGCATTCTCCTGGCATCCACCAAATCCAGAGTTGTCCATCATACTGCCAGATGGTGAAGCGTGATTCATCACTCCAGAGAACATGTTTCTACTGCTCCAGAGTCCACTGGCGGTGAGCTTCACACCACTCCAGCCAACACTTGGCATTGTGCATAGCGATCTTAGGCTTGTGTGTGGCTGCTGGGCCATGGAAACCCATTTTGAGAAGCTCCCAACGAACAGTTATTGTGCTGACGTTGCTTCCAGAGGCAGTTTGGAGCTCGGTAGTGAGTGTTGCAACCCGAGGACAGACGTTTTTTACACACTACACGCTTCAGCACATACAATCTACTTGCAGTGAAGCGGCTCAACATTTACATCACATTTACACCTCAAGGCCAAAAACGATGACCCAAACCAGTTACCTATCAGCCACCGGCCTAAGCTCCCAACCTCCAGGCCACCAGCCCTTCAAGATCCCCCCCACAGTTTCCAGAGAGCTGCCCCTCAACCATCCGAGAACCCCCCCCCATAGTCCGTCCCACCGAGATTAAAAATCTAAATAAAATAATTCCCCAAGCCCCCATCCCCCAAATCACCAACAACCAACAAAATGAACAGAAGACAGAAAAGACAAAGACAAAGGAAAACATAAAACAACAATGCAAAAAACTCAAGACAACAACAATCCTAACAGAAGGCCAACTGAATACATTTCAGTGCATGTATGGCACTATTTACATGTGTGTGTCCCTGTATGTGCACGTGTGTGCGTTTTGAATGAGAGTGTGTGTATATGCATGTGTACACCTGTACAAACACCTGCATGGCATCAGGCAAACAAGCATTAGATGTAACAATGTTGCCCCTCAGTGTCATTCAAACGTACTTTTTGTTTTAGAAAAAAGGAAGGGAAGCGCTGCTTACGAAGGCCATGCAGCTGAAATTCGTCAAAGTTTTAAATCTCTGTTTCCATTGAAAATGCCATACAAATAAAGGTATTTTAATGAATAATATGAAAAGTGCCTTGGTTCTCCTTTTTGATTACTTGTTTTGTTTTACTTGTATCTTTCCCGTCATTCTATCCCCCGCCCAGCAACTCCACTCCCACTTCCCAACCCTCAGCCCATCCCACCTATCTCTGCTGGTCACCCTCAGCCCATCCCACCTATCTCTGCTGGTCACCCTCAGCCCATCCCACCTATCTCTGCTGGTCACCCTCAGCCCATCCCACCTATCTCTGCTGGTCACCCTCAGCCCATCCCACCTATCTCTGCTGGTCACCCTCAGCCCATCCCACCTATCTCTGCTGGTCACCCTCAGCCCATCCCACCTATCTCTGCTGGTCACCCTCAGCCCATCCCACCTATCTCTGCTGGTCACCCTCAGCCCATCCCACCTATCTCTGCTGGTCACCCTCAGCCCATCCCACCTATCTCTGCTGGTCACCCTCAGCCCATCCCACCTATCTCTGCTGGTCACCCTCAGCCCATCCCACCTATCTCTGCTGGTCACCCTCAGCCCATCCCACCTATCTCTGCTGGTCACCCTCAGCCCATCCCACCTATCTCTGCTGGTCACCCTCAGCCCATCCCACCTATCTCTGCTGGTCACCCTCAGCCCATCCTACCTATCTCTGCTGGTCACCCTCAGCCCATCCCACCTATCTCTGCTGGTCACCCTCAGCCCATCCCACCTATCTCTGCTGGTCACCCTCAGCCCATCCCACCTATCTCTGCTGGTCACCCTCAGCCCATCCCACCTATCTCTGCTGGTCACCCTCAGCCCATCCCACCTATCTCTGCTTGCCACCCTCTTCTACACCATTTACAGTATCTTTCAACTATGCTGTGATGTTTAAAATAGATTTAAATCTATCTAATCGAATGGAATCCACAGATTGCGAGTTGAAGATACATACTAATAGTGTTAGTAATTGACTGACCAGGTCTCTCCAGATCTCCCAGCAATGCTATTTCTAGTGTCAATTTTAGATTAATGTTAGGCTTTTTCAGCCTTTCCTGAACCTGAGACCAGAAACAGGCTACCTGAGGGCAATACCAAAACAATTGATTCTGTATCCTCACAACAAAATCTGCAGAGCTGCGATGACTGTATGCCCCAAATATTCAACATTGTGTTGGTGCCAAGACTTCTGGACAATAATTTTAGCCGAAAAGCACGCAGTCATAAACCTTGCGTCATTTTATATGTAAACTCATCCACCTATCAAGGCACAAGGCGAGACCCAAATGCAGACACGGGAGGCAGATGGTTGGAGTCTTACAATGTTTATTCATCCAAAGGGGTAGGCAGGAGAATGGTCGTGGACAGGCAAAAAGGTCAAAACCAGATCAGAGTCCAAACGGTACTGAAGGGCAGGCAGAATCAAGGTCAGGACAGGCAGGAAGATCAGGCAGGCAGGAAAGTAGTCCAGAGCCAGGCAGGGGTCAGGACAGGACAGAAAATAAAAGGCGTACGGGAAAAACACGCTGGTTGACTTGACTAAACATACTAGATGAACTGGCACAGAGAGACAGGAAATACAGGGATAAATACACTGGGGAAAATAAGCGACACCTGGAGTGGGTGGAGACAATCCCAGGAACAGGTGAAACAGATCAGGGCGTGACAAACACCCTGTACCATGGTTTCGGTTCCCTACCTCCTAAAGATTTTGTTGCTCCTAGATGTTTCCACTTCATGATAACAACACTTATAGTTGACCGAGGCAGCTCTAGCAGGGCAGAAATTGGAGGAACTGACTTGTTGGAAATCCTATGACAGTACCATCCTATGACAGTGCCACTTTGAAAGTCACTGAGCTCTTCAGTAAGATCAATGCTACTGCCAATGTTTGTCTATGGAGATTGCATGGCTTTGTGCTCGATGTTATACAACTGTCAGCAATGGGTGTGGCTGAAATAGCTGAATCCACTAATTTGAAGTGTCCACATACTTTTGTATATATAGTGTTATTACATTGTAGAGAACAATCTAATGATTCATTATATGTTATTTATAATGACATAGAGCAAAGAAAACAAGGTGTTTACATTCATTTCATTGCACTATCTTGAATTGGCCTGTTTTTCTCTACATTGTTCAGCAGTGAGTGGATGCCCTACTTTATACAGTACATGTACTGTAGTTACTATTTCCTGAATTCCATATTCTACATTTTACATTGAATGAAATGTGTACTTTACGTATTCTGTAAGTGCGTTGCAACATATGTGTTCAGAGTACATAAACACATGAAAATCTACCATGAGAGTTTTGAGCGTTGGCTTAGTTTTAAGCCGTGTGTGTGTGTGTTTTCTGTGTGTTAGGGACTCAAACCCGCGTATAGGAGACATCCTCCAGAAGCTGGCTCCTTTTATGAAGATGTACGGAGAGTACGTGAAGAACTTTGACCGTGCTATGGACCTGGTCAACACCTGGAGCCAACGGTCATCACAGTTCAAGAGTGTGGTCCAGAATATACAAGTAAGTGTTTGTGTGTGTGTGTGTGTGTGTGTGGGTGCACATGTGCGTGTGTATTTCAGTGGAGGCTGCTGAGGTGAGGACGGCTCATAATAATGACTGGAACGGAGCCGAATGCAATGGCATTAGACACATGGAAACCATGTTTGATGTATTTGATACCATTCCACTGATTCCGCTCCAGCCATCACCACCAGCCCATCCTCCCGTCCTGTGTATGTATGGTAAAGTATGTCTTTGTTATCGCTGCACTGTGGGTTGTGTACCTACAGTACAGTAGGCCTATTAACAGTACTGTGTGTGTACTATCTGCACAGAAGCAGGATGTGTGTGGGAATCTGACTCTCCAGCACCACATGTTGGAGCCTGTTCAGAGGATCCCTCGCTATGAACTCCTGCTCAAGGACTATCTGAAGAAACTGCCTGACGATGCACTGGACAGGAAAGACACAGAGAGTACGTCTGTGTGTCTGTCTGCCTGTCTGTCTGTGTCCGTCTGTCCTTCTGTTCGTCTGTTTGTCTAGGTTTAAGTTTATCTGGTTGAGGTTTATCTGTTTGTCCCTCACTAACCTTCCTAAACTAGGGCCCATTACAAGCTCTATGTCTTGTGACCTTACTATAACCTTGTACTGTACATTGTCCTTGTTTGAAGTAGTGTCTAGGTAAAGCCTACAAAGCCCAATGTTGTGGGTCAGTAGTCTGTCTCTGTGAGGCCCTGCACTCCTAGGCCTGGTCATGTAGAGGGGAAAGTCAGCTCTGTTTATGTAGTTTGTGATTAAGATGGCTGCTGCAGGTGCACTCCCACATTAGTGCTCTGCTCCTCTGGCTTACAGTCACTTTAATGCAGTGTGTGTGTGTGCGCGTGTGTGCGTGCATTTAATGGAGAATGTGTGTGTCTTTGGGTAATGTTGGGTAATGTACATGAATGGTATGTGTGGCCGAACACTTTATCTCCCTGTCTGTGTAACACAAACACACACTGTTTGAGGTGTTCATTGTGTGTGTTTGATGTATGGTAATTTACAATAGGCCCATAGTCTGATGATGCACAGGCTGGCTGCAGTGAAAGGTTGGACACTAGCTGATTTCTAACAGAGTATTCAGTTGAGTGTTTTGCCAAATGTAGGCCTGATGCATAGTTATGTAGAGGTTCTGTAGACAGGTCTAACAGTCTGTCTGTGTGTGTTTTACAGAGGCATTGGAGCTCATATCCACAGCAGCCAACCACTCCAATGCTGCCATCAGGAAAATGGTACAATTCTACTTACTTCTGTTTGGAGTCCTCTCTGTTCCCTCCCTCTCCATCACTTTGAAACACCTTGTCTCTCCATCTCTCTCTGACATGCGTCTTACTTTTTATGGTTTTTAAGGTGATGTAGCTCACAACAGTGTATGAGGGAAGGAAGGAAGGAAGGAGAGAGAGAGAGGTAGCA
Organism: Oncorhynchus mykiss; assembly: GCF_057628025.1. Taxonomy (NCBI): domain Eukaryota; kingdom Metazoa; phylum Chordata; class Actinopteri; order Salmoniformes; family Salmonidae; genus Oncorhynchus; species Oncorhynchus mykiss. Next base: position 61,839,782 of record NC_143037.1, read on the forward strand.
AGGGAGGGAGAGAATTAGGGAGATATGGAGGGAAGAAGGGAGGTTGTGAGGGCCCTGGTTGGTTTAGTACAGACAGGAAGTTGCTGTTTCCTGCCACTAGTTTTACAGTCTGCAGAAGAGTAACAGCTGTCTCTGAGACACACACACACACAGTCCCACTACAAATCAAATCAAATCAAATTGTATTTGTCACAAACACATGGTTAGCAGATGTTAATGCGAGTGTAGTGAAATGCTTGCGCTTCTAGTTACGACAATGCAGTAATAACCAACGAATAATCTAACCTAACAATTCTAAAACTACTACCTTATACACACAAGTGTAAAGGGATGAAGAATATGTACATAAAGATATATGAATGAGTGATGGTACAGAATGGCATAGGCAAGATGCAGTAGATGGTATTGAGTACAGAATATACATATGAGATGAGTAATGTAGGGTATGTAAACATAAAGTGGCATAGTTAAAGTGGCTAGTGATACATGTATTACATAAAGATGGCAAGATGCAGTAGATGATATAGAGTACAGTATATACATATACATATGAGATGAGTAATATAGGGTATGTAAACATTATATTAAGTAGCACTGTTTAAAGTGGCTAGTGATATATTTTTACACCAATTTCCCTTATTAAAGTGGCTGGAGTTGAGTCAGTGTGTTGGCAGCAGCCACTCAATGTTAGTCTGATGGCCTTGAGATAGAAGCTGTTTTTCAGTCTCTCGGTCCCTGCTTTGATGCACTTCTGCCCCCTGGTGTGGCTTGTCCTCTAGCGCGTCTAATACGGCCTCAACCATTTTAGTTCAATAGCTTTTTTAAGGCTCCACTGACTTATATTCATGCATCGTTTTATCTGCTCTCTGTGCGTTTCTCATCTATGGTGTTCCTCAGGAGAAGATGAACAAACTGCTGGAGGTCTATGAGAGACTGGGGGGAGAGGAGGACATTGTGAACCCAGCCAACGAACTCATCAAGGAGGGACACATCAAGAAGATGTCTGCCAAGAATGGGACGGCCCAGGACCGATACCTCTACCTGGTGAGTGGCAGGAGGAGCTGGAATGAAGAACATGTGTAGGAATGGGATTACTATATGTGACCGACCTCCTCGATTCGGTCTTATGTAGCAACATTTGAAATTGTGTTTTTTACATTGGACGAAAGTAGAGACTCATAACTAGAAAATTGTATATCATATACTGCAGTTGAGGAACAATGGAAAGTAATTCTGCTTTGAAAGTAGATAAACTTGTAACACCACTTTTGAGAAAATGACACTTGAATGTTTTGGTACACCTACTGGAGAGCTCTTCTTTGTCTACACCCATTCAGCATCGTTCACCACCCTCTTAAGCCTTAGCCCCACCCATCTCTTTAAGGATTCACATGTGAAGCCATGTGGTAAACACACTCTATATCAAATACAACTTTATTCGTCACATGCACAGGATACAGAAGGTGTAAATGGTACAGTGAAGTGGTTACTTCCATAGTAGCAATATCAAAAACAGGAAGTGTCCCGATAAAAATCTGTTATAAATAATTGATAGAAATGCTATAACCACCCCCCAGCCACATCGAGCTAAGTGGATGGGTCACTATTGTCTAGACATGTCCACATGTTCATGAAATACAATACATGGCCGTAATCACCCCCAGACACACCTGGCTAATTTGATGGGTCATATAATAATCCGGCCGAAGTGGAGTCTTTTGTTTAGACATGTAGCTAGCTAGGTAGCTAGCTAGCTAAACAACGAACTGGCATAACTGGCATAATCCCAACTCACAGTACTACCAATACAAACATTGTCATAATAGCTGTAGTATCAATCTGCAGGTAGCTAAAGCTAACAAACTAGGTTAAATGTTAGCTAGCTAACATTAGGCTATAACTAGCAATGCAAATGGTTTCTGATTCGAATAATATACTACAGAAAAGCTAATGTTTGCTAGCTAACTAACTGTATGCTTGAACTAAAAATGACTTTATGACTAAATTAGAAACTTATATCTGAAAATATATTTAGACTCTTACCCGCCGTATACATGAATTAACACTTCACGGCACGGGAAACATTTAACTCCGTTTTGTTTGTAGCTACATCTTGTTTGGGCAGCGTTGTGTCAAGTCACTCTGACTGGTTCACACTGACCGTGGCATCATTTTTTCTAACTGATCTGTCGATAGTACCTGCTAAATTCAGGGCATCAATGTTGTTGAGAAAAGTAGCAAAACTTTAGTAGTTCTTGAAGGCTAACATTATATCTATCAAAAACGATGTGGTAGAAAGGACTGTCAACACATATGGAACAGATCACGTTATCGACAGATGCATGCTACATGGCAGACCAATCCAAACTCATCTCCCGGCATGTCCAGCCCATCGATTATCTCAGCCAATCATGGCTAGCGGGAAAGTTCCTGTCTTTTTCTGTGGCAAAACTAACTAAGCTCGTATTTTCACAATTTTATTTGTATTTATGGATGGGGTACAGTTTTGTTATTAAGGCACATGAAAGTTCACATGTTCCAGAAGGCATTCCCACCAAAAAAAACGCATTTTGATTAAAAAAATTATGTTTACGTTAAAATTCCACTCCTGTGAATTAGTGACGTTAGTTTAGTTTCCTGAAGCTATTCACATATCAAAGTGTGTGTGTATTCATCTGTTTATTATACTTATCTGTTTCCCCCGCTCTCTCGCTCCCTGTGTCTCTGTGCTGCAGTTTAATAACATGGTGCTGTACTGCGTTCCCAAGCTGAGGTTGATGGGTCAGAAGTTCAGTGTGAGAGAGAGGATCGACATCGCAGGGATGGAGATCAGGAAGGAGGTAATGGAAGCAAGGATACAACAAATTCAACCTAGCTTCCTTCTCTGCTGAAAACCGGATGTGGAAACTCCGCTCGGGCGTATTTTTACGCCTGCTACGTTAGGATAGAGGTAAAGTGACACTGTTCTCCTCTGTGTCTTTAGGTTCAGGAGAATGTGAAGCAGAATCTCCCTCTCACGTTCGCCATCATCGGCAAGCAGCGCTCACTAGAGCTGCAGGCCAGGTAAGAACTAAGGAGTGGTTACATGGGAGAACTGTAGAACTGTGCCTTTTGTAATGGGACACAACATTTCAGGCACAGCTAGAATACATAGTAGTATTTATAGCTAGAGAGCCTTAATATTGGTGTTAAGTGTTGCAGTTAATACTGTTGTTGAAACCTTCCCTCTGCTTTTCAGCACGGCAGAGGAAAAGGAAGACTGGATACAGGTAAGGAATACCATCTTGACAGAAACACACTAACATGGAATGAGAGGGTTTGCAGAAGGATTTGTGCCCCCACAGTTTCAGTGTATTATGGACAGTATTAGTATTAGGGAGGCTTTCCTCCACACTGCCATTCTGTGAGTTGGGGAATTGTTTCCCTCTCATTATAGCTCATTTAGCCCATTAAAGCTGACTAAAGCTGATTAAAAAGGCTAATAGACTGGAGGGGAGGAGTGTGTGTCAGGCAGGGGGGCTGGGTATGTGGAAAGGACTGGAAGGACCATTCAGCAATCTGAAGACACAGGGAATGTGTGGTGTCACAAGAGACTTTGAAGAGGGGGGAACAAAGATTGCACACACGTACATACACTGTCTATTTTTTTCGCATATGAATACAGAGCTCATTATTTGCACATGTGCACACACACACACACACACTCTCTCTGTTTAGTGCAGTAGATAGTGCGGTCTCTGACGCAGACCACTGGGCTGGATCAGAGGTTTGTGATGCATTTGGCCCTCTGATGTCATGGATGATGTCATCAGTGTATAGCAGGGTCAGTCCAGTCTACAGCCAGGCACAGTCTCTCTCTTTGTTCTCCTCTCTCCTACTTAGACAGGCAGAGGCCCCCTTTCTCTCTCTCTCTCTCTCTCTCTCTCTCTCTCTCTCTCAATTTAAGGGCTTTATTGGCATGGGAAACATATGTTAACATTGCCAAAGCAAGTGAAGTAGATAATAAACAGTAGTGAAATAAACAATAAAAATTAACAGTAAAGGTGGTTGTAGAATTTAACAGCTTTTTTCTGGATTTTGATAATTAGTGGGTATCGGCCTAATTCTGCTCTGCATGCATTATTTGGTGTTTTACGTTGTACACAAAGGATCTTTTTGCATAATTCTGCATGCAGAGTCTCAATTTGGTGTTTGTCCCATTTTTGTGAATTCTTGGTTGGTAAGCGGACCCCAGACCTCACAACCATAAAGGGTTCTTTAACTGATTCAAGGATTTTTAGCCAGATCCTAATTGTTACGTCAAATTCTATGTTCCTTTTGATGGCACAGAAGGCCCTTCTTGCCTTGTCTCTCAGCTCGTTCACAGCTTTGTGGAAGTTACCTGTGGCGCTGATGTTTAGGTCTCTCTCTCTTTCTCTCTGTGCCCTTGAGGCTGTAGATTGCCGTAGGAATGTTACTGTTGTAAAATCTGTTGCTTTACTTTCTCTCTGTCACTGCCTCTTGACTTTTATTATAAACTGGTGAAGAATATGATGGCCGTATGTAACTACAGGCCTTTATAAAGCATTCAATCCCTCTCTGCTCTCCCTCTCCCCCGTCCCTTCCACTCCCAGGTGATCCTGGCCACCATAGAGAGACACAAGCAGAACAGTGAGACCTTTAACAAAGCCTTCAACAGCTCCTTCTCCAGGGAGGAAGACCACACGCCAGACTCACCGGTCAGTCTGCCTGCCTGTCTGTCTGACTGCCTGTCAGTCTGTCTGTCTAGCCATGAGTCACCCTGCAGATTGAGTGTATATATATTCATATGAGAGCACTGCAGCTTGGTCAGAGAGTGTATTAGTGTATTATAGTGTATTATATTAATGTATATAGAGTGTGTACAGTACCAGTCAAACGTTTGGACACACCTTCTCATTCAAGGGTTAGTCTTAATTTTTACTATTTTATATATTGTAGAATAATAGTGAAGACATCAAACGATGAAATAACACATTTGGAATCATGTAGAAACCAAAAACAATAGTTAAACAAATCAAAATATATTTTAGATTTTAGATTCTTCAAAGTAGCCACCCTTTGTCTTGATGACTGCTTTGCACACTCTTGGCATTCTCTCAACCTGCTTCATGAGGAATGCTTTTCCAACAATCTTGAAATAGTTACGACATATGCTGAGCACTTGTTGGCTGCTTTTCCTTCACTCTGCGGTCCAACTCATCCCAAACCATCTCAATTGGTTTGAGGTCAGGGGATTGTGGAGGCCAGGTCATCTGATGCATTACTCCATCACTCTTTTTCTTGGTCAAATAGCCCTTACCCAGCCTGGAGGTGTGTTGGGTCATTGTCCTGTTGAAAAACAAATGATAGTCACACTAAGCACAAACCAGATGGAATGGCATATCGCTGCAGAATGCTGGGGTAGCCATGCTGGTTAAGTGTGCATTGAATTATAAATAATTCACTGACAGTGTCACCAGCAAAGCACCATCACACCTCTTCCTCCATGCTTCACGGTGGGAACCACACATGCGGAGATCATCCGTTCACCTATTCTGTGTCTCACAAAGACATCCAAAAATCTCAAATTTGGACAAATCAGACCAAGGGACAGATTTCCACCAATGTAATGTCCATTGCTCGTGTTTCTTGGCCCAAGCAAGTCTCTTCTTATTGGTGTAGTGGTTTCTGTATAGCAATTCAATCATGAAGGCCTGATTCACACAGTCTCCTCTGAACAGTTGATGTTGAGATGTCTCTGTTACTTGAACTCTGTGAAGCATTTATTTGGGCTGCAATTTCTGAGGCTGGTAACTAATTAACTTATCCTCTGGGTCTTCCTTTCCTGTGGCGGTCCTCATAAGAGCCAGTTTCATCATAGTGCTTGATGGTTTTTGTGACTGCACTTGAAGAAACTTTCAAAGTTCTTGACATTTTCCATATTGACTGACCTTCCTGCCTTAAAGTAATGATGGTCTGTCATTTCTCTTTGCTTATTTGAGCAGTTCTTGCCATAATATGGAATTTGTCTTTTAACAAATAGGGCTATCTTCTGTATACCACCCCTACCATGTCAAAACTGATTGGCTCAAATGCATTAGGAAGGAAAGAAATTCCACAAATTAACTTTTAAACAAGGCACACCTTTTAATTGAAATGCATTCCAGATGACTACCTCATGAATCTGGTTGAGAGAATGCCAAGAGTGTGCGATGCTGTCATCAAGGCAAAGGGTGGCTACTTTGAAGAATCTCAACTATAAAATATAATTTAATTTGTTTAACACTTTTTTGGTTACTACATGATTCCATATGTGTTATTTAATAGTTTTGATGTCTTCACTATTATTCTACAATGTAGAAGATAGTAAAAATAAAGAAAAACCTTGGAATGTAGGTGTGTCCAAACTTTTGACTGGAACTGTATATATTAAACTTTTTTGAGTTGGCAAACAAACTGAAAGGGTGCACACTGTCAGTGTGTTGTTTGAACAGCTGTAAAGCCAAAGTAGGCGATTTACTGCCAACTGCAATTGTGGAATATTTCCTCGTGAGTATAATGAATTGGCTAATCTCTCCTGGTGACGTCGATGGAATGATGTGATTCTTAAACTATAGGAAGTCCCACTAGTTAACTATTTCAAATTGTGAAAGTCCTCAATGGCGCTGCCCATACTAAGATGGGAGATTCCTCTATCTATCTGTATGACTGACCCACTATGAACCTGGACACAGGCCAAACTAGAAACACATGACAGACTACTACTGTCTTTCTCTCAGGCGTGGCTGCCATCTAGTGGGAGTAAACACACACTGCAGCTTTAGGGGATATTCAGTGGGTTGTTCTCATTCTCTGGCAATGTGGGAGAATGCTTTGTTAGTGGTTTGTTGTCACCTGACATGAAGTGCTATCCGTGTAATAAAAAGGGGTGTACTTTCAATATAACTCATACATCTCTCCCAGGGTTAAATATGTCACTCTGATCCTGTATTCATGTTCTGCTCTCCTCAGGGCCCCTGGAGCACCACATCCATAGACTCAGACAGTGAAAGACTGCATGAAAGGGTAGGTGTCAAAAGTCATATTACAATACATTTCCTCCGGCTCTATTACCTTTTGTGTGATGTTATGGACTCAGCTTTGTATTTCAAGACCATTGATCTCTCTTTGCTACAGCGCCAATGGCATCGCCCAACATAATACTAGAAGCCATACAATGGGCAATAGAATGTGAATACATTGTACCATGAATGTCTGTCTGAGTTCATAACAAGAATTACATTGATCTCTCCTATTCTAAAGCCTGAATGTCTGTCAGCCTGGTATTACAATGGCAGTGGCTCTATAATCCACACAGTAGTCTGCAGTCTGTAAAATAGTAGGCAGTCTTCTAAATAGCATCACTATCTCACGCTCTAGTAGCAGTGAGAGGTGTCTGTGGAAAGATGAGACATGATCAGGGGGTACATTTCACATTCCATCCCACAATGCATCTGTGCTAAAGGGCTGGCAGCTGAAAGAGAAACGGGAGCGACTTTAATTTCCATTTTTCTGTTATGGAGGAGGGAAAGAATAGGGAAGATAACAGAGCGAGAAAACTGAGTGAGGAAATGGCAAGATAGAAAGGAAATATTCCTCTTCACCCAACTATTTCAGGATTACTTAGGCACTACGTAGATGCATTGAGATAAGATGACCTTGTGATTGGACAGATTTTGATACGTTGTTTGTTTCTCTGTTTTCCAGAGAAGTTCCAAGAAGAAGGAGAAGGAGAAGCAGACATGTAAAGGCTGCAACGAAAGCTTCAACTTCACCAAGCGCAAACACCACTGCAAAGCCTGTGGAGCGGTGAGCACAGAGAGGGAGAGGAGGGCGGGGGCGGGGGCAGTTAGTATGAGGCATTTTCGCCAGTGGATGTCTTGTATGATTGATTTTCAGTTGTCTAAATATCTTTCTCTCCCTCCACTTCTCATTCTCTCTTTCCCTCCCTCTGCAGGCCATCTGTGGTAAATGCTCTAAGATGTTGGAGAACAAGACGTGTCGACTGTGTCCTGAATGCTTTGAGACGAGCCAAGTCCCTGAAGGGCCTGCAGGGGCCCCAGGAGAGCTGAAGAGGAAAGCTACAGCCGAGGTGAGGACCGTCTGACTCTCAGCTTATAGAATACAATAGAAAATAGTAGAATATAACTTCATTTAAATGAAGCTTCCCCTCACAAGTATCATAAGACAATCACACATAATACTTATTGTATATGGCACAGTGTTGCTGAGCAGCTAACATGGACAGGAGGGAGATGTGGTTTGTAAGACTCACCAGAGTTGGTCTGAGGGAGGGGGGGGGGAGTATAGAGGTTGGCAGTGGGCATATTGTTTCAGTGCCAGCCTCTGGAGAGAGCAGAACAATCCTGTTAGTCACCCCAGCATGGCAGAGAAGACAGAGCCCTGCCTAGACAGCCCCAAAGAGCGCGGTCACACACACACGCACTATAGAGACAAAAAGTGGTACACACAGTCCATAGTCTGCAGGACTCAATAGGATTAAACTCTCAGTGTTTACCAGGAGTCAATGTGAATTAGTGTTCAATAGAGGTCCAGTGCTGTGGGGCAGTAACAGTGTGGCTCCAGCACCACATCAGTAACAGTGGGGCTCCAGCATCACATCAGTAACAGTGGGGCTCCAGCACCACATCAGTAACAGTGGGTCTCCAGCACCACATCAGTAACAGTGGGGTTCCAGCACCACATCAGTAACAGTGGGGCTCCAGCACCACATCAGTAACAGTGGGTCTCCAGCACCACATCAGTAACAGTGGGGCTCCAGCACCACATCAGTAACAGTGGGGCCTCAGCACCACATCAGTAACAGTGGGGCTCCAGCACCACATCAGTAACAGTGGGGCTCCAGCACCACATCAGTAACAGTGGGGCTCCAGCACCACATCAGTAACAGTGGGTTTCCAGCAACACATAATTAAAAGTTGATCTCCAGCATCACATCATTAACAGTGGGGCTCCAGCAACACATCAGTAACAGTGGGGCTCCAGCAACACATCAGTAACAGTGGGGCTCCAGCACCACATCAGTAACAGTGGGGCTCCAGCACCACATCAGTAACAGTGGGGCTCCAACACCACATCAGTAACAGTGGGGCTCCAGCACCACATCAGTAACAGTGGGGCTCCAGCACCACATCAGTAACAGTGGGGCTCCAGCACCACATCAGTAACAGTGGGGCTCCAGCACCACATCAGTAACAGTGGGGCTCCAGCACCACATCAGTAACAGTGGGGCTCCAGCACCACATCAGTAACAGTGGGGCTCCAGCAACACATCAGTAACAGTGGGGCTCCAGCACCACGTCAGTAACAGTGGGGCTCCAGCACCACATCAGGTAACAGTGGGGCTACAGCACCACATCAGTAACAGTGGGGCTCCAGCATCATATCAGTAACAGTGGGGCTCCAGCATCACATAATTAAAAGTTGATCTCCAGCATCACATCATTAACAGTGGGGCTCCAGCAACACATCAGTAACAGTGGGGCTCCAGCATCACATCAGTAACAGTGGGGCTCCAGCAACACATCAGTAACAGCGGGGCTCCAGCACAACATCAGTAACAGTGGGGCTCCAGCAACACATCAGTAACAGTGGGGCTCCAGCAACACATCAGTAACAGTGGGGCTCCAGCATCACATCATTAACAGTGGGGCTCCAGCAACACATCAGTAACAGTGGGGCTCCAGCACCACATCAGTAACAGTGGGGCTCCAGCACCACGTCAGTAACAGTGGGGCTCCAGCAACACGTCAGTAACAGTGGGGCTCCAGCACCACATCAGTAACAGTGGGGCTCCAGCACCACATCAGTAACAGTGGGGCTCCAGCTCCACATCAGTAACAGTGGGGCTCCAGCACCACTGATCATCACTTTGAATTAGGAGTAGAGCAAATAATGAAAGTGAGCTCCCGTTCCAAACATTGTTTTTTTAATGGGTTAAAAATATAGTGTATTTCTCTGAATATTATGTGAGTACTGGCTCCCACTGCAGTGGATCAACATTGGGATTGTGCCTTTAACTCTGCCTCCTGTGTGTGTTTCTGTCCCTCCAGAAGCAGGTGTCTCCGTCTCTATTGGGGAACAACTGTCTGCAGTGTGGCCAGCTGCAGGTGCAGGAGAAGGGCAAGAGCTGGACAAAGACCTGGGTGGCCATCACCAAGACTGAACCTCTAGTGCTGTACCTGCAGACCAGCGGACAGGTAAGGGTTAACCTCACACACACCTGAGGGTCTCTCTCCTGAGGGTCTCTGTCCTGAGGGTCTCTGTCCTGAGGGTCTCTCCTGAGGGTCTCTCTCCTGAGGGTCTCTCTTGAGGGCCTGTCTTTTGACGGTCTTTCTCTTGAGGGTCTCTCTCCTGAGGGTCACACCTGAGGGCCTCTCCTGAGGCACACCTGAGGGTCTCTCTCCTGAGGGTATTTTTCATGTGTCTGTCTATATCAGTGTCTTTGTGTACCTGCCTGTCTGTCTGTCTGTCTGTCTGTCTGTCTGTCTGTCTGTCTGTCTGTCTGTCTCTCTCTCTCTCTGTCTCTGTCTCTGTCTCTGTCTCTGTCTCTGTGTGTGTGTGTGTGTGTGTCTATGTACCGCTGTCTTGTCTACATCCCTTCTCCATGCCCAGGTCACATGTATAGACCTGTCTGTATGTGTGCTTTACCTTACATTAACATTTGAGTCATTTAGCAGACGCTCTTATCCAGAGCGACTTTCTTAGTGCATTCATCTTATGATAGCTAGGTGGGACAACCACGTCATAGTAAGTTCATTTTTCCTCAGTAAAGTAGCTATCAGCAATCTTTTCACGCACTGTAATGTACAGCATGTTCCTACTGTCTGTACGCAAGATGGAATTTGAACCAAAGAACTGACCTTGTGTCTGTTGCTTGGGGAAACCTTTACCTACTTCTCCCCACTCCTGAGGGTGCTTCACCAGGGTCCTTTATAGGATAGGTCCAGTGTGCAGGCATCTCCAGGGCTAAAAAACAGTCACTGTAGCCAGCTCTCCCCATTCCATTTTAGTGACCAAAATCCCATCTCTGCAACAATCCCAGGCAGGCAGAAAGCTGACATCCCCTGGCAGAAGATTAGGATTAATGATTGTTAGCATTTAATGATTAGATAGAAACTGTGATGAGGAGAGCGATTATGCACGTGCCCTATGAAATACAATCTAGCCCCCTGCATTAAATGAGAGAAACACTGGACTGTTATGCTTCCTCTTGATCCTGATTGGCCTGTTTGTTGTGTCTCTTCAGGACTCCCGTGGGGTACGGGCCATACCCCTCCCGGGGTTTGAGGTGAACATGGCAGCGCCATCGGCAACAGAGAAGTCAGAGCTCAAACACGCGTTCCGGCTGAGTAATTCCCAGCAGGCTCTGCTGTTCAGCACCCAGGATGCAGAGGTCCAGGAGCAGTGGGTGGAGCTTCTCTCTAGAGCCGCCCGCGGGGAAACAACCACAATCACGCCCGTCAGCCTGACGGAGCACAGGAAGAGCCAATAGGGAGGCTCCGTTGAGGCCACAGGACCCTCCCCCTCCTTCCCACCTCTCGCCCCCTCTCCTGTGGACAGAGCACACATTACTTGAATTCACTTTACCTTGGCACTTTTTATTTGTTTTGTTTTCTTTGTCTGCCTCCACCAGACACACACACACACACACACACACACACATTCACACACAGACTCGCTCTTTCCCTGGCTCTCTCGATCTCTCTCGCTTACACACACACACATACACATGCACACACACATACACATGCACACACACATACACATGCACACACACACACACTTGTGCCACCAGTCCGACCCCATTGTATGCATGGTTACGTTGTATTTCTCTCAGTGTTCTCTGCAGTTCAAGAAGAACAGAAGACTCTTTGATTTAATATGTTTTGTATTATAGCCCAAAGGCATTTATAAGATGAATCCTGTATGATTTTATAAAACAATGAAGTTTGTTGTACATTGTGTGACTGTGTTGTGAAGCATTAACCCCTGTTGGTCTGTCTGTCTGTCTACCTGTCTGTGTGTTCCTCCTGTGTTTTATTTCACTATTAAATGTTAGCGTATTGAACCCCAGACACAGACGCCACCTTTCCCCACCCCTGTGGTCCCAGTGCCAGCTCAGTGGTGGTTGTACAGTATGTATACCAAATTGTGTCATTAGTATAAAGAGATCCATTTAACTTAAGAGACGTGAACGAATGCTTGTGGCTGGCCACCTGATGCTCCCACTATCAGCCCCCCAACTCCTCACAGCCATCCCCCAAGCACTCCCACCCTCACCCCACTATCAGCCCCCCAACTCCTCACAGCCATCCCCCAAGCGCTCCCACCCTCAACTTACTATTATCCCCCAACTCCTCCCCCTGTCTCCTGGATGGGCTCTTTCCCTCCCTCCTCTCACTATAAACTGTGCCCGCCAGGAGAATATACTACCACTTCCTGTTTCTCCCTCTTACCTGCTTCGCCCCCATCTGGGCATGTGATAGAAACCTTAGCAACGATACAAGTACTGTACGATTGTGCGTTCTGCCTTGCCCCCCTCTACCCCCAACCCCCTGGCACCAGCTTGTAACGAACCAGAAGATTGTTTAGTCATCTCTATGTGCATGTATAAACTTACTGATATTTATATACCGTGCTCTGAAAACCCCAGCCCCTCTCTCCTCTCCTCTTTGTCGTACTGTAAAGTGAGCAGACTCAGTATTGCGTGTTTTAACCCTGGGTTGTGCACAATGGATAAGTAGTCAACACATCATCAATAAAGAGACATATGGCTCACTCAATGTCATACTGTCCAACATGATCCTTTGAGTGTCATTTTGTGTTCACAATTCTCTCTCAATTCTCCCTAAATTCTCCCTCAATTCTCCCTCAATTCTCTCTCATCTCTGTCTATATTTATTTCATTCTCCTGTCTCCCACACAGACATACTTTGAGTTGTTGAAGACCATGGCTCTGTAAATGGGTTTCTTTCTTCTGCTATTTCTTTTCCTCAACTTAATGACAGTGTTTAATCCGGTATGAATATTGGATCTCATGCAAAGTTTGCCAAGTAGGTATATTGTTGTGGAAATTCTTACACAGGGACACTCAAAGTCAATCTTAAATGAATCATTGTTTATTGTCAGCTCGCTGGAGAGGTTCCAACAAACTTAATGCACCATAGTGAATGTCTGTCAGGAGCTCTGCTGGGGCAGTCCCAGCAGTTGTCTTAACCTTTCTGATCTCCCCATCCCGGATCCGGGATCGTGAATACAGACTCAAGCTCATTACCATAACGCAACGTTAACTATTCATGAAAATCGCAAATGAAATGAAATAAATATGCTAGCTCTCAAGCTTAGCCTTTTGTTAACAACACTGTCATCTCAGATTTTCAAAATATGCTTCTCAACCATTGCAAAACAAGCATTTGTGTAACAGTATTGATGGCTAATGTAGCATTTAGCATTAGCATTCAGCTGGCAACATTTACACAAAAAAACAGAAAAGCATTCAAATAAAATCATTTACCTTTGAAGAACTTCAGATGTTTTCAATGAGGAGACTCTCAGATAGCAAATGTTCAGTTTTTCCTGAAAGATTATTTGTTTAGGACAAATCGCTCCGTTTTCTGCGTCACGTTTAGCTATGAAAAAACCCCTGTATCCAGGATTGTGTAAATCTATCAGCAAGCTCATTAGCATAACACAACGTTAACTATTTATGAAAATCGCAAATGAAATGAAATAAATATGCCATCTCTCAAGCTTAGCCTTTTGTAAACAACACTGTCATCTCAGATTTTCAAAATATGCTTCTCAACCATAGGAAAACAATCATTTGTGTAAAAGTAGCTAGCTAGCGTTAGCATTTAGCGTTAGCATTTAGCGTTAGCATTAGCGTTAGCATCCAGCACGCAACATTAACAAAAACATAAAAGCCTTCAAATAAAATCATTTACCTTTGAAGAACTTCTGATGTTTTCAATGAGGATACTCTCAGTTAGATAGCAGATGCTCAGTTTTTCCAAAAAGATTCCTTGTGTATTAGAAATAGCTCCGTTTTATACATCACATTTGGCTACCAAAAAAAATCCGAAAATTCAGTCCTCAAAACGCAAACTTTTTTCCAAATTAACTCCATAATATCGACTGAAAACATGGCAAACGTTGTTTAGAATCAATCATCAAGGTGTTTTTCACATATCTCTTCATTGATACATCGTTCTTGGACACATGCTTTCTCCCCTGAATCAAATGGTAAAGTAGAAGCAGCTGGCAATTGCGCACCGAATTCGACGCAGGACACCAGGCGGACACTTGGAAAATGTAGTCTCTTATGGTCAATCTTCCAATGATATGCCTACAAATACGTCACAATGCTGCTAAGACCTTGGGCGAACGACAGAAAGTGTAGGCTCATTCCTTGCGCAATCACAGCCATATAAGGAGACAATGGAAAACAGAGCTTCAGAAATTCTGCTAATTCCTGGTTGATGCATCATCTTGGTTTCGCCTGTAGAATGAGTTCTGGGGCACTTACAGACAAAATCTTTGCAGATTCTGAAACTTCAGAGTGTTTTCTTTCCAAAACATATGCATAGTCGAGCATCTTTTCGTGACAAAATATCGCGCTTAAAACGGGAACGTTTTTTATCCAAAAATGAAATAGCGCCCCTAGAGCTCTAACAGGTTAAATACTGCTATACACAGACAAGTTATATTTGCATGATTTAGCATAATTCATTCATCATTACTGTTTTGTTTCATTCATGTGACCGGCCAGTACTGGTTTATAACATGTGACAGACCAATACCTCACGAGGCTTCTCCTCTCTAAGTTGAGACCTTGAAACTGAGATATCTATCCTTCTCAAAACGCTACTGCCAAATTGCATATACTCATAAGTGAAGATTCGTTCAGTCAGTCACTTGCATGAACACAGAAATTGGTTATTAGAACAGCACATGAATAGAAAACAGAAATTTGTTTTAAAAAAGCACATGTATAACGTTTTCATCACACACTAATAGATGAAGAGAAGTACTGAATACTTACAAGCAAACAATGCATCCTTGATGTAAGTGACTTCTAATGTCTCTGGATTTAAGATGTTTATCGTGAGCGTAAAGTGATGGCCCAATCCTCTTGGGCTGTCCAAGGCCTGGGATGATAACTGAAGAAAGATCCTGCATTGACTGGATTAACAGTCTGTCCTATCAGTGATATCATACATCAAACATTCATCAGATATAAAATGCCAGCAGATATTTGACCTTATTGTTGGCTAGGATGCCGAAGGATGAACAACTTTGTTCTGAAACCACAAAGATAGAATGATAGAGAGATAGTAATTTCTCTGAGTTTATCTCTGCTTCAGTGTGTGTCCCTGAGAGTGTAATAGAGAGAAGAATGTCATGAATGACATCACTGAGCAGAATGTTATGAATGACATCACTGAGCAGAATGATATGAACAACATCACTGAGCAGAATGATATAAATGGCATCCCTGATATTGTGAGTTTTGTCCATGTGCTTTCTGCATGGTCTTTATTCATTCTAGTACAATACTGTACTGTACGTGACTGTTTGTATAGTGTGACTGTTAGTCTCCAGGACTCATCTTGTGTACGTGCTTCTGCTTTCATACCAGAAGACAAGTGAAGGTGTCTGGAACTACCACACAGACTGAGATGAGGGGAATGTGGTTTCAGTCAGAAAGCAGAGGGTGTGTGCGTACGTGTGTGTGGTGATAGCGAGGGACAGCTATAGATAGATTGTGTGAACCAATGTTTAGTTTGGCAATTTAAAAAAAATGTAGTCTAGTCTTAGTATTTTTGACTCAAATTGAATTAAGTCACATTTTTGTCAATTGAATAATGATTTAGTCTAGTTATTGTCAAAATGACAATAACAGTGGAACATTTTAGTCAACCTAAATTCCCTAAAATGTGGAAGTCGCATCACATTTGTATTGCCTCGTTAACCTATATTAAACATAAATCACTGTCTTCCATATGCACAAACAAACATCAATCAATCAATCAAATGTATGTAGAAAGCCCTTTTTACATCAGCCGATGTCACAAAGGGCTATACAGAAACCCAGCCTAAAACCCCAAACAGCAAGCAATGCCAAGTCAGACCAAAATATTTGATTATCTTTCCAACAGCCAAATTGGCAGAAGAACACATTACTCAGCAGCCCCTTGACAGGGCTCCAGGCTAACGTTTTCAGTTGGTGACACCAGACCATGAATTGGTGGCACAAACATTTTTACTGGAAAAAAGTAGTAATCACCTTAAAAAGTCATTCTGTATAATAGACTACTAATAGACTACTGAGATGTAAATAAATAAGGTGTTGCATCGAACATGTCCAAGCAGGAATGCATGATTCAAGATATTTTGATGTGCAACCTAATCCAGTGATATGCCATTAATTGTGGGTCGACAATAGGGTATTGTTGATATATTTTACTGTTAAAATATGGCTCCACTTTTTACATTTTGTTGTTCAATTGAGATGAATTTGCACTAATATTATAGGTACATTCTTTTTGGGGCTAATTCACCACGAGGGAAAAAAAACTCAAAACATATTAGCTAGATTGCTAACAATAATACCCCCTGCTAGTAGTCATATATTAATCTAACAGTATTTTTTTTATTTTTTTAACTTGCAGTTTAACTTGAGTGCATGCTACCCTATGCACTCACAGTGTGATTTACGTCCACCCACCCCCTATAAATACCTCAGCGCGTAGCATCATTTCCTCAAGACTACAAGGGAAACGACATCTTTACTAGCATAGTCCCGAGCTCATAGAAATCAAATCAAATGTTATTGGTCACATACACATGGTTAGCAGGTGTTATTGCGAGTGTAGTGAAATGCTTGTGCGTCTAGTTCCGACAGTGCAGCAATATCTAACATGTAATCTAACTCCACAACAGCTACCTAATACACACAAATCTAAGTAAAGGAATGGAATAAGTATATACATATAAATATATGGCTGAGCAATGACAGAGCGGCATAGGCAAGATGCATACTACTGCATTTATCGCAGTAGTATGGCATTGACAATCTTCTCCCTGTCTAGACAGAAGCAGAAATACAGATATGTCTTAAAGAACAGATAATTTGTTTAACACCCAATTAATACAATACTTTAATACCAGGTGTAAGTATAAAGTAGTTCTGTTCTCAGGGCAATATGTGAATTAAGTAATAAAATATTCTATGGATATCAGAATATACTCAGGAAATTCCACTCCCAATCCCCAAAAGGTATGGATGTGAGGATCCAGACTCAACTGACATAGTAACAAACTAGGTGTGAGGAGAGGTCCTGAAAACAGACTGGCCAACTCTTGTGAGATTAGTGAGGCATGTGTGTGTTGATTCTCTCTCCGGCAAAAGCTGCAGCTCGAGCCAGTAAGAGAGTACGCTAGCTAGGATTCGAAGTCTGGACTTAAAAATAAGTTATTTTTCATCTCTCTGTGTTTCATAGTTTTCCTTAAATTCGCAAGAGGCTGAATGTTTCTCAACGGAAATAGCATCCGGGTGAGCGAAACAACGCCCCTTTGTCTCTGTATGTGTGACCCATCTATCTGATGCTGTCTGATCAAAAAGAGTATGATTTTTTAGCCACCTGTAGCATTGAATGCAGAGAGCATTTGCCCTACCTTGATATAACATGTATTAAATAATAGACAATCACAGTTGAGCTAAACTGAGCAAGCTTCACTTTGAATGGTACTGGCGCACCAAAAAAAAAACAATGTCAAGAGAAGCCAGTTTGGATTTGGCTTCACACCAATCACATCATATCAAGCTAAAATTCAGTGACAGAAAAAACTT
The DNA here is from genome assembly GCF_057628025.1 of Oncorhynchus mykiss. Lineage (NCBI taxonomy): Eukaryota > Metazoa > Chordata > Actinopteri > Salmoniformes > Salmonidae > Oncorhynchus > Oncorhynchus mykiss. Next base: position 61,857,696 of record NC_143037.1, read on the forward strand.
GAATTGTCTCGTTGTGTTGTTGTCCTCCGGTGTCTAGCTAGCTAACTAAAATTGTCCCTTTCCTAAATTATCAATGGATTGGAAATGTATGTCCCTAAAGCTGACCCAATAATAGTACTTTTACAGTGATGTGCTCACTCGTGGGCAACAACATCATAACTGGATAATAACTCAAAACAAATTGTGAAGGCTAGAGAATTTTATAGACAAACATTACCAACGCAGTGAAAACAAAAACACAGTGGAAGGTAATGTTAGGCGTGCATGTGGGAGGTGAAGTCAAGTGCAGGAGAGCAAAGTATAATAAAAAGGCGCACTTGAATACCGGTCAACAACGACAGCACATAAAACATACTAGTGCCACAAACACGGTCTAATAACAAAAGTGCAGCGCCTGACAAATATCCCACGTAACAATAAATAATTATACAAAATACATGATGGGGAACAGAGGACTAAATACATGTAGATTGATTGGGGAATGAAAACCAGGTGTGTATGGAACAAGACAAAACAAATGGACATATGAGAAATGGAGCGGTGATGGCTAGAAAGCCAGTGACATCGATCGCCGAAAGCCGCCCAAACAAGTCGTGACAGGTAAACACGGAAAAAATGGAGAACCAACCACTAAATAATGTTTAATAAGAGACTCTTTGACTGACACGGATGACCTATTTTCACCACCCTGTACAGTAAGCGTGGAAACCGAACTGGTAAAATCTATAAATGATCAATTAGGCGTACTTGAGTTAGTCCGTAAATATGTACATGAGATGAAGGCGAGCCATGATTAAATCACTGCAGATCTCAGGCGACACTGTCGACCAAATGAAACTCGAACATGTACAGTGGGGGAAAAAAGTATTTAGTCAGCCTCCAATTGTGCAAGTTCTCCCACTTAAAAAGATGAGAGAGGCCTGTAATTTTCATCATAGGTACACTTCAACTATGACAGACAAAATGAGAGCCATGGGTCACAACAATGGAACAACATGTGTGGGTGTTGGGTGTTGGGGGTTTCCAAACTAGGTTTCCATCAGCTAGGACTAGACATTGGTTAATATAATCTTCCCATTCCTTCTTAATTTGGCATGCCTTCTTAAACAACCAAACTGTATACGCATTCACACATCGTCTTCTCTTGAGTTGGGCTCGGGGAGGGAACATTTGAGCTTGTGGTTGTGTGTGTGTACATGAGTGTGTGGGTGTGTAGGTCGATCTAAGTGTGGAAGGGGAGAGAAAGACAGAGGTGTTTGTTTGGGACGGGTGGGGTGAGTGAGTGTATGGGTGTGTAGGTCGATCTATGAGTGGAAGGGGAGAGAAAGACAGAGGTGTTTGTTTGGGACGGGTGGGGTGAGTGAATGTATGGGTGTGTAGGTCGATCTATGAGTGGAAGGGGAGAGAAAGACAGAGGTGTTTGTTTGGGACGGGTGGGGTGAGTGAGTGTATGCATCCCACACCTGTTGACAAAAATGTAGACTTCCTACTACAGGCTGTTGTTATGGGTAGCATATTATTCGTCAATTGTGGAAATAAATTACGATATGCAAGATTTGTTTTATATATATATAATTTGTTATCCAAATGCAGTACAACTGAGACAACGGCTTTCAAAATGATGTTGGCTGCAGATCTGGTTCTGTACTGTAGGTGGCACCATGTGCTTTTTTAAAGGATGGGCCCCTATCTCTTAAAGGCCCTAGGATCTATGTGTACAGGGATAGTCAGCCAATCACTGGGACGACAACACAATTTGGGATGAGGGGAGGTTTTAGTGGGTGGAATATTGGAGGACAATTAAGGGTTATTTAGTCGCAGCTACAACATGATTAACATTGCAAAATCATGGGTCAGCTGCATATATTGACACTAAATGATCATGGTACTTCTTAATTGTAAGCTTACAAACATATATTATGGTAAGTATAATTTAAAAAAGAGAAGGAATATAATATATATTGTTTACAGGAAACTCAGTCTACACCTTTAGAAGAAGTTGAATGGAAAAAGGACTGGTGGGTGGGGGGGGGCTAAATGTATTTCTCCCATGGGCAAAGACAACTCAAAAGGAGTAATGAAATGAATCAACAATCATTTCGATCCAAATGTGCAAACTGTTCAAACAGATCTGCAAGGAAGGTGAATCATTTTAAATATGCTACTGGACCATAAACAGATCTGCAAGGAAGGTAGATCATTTTAAATATGCTACTGGACCATAAACAGATCTGCAAGGAAGGTAGATCCTTTTAAATATGCTACTGGACCATAAACAGATCTGCAAGGAAGGTAGATCATTTTAAATATGCTACTGGACCATAAACAGATCTGCAAGGAAGGTGAATCATTTTAAATATGCTACTGGACCATAAACAGATCTGCAAGGAAGGTGAATCATTTTAAATATGCTACTGGACCATAAACAGATCTGCAAGGAAGGTGAATCATTTTAAATATGCTACTGGACCATAAACAGATCTGCAAGGAAGGTAGATCCTTTTAAATATGCTACTGGACCATAAACATATTTGGGTCATTAATCTATATGGTCCAAATAATGATGATTCACGCTTCCTTGAAAATATATATAATAATTTATCGAGCTTACAGGCAATACATGATTGAATTATTATGGTGGAAGATTATAATACCATTTAAAGTACCTCCATAGGCCGTAAAGGAAATAACACTACAAACTATCACCCTTACTTATGGAAATTATGAATATTATGGATCTATTGGAACTAGTAGATATATGGAGGCTTAAATGTCCTTACCTAGTGAGATATACATGGCAGAGGCTCAATCAAGCTAGTAGTCTTGACTACTTTCTTATGTCATTCTCGCTGGTACCAAAAGTTAAAAGATTGTTGATAGGGGACAGAATGCGGTCGGACCATCAAATAATTGGTATACACATTACTCTTACAGAATTTCTGCAAAGGCGAGGATATTGGAAATTTTATCAAAGCCTACTGGATGACAACTTGCTTAACCAAGACAGAAGAATTTATAGCTGACTTTTTCCTAAATAACATCCTAGTCAGACAGGTTTTTTACATGGATGATACATTGGAGATAATATCAGACAAGTACTGGAAACAATAGAAAAATCTGGGAAACCAGGCCTGGAATTCATAGCTGACTTTGAAAAGGTATTTGATAAAGTACAACTGAAATTTATATTAAAATGTCTGGACTATTTTAATTGTGGAAAATCTCTTATACAATGGGTTAAAGTTATGTATAGTAACCCTAGGTGTAAAATAGTAAATAATGTCTACTTCTCAGAAAGTATTAAACTGTCAAGAGGAGTAAAACAAGGTTGTCCACAATCAGCATATCTATTTATTATGACCATCAAAATGTTAGCTGTTAAAATCAGATCCAACAGTAATATCAAGGGGACTAGAAATACAGGGCTTAAAAACAAAGGTGTCATTGTACGCTGACGATTCATGTTTTCTTTTAAATCCACAATTTGTATCCCTGCACAGCCTCATAGCGGATCTAGATCATTTTTCTAACCTCTCTGAATTAAAACCGAATGATGATAAATGCACCATAATACAACTTTTACATTACCATGTAGTTTACCAATAAAATGGTCCGACGATGAAGTGGACATACTCAGTATTCATATCCCAAAATAAATAAATGATCTCACTACAATACGTTTTAATAGAAAGTTGGAAAAATTTGATAAGATTTGCGACCATGGAAAGGACAACACCTGTCTATTTCTGGACAAATCACCCTGATTAATTCATTAGTCATATCCTAGTTAATCTATAGACCTATGGCTTGGCCTACACCTAATAATGACTTTTTCAAAATTATTATGTGTGCAAAAAATATTCCACTCTATTTGGAAGAGCCAGGAAAAATTAATTAATTTTATTTTAAACATTTTGAAGAAAAAAAATCTAAACGGTGTAAGTTTTGTAAATTCTATCATAAATAGGACTGTTGCAGTTATGACACACATGCAGTTAACAAAAAAATATGGAAATGTCTGCTCTATCCAAAATTACAACCAACTGATTGCAGCATTACTGAAAAAATGGAGGAGGCAAGTGGAAAGGGGAGAAAGTATGGAACTTGTCTGTCACAAGTGTAGAGAGGAGTAGGCAGGACGCAGTCACAGGTTTAGAACTACTGAATTTATTGAAACACTGTGTAAAAGCATGACGAAACCCAAAGGGCAAAATAATAAAGTACTCAGGAAATAGTAGGAGCGATTCCTCTCAGTAAAACAAGCAACATGTACAATGACCAACAAAGACAAATGACATAGGGAGTATATATACAGTGATGGAGTAGGGATTGGAACCAGGTGCGTGTAATGATGACGAGACAAGTCCGGGGTTGATGAGTAAACAGCGTTTGCCAGCAGCAGGTTCGGCAGCAGCTAGAAGGCCGGCGACGTCGAACGACTGAGCCTGACAGGAGGGGGAGCCAAAGCGAAGGCTGGTGTGACAGTAACCCACCCCGAGGTTGCTGCTCCGGCAGCGGGTGCCGCCGACCTTGGGGACAACCCCGGAGACGCAGTGGGGATCGGTCGGGACGACGCCTGTGGAAGTCCCGAATGAGAGAATGGTCCAGGAACACAGCACCGATCTTCGGGACCGTGGGGGCCATAACTAGCCAATGGACCAACTGCCACCGTCCTGAGGAGAGATACACGAAATGAGGGTGAGATACGGTAATTGACGGGGAGCTGTAATCTGTACGTCACCTCATTGACTCTCCTCAGGACTTTGATCTGCCGCACAAACATCTTCCGGCAGGGCAGGCGTAGGGGCAGGTGAGGGCTCCTGTCGCAGGGCTCGACGGATGTCCGCATCCACACACACGACAGGAGCCACAATGCGGGACAGGGGAATAATGGGTGTCACTTTCTCCCCCCGATCCTCTGTGTCAAGTACCCGGAACAACACATGGGCCTTGACGTTCTTAGATCCCGGCCGGTAGGAGAGGGTAGAGTTAAACCTGACGAAGAATAGGGCTCACCTGGCCTGATGCGGGTTCAGCCTCTTTGCTGCTCAAATACACTCTAGGTTCCGGTGATCCGTTCAAACAAGGAATGGGTGTTGAGCATCCTCCAGCCAGAACCGCCATGTTTTCAGCGCCTTCTTAACGGCTAGCAACTCACGATCCCCCACATCGTAATTCCACTCCGCGAGAGACAGCTTCCGTGAGTAGAAGGCGCATGGATGGAGTTTAGGTGTTGATCCAGTGCGTTGGGAGAGAACAGCCCCTACTCCAACCTCGGAGGCATCCACCTCCACGATGAAGAGCAGAGACGGGTCAGGATGAGCCCGAACAGGTGCGTTCCTAAAATGTTCCTTGAGTGCATGGAAGGCTTCTCAGCCTCCCGAGTTCACTTTGGGGGAGCAAAAGCGAAGGCTGGGGTGACACCTGCATTAAAGACCAAAATTGGCCAAAGAAAATTGTGATAAATAAAAAGTATACCAGTTTAATTTAAGGTCCAAAAAATGTACAGCTGTGCCATGCAGGTTGCAAAATAGTTGGGAGGAGATTTTCAATGTACTGATTCCATGGCACATGGTCATTGAGCTGAAATATAAAACTATGCCGGATTCAAAACTTGGAGAGAACCAATAGAATGTTATATAGTGTAGGTTGTAATATGGCTGGTTCTTTGCTGGCTTGGCTTCCTCAGATAATTTACCCACGCACCTCATCTGTCACATGGTGGTGAATATGCACAGTGATGAGCTGATGCTCTTTTCCAATAAATATTATTTTGGTGACATGATGATCAATGCTTGGCTGCCATTTGACAAATGCAAATAATATTGCTCTTATCGCTAATAATCTCATGATGTAGGCATAGCCGCACAAAGTAGTGGTACTGAAGGTCCTGCAGCACCCCCTGATAAATCTGAAAAAGATTCATAAAAAATAAAATATATACTGTATATATTTTTATTTGATTTGTTTCTTCACAACAGTAGTACACTATGCCTTTATCAGTCCTGTACTAGTGGATCGATACTAGAGAGCATGTGCCAAAGTCACTTTGATGAAAACATATCTGGTGGGAAAATGCACATATTGTTTTAGGCAGGTTTGAGAATATTCGCATGAAAATCTGTCGCAAATTGGATAGAAACCTAGCTATAGATGTGTTGCCGCCAGATTGGAGAACGTTATAATCTCCCTGAAAACTCTTGTCCAGTCCATTTACTAGTCAGTTTTTAGTCACAGAGATAACGAAATGAACACTGTTGTGAACCCTGTCTTTTTAAAGCACTTTGGGCTGCCAAAGTGATGTATTACGGGTACTCTCCCAAGCTGTGAGCTGTGGTGCAGCGAGATAGTTCCTAGAAATGCTGATGGTTACCTTCTGATTCATAGTTTAGAGTAAGAACAGAGAATTGGGTGCATTGTGCCTTCTCTGCTGCTGGAGAGAGACCATGTTGAGATACATTTTTGTCATCTCTCCCTTCAAAAGACATCTCACATCTTTTCACTTATGAGTTGGTAGTTTTTGTAAAGCCAGATTTCGAGCTGTCTATCTCCCCAGGCAAAAGAGGCCATTTCAATGATCTGGAGGCTGGGGCTTTGGAAGTAGGCCAGCAAAGCTGTTTCCATAATTATTCATAATTGCATAATTGTTTTGGAGTATTAGGGATGCTACTGTTTCATATAGATGTAGGGTCTAATTTGATCACCTTGTTGCAGGATAACTTTCCTGCAATGCAGGACATATAGTGTATTTGAGGTTTAAAAAAGTCTTCTGAAGTCTGTAATTTTCACTTTTAAATTTCAGACTAGATTTTCCCCAACAAAAAATGTATCAACTCATACAAAAATGTCATAATAATTAACATTTCCTGTTGCTGCAGGATTTAATGCATGCTGTAGGACACTGGCTCAAATTAAGATCCTACATCTATACTGATCCTTTCCCTCCTGCTCCCTGTAGGAACCAGCTGACTGGCTTATAAAATGAGTGCGTGCACACATGCTTGTGTGTGTACATTAGAAAATAGTACCGGAAGTGGGACAGAGTCCCTAACCCAGTTTCACTGTGTACAGTCCACCAAGGGGGCAGTGGAACCGTACCATACATTGTGTTAGTTTGGCCTCCACCAGGATCCCCAAGGCTGGTCCTAATGGCTTCATTCATCAAGGCCACAAACCTGCTCTCATCAACACAAAAGACTATGTCCAACATAGCTGCTGTCATTGCCAGCAACTCAATATAGAACTGCTTTAAGTAGGGTCAAAGAACACACATTTTCACACAGCCTTAATCCTGCTGTGAAATATCTCCCCATCCCATGCCAAGCAGTATTATTACACACTGAGCAGTGTACTGGGCTGCAGAGTTGCAGTGTGGACTGGATGTTTCTCATTCTCCGAACACAGCTGATGAAAATGGCAGATGCTATGAAAGGCCATTGGAGCGTAACCCTCTTACCAGCTGTGTGTGTGCCATGTCAGAGTCCATACCAGAAAACAAAACCAGTTATTTCCTGTTATTTGTGTGGCAACGTATGCTGAGATGTAAATGTCCTCAAATGTGTTTCAGAAGCAGTCTAGGTTCCAATCATGATTTCCTGTATGGTGTAAAAAAAAAATGTATTCTCTGTTCTAATGTGTCACTAGGGACTCTCCCTACGACAAAGTTTCACAGGCGATTTGCCTTTACACAAAAACAGTTGTACCATGTACAGTATAAACCCTAATCATAGATCTGGACTGGTTCATCACTTATTTATCAGACATAAAGACATAGGATCTTAATTTGATCACTCTTTTGTTGCTGAGAGTTTTTGTGCACTGCAGGAAATGCAGATGAGCTTTGTGATTGACATAAATTCACTGAAAACCCTCATCAACACACGGTTATATTAACAGTATTCCACTTTTCATGTAGCCTCATTTTGACCAGCTAATAACCTAACCCCGGATCAAGCAACATTATGGACTAAACGTTCAAATCCTGTTGCTGCAGGATTATTTTGCTGTGACAATATAGGTCAAATTAAGATCCTACTGTACATCTGCACTGATTTAGTCTTCTCCCTGATGCCAGTTTTAATCTAAGCAGACTTTCAACAGCTAAAGCCTAGCTCACCGCTTTCAGATCTGGGAATCACAAGCTTTGACCTCGAGGCCTGAAAAATGGGTCCTGTGTTTGAATATACATGGGACATTTACTAGATGGTAACATAATGACACAATACAACACCATCCCACGGCTCATGTACTCCCATCTGCAGACTCACAGCCTGAAGCAGGAGGCTTAACATTGCATCAGTTTGTGCTAATTAAAATCTGTTAAGCTGAATGTAATAATGATGTGTGAGGTCCATTTAATTTAACAGTGTGAGTCAGAGGAGGCTGGTGGGAGGAGCTATAGGAGGACAGGCTCATTGTAATGGCTGGAATGGTATAAATGGAACGGAGTGAAACATGGTTTCCATGTGTTTGATGTGTTCCATACCGTTCCATTTATATCGTTCCAGACATTACAATGAGGCCATCCTCCTATAGCTCCTCCCACCAGCCTCCTCTGGTGGGAGTGTGTTTCAGAGAGTAACCAGTGTTTTTTCTGCCCATTGAACTAGAACAGATTCAATTTCTCCAACTAAAGAAAGATAAATTGGCCGTATGTGTCTTTCTACACCCTAAGACTTAAAAAGCTACCCCGGTAAAGGGGAGACATTTATCAGGACAGAACCAGAGCAATTTCATGGGACATTAAGGCATCTGTCAACCGATTTCAGCCTCCCCCTAAGGGTTTTTCACCTGAAAACAACCTGCTTACTGCACAGTGCACAGACAAAAAATGCATGCGTGCACACACACACACACACACAACTCCCCGCTGTAAAAATGTACCTGTGAATAACTTTGCTTGAAGATACAGAATGTAGACAGAACACATCTGGTGAGCGAGAATATAACACAAGACAAGCAGAGAGTGAAACTTTCCCGGCTATCATCACCCAGTTGATACATTTATACATTTGACAATTTTGTCTTTCAGCAGACGCTGTTATCCAGAACAATTTACAGTAGTGAATGTATACATTTCTCATACTGATATGTAAGAAATAAAGGAACCGTGCTAATTATCTGACATACAGTGCATTCTGAAAGTATTCAGGGTGGCTACTTTGAAGAATCTCAAATATAAAATATAGTTTGATTTGTTTAACACTTTTTTTGGTTACGACATGATTTCATATGTGTTATTTCATAGTTCATAGTTTCGTAGGTTGACCGCAGCAGCTTTCCAATCAGTTGCACAACTGAGCAGGAGGACAAGTACATTAGAGTGTCTAGTTTGAGAAACAGACGCCTCACAAGTCCTCAACTGGCAGATTCATTACATAGTACCCACAAAACACCAGTCTCAACATCAACAGTGAAGAGGTGATTCCGGGATGCTGGCCTTCTAGGCAGAGTTGCAAAGAAAAAGCCATATCTCAGACTGGCCAATAAAGATAAAAGATTAAGATGGGCAAAAGAACACAGACACTAAACAGAGGAAGATTGGAAAAAAGTGTTGTGGACAGACGAATTTAAGTTTGAGGTGTTCGGATCACAAAGAAGAACATTCGTGAGCCGCAGAACAAATGAAAAGATGCTGGAGGAGTGCTTGACGCCATCTGTCAAGCATGGTGGAGGCAATGTGATGGTCTGGGGGTGCTTTGGTGGTGGTAAAGTGGGAGATTTGTACAGGGTAAAGGGGATCTTGAAGAAGGAAGGCTATCACTCCATTTTGCAACACCATGCTATACCCTGTGGATGGCGTTTAATTGGAGCCAATTTCCTCCTACAACAGGACAGTGACCAAAAGCACAGCTCCAAACTATGCAAGAACTATTTAGGGAAAAAGCAGTCAGCTGGTATTCTGTCTATAATGGAGTGGCCAGCACAGTCACCGGATCTCAACCATATTGAGCTGTTACGGGAGCAGCGTAAGTAAGAAGTGCCCATCAAGCCAATCCAATTTGTGGGGGGTGCTTCAGGAAGCATGGGGTGAAATCTCTTCAGATTACCTCAACAAATTGACAACTAGAATGCCAAAGGTCTGCAAGGCTGTAATTGCTGCAAATGGAGGATTCTTTGACGAAAGCAAAGTTTGAAGGACACAATTGTTATTTAAATTAAAAATAATTATTTATAACCTTGTCAATGTCTTGACTATATTTCCTATTCATTCATTTCATGTATGTTTTCATGGAAAACAAGGACATTTCTACGTGACCCCAAACTTTTGAACGATAGTGTGCATATATATATTTTTCTGATGAATGGATCGAAGAGGGAGAGAAGTTGGATAAAATAAGTAACAATGAGTTATTGAACAGTCCCTCTTGCTCAAACAACGTTAATATGTCTCACCTTCATGTCTAAGAGCTATTCAACAGAAGCAGTCGTATCACCATGGCAACTCAAGACACTGGTCAGGGAGTTCTTCACAGACACACAGCAGCTGGCAAACTGCCAGAGAAGAAGAGAGAGAAGTTCCCAGCAGAAGCATCTACTATTGTTCCCCAAAACAATCAGAGAGCAGGTACAAACGCTCTTAGTGAAAGAGGAATTTATCCTGGTAAGTGCACTTGTTAGTGACGTATCAGAATCTGCTCTCTCTCTTGCGCGCGCTCTCTCTCTCTGTCTGTCTCTCTCTTTCTCCCTATCTCTCTCTGTCTGTCTCTCTCTTTCTCCCTATCTCTCTCTGTATCTCACTTTCCATCCATCTTCATGACTTCTCTCACTTACAAAATGCCTCTGAAGTGAATAAGGGAGCCTGGTAGCTAATGTAGCTGTTAGTCTGTGATACTGAAGTATTTACTGTAGTAACAGTTTCACTGTTTCTCCTCCACAATCCATCCCTATCTTCAAATGGGTCATTCTGGAAACTAAGTCCCAGCCCTGTCTTTGCCATTGGCCTGTATTGTATCGTATGACCCCTGTTTCCAGTAACCTCGTGTTAAATGTTATCATAACAGTCCTGCTGAGACAAAACCAGGCACACAACATGCTCTGCCTCACAACATTAGCGTATATCAATAGCATGAGACTGATTAATAATAAGCGCGTGTGTGTTCTCCCAGGCATGTACAATCGTGGCCAAAAGTTTTGAGAATGAGACAAATATTAATTTTCACAAAGTCTGCTGCCTCAGTTTGCATGATGGCAATTTGCATATACTCCAGAATGTTATGAAGAGTGATCAGATTAATTGCAATTAATTGCAAAGTCCCTATTTTCCATGCAAATGAACTGAATCCCCAAAAAACATTTCCACTGCATTTCAGCCCTGCCACAAAAGGACCAGCTGACATCATGTCAGTGATTCTCTTGTTAACACAGGTGTGAGCGTTGATGAGGACAAGGCGGTAGATCACTCTGTCATGCTGATGGAGTTTGAATAACAGACTGGAAGCTTCAAAATGAGGGTAGTGCTTGGAATCATTGCTCTTCCTCTGTTAACCATGGTTAACTGCAAGGAAACACGTGCCGTCACCATTGCTTTGCACTAAAAGCAGCAAAGAAGCCACTTCTCTCCAGGAAAAACATCAGGGACAGACTGATATTCTGCAAAAGGTACAGGGATTGGACTGCTGAGGACTGGGGTAAAGTCCTTTTCTCTGATGAATCCCCTTTCCAATTGTTTGGGGCATCCGGAAAAAAGCTTGCCCGGAGAAGACAAAGTGAGCGCTACCATCAGTCCTGTGTCATGCCAACAGTAAAGCATCCTGAGACCATTCATGTATGGGGGTTGCTTCTCAGCCAAGGGAGTGGGCTCACTCACAATTTTGCCTAAGAACACAGCCATGAATAAAGAATGGTACCAACACATCCTCCGAGAGCAACTTCTCCCAACCATCCAGGAACAGTTTGGTATCCTTTTCCAGTATGATGGAGCACCTTGCCATAAGGCAAAAGTGATAACTAACTCCCCAGACCTAAAACTCCCCAGACCTTACTCCCCAGACCTTAATCCCATTGAGAATCCTGGACCAGGATTGGGTGGACAAACAAAAACCCACAAATTCAGACAAACTCCAAGCATTGATTATGCAGAATGGGCTGTCATCAGTCAGGATGTGGCCCAGAAGTTAATTGACAGCATGCCAGGGTGGATTGCAGAGGTCTTGAAAAAGAAGGGTCAACACTGCAAATATTGACTCTTTGCATCAACTTCATGTAATTGTCAATAAAAGCCTTTGACACTTATGAAATGCTTGTAATTATACTTCATTATTCCATAGTAACATCTGACAAAAATATCTAAAGACACTGAAGTAGCAAACTTTGTGGAAATTAATATTTGTGTCATTCTCAAAACATTTGGCCACGACTGTATGTGTACAGACTCAAGATTTCCCTCATAGGGCTGTTTGATGAACACCTTCATAATGCATATCAATCATCTCCACAACTATTGTATGCATCAGCTCAGCGGTTTTTACCATGTCCTTGTGAATGTGAAGCTAATCTACAAACACTGTTCTCCATGCCTTTTCATTTACAACACTAGAAATTATTATTTCCTATGCCCCTAAAATGCTTAATACACAGTTTTCTACCTTTCCGCCTGCCTCTGTGTATCCATCAACTCAGTGGTATAAAACAAGATCATCTTGCCTGCTGCACTGACTAATGCACTGACACTATTCCTCCCAGCCTGGACTGTACTGAGATTGAGGATAGATTCGTTGCACAAAAATGCTTGATAGACTCGATTCCTTTTTGAAGCCTTATATTTCTCTCTACCCCAACACTCCTCCCACTCTCTCTCTTTCTATCCCTCTATACTTGTGTATTTGTTTCTCTTCCTCTCTCTCTCTCTCTCTCTTTCTCCATTTCCTAATGTGTACTGATCTGCCTGTGATATGATGGTGTAGTACCGTACAGTAGATTATTGATGTAGCAGTACATACTAGAGGTCTTCACAGGTCTTTTTGGACCCGTTCTGAAATGGACCTGGGGCTTTCCCACCCGGACCCGATAGGCATAAATAAAACATTTAAATATAGAGACCCATTCTGAAATGGACCTGGGGCTTTCCCACCCGGACCCGATAGGCATAAATAAAACATTTAAATATAGAGACCCATTCTGAAATGGACCTGGGGCTTTCCCACCCGGACCCGATAGGCATAAATAAAACATTTAAATATAGAGACCTGTTCTGAAATGGACCTGTGGCTTTCCCACCCGGACCCGATAGGCATAAATAAAACATTTAAATATAGAGACCCGTTCCGAATGGACCCGAGGTCAACTAGACCCATTCCGTATAGACTAGGTCGATCCAGATCTGATCCGATCTGAGTGAGGAAAGCAGCAGAAAAGTCATTATTTAAGCTCCTTTATTAACCGGCGAAGATACAGTGGGAGAGGAGGGAGAGGAGGGAGAGAGAGGTGCAGCTCTAGCAGGCGGGGGAGGGGCCGTACTGTGAGTGAGTGACATGGGGAGCAGGAAGGGAGAGACCACTCGAGCTACAGTAGAATAATAGCTGCCATAGCTAGGTTATTTATAATAGAATATGATTACATAGTACCTGTCTTGACTGCATCAAACCGGTCGAAGCTAGTTAAGCTAGCTAACGTTAGCTAGCTAGGCTAGTTGAGGCTGCAGTGCATGCACTCTCTCATCCTACAGTTACAAATAACAACAACTTCATTCAGAATATACAGTAGCAGTCTACCTGTTGACTCTTGGTTGTTGTAGCCTATCCCTCTCCTTTAACTTTTAATTCCTTCATTTTAATTACATCTTCCTTTGATTAGATATCTCCTAACTTTTGCCCCACACGGAGGCTCTATGACTGTAGCCTACTGACGCTTTGATGTAAGTAAGTTAGGATTACACATACCCGAGACCCGTGACAATAATATCAGATCCGACAGCAGACACTTAGAATTATGGATCCGGGCCCGCACGGGGAAGATTGGGTCTCAGGTATTCGGGTACAGGTGGATCCGTGAAGACCTCTAATACAGACGCCGGTCCTAGAATCAGAGACACAGAGTGGGGATCACAGCATTAATGATGCTGCGTTAGCTGCACCTGGGTTGAAGGTGTGTGTGTGCATAGTGTGTGTAGCACAGAAAGGCAGTTACACTCTCGAATGACTATGTCAGGTTTTTAAATCTGATCCGTCAGTTCCCAGATTTTCCTTTCTCCCTGGTAGCTGATTGGGTGAGTTATATCCAATTCATCCATTGCATGTCCCAGAATTTAATCAGGCCCTGATTTGGGTGAAAACTAAATGTTATGACTATAACTGAATTAGGGAAACAAGGGACAACATACTATGGGGAGTCGCACTTGTGACTTCGGTTGAAAGATCTACAATCTGACAAGGCCAATGAAATCTGCACCTCGCTGGAAGTCCCGCCTTTCATAGACGATAAGCGTGAGGCTCGGATTCATTGCTTCAATTTAATACCCAGGAACAGGCGGCACGGGGCCAAACAGGTGTTATAGCTTGTTTCCCTCCTTCAGGGAACAGTAGTTATAGTCACGTTACGTTCCCTTTGAGTCAGTCAACTTCAGTACAACATACCTTGGGGAAATATAATCATGCCCCAAGCCGACCCCAACGGACACTAGACCTGACCCCGCCAGATGCGGCAGTCTGAGTATTGCGCACACGGTGCGCTACCTTGTGACTTTCCCCTGTGCCAGCCGTAAGCAACCTGTGGGCTACATTGAGAGCAGTGACATCAAAGCGATGAAACCTCATAAAAGTGTGTGGTGATGCCCAATTCAATTCACTACAAATATCCCCTATAGTGAGCCCTTTAAACAATGCCCAAGATGCTTCCAGTCATAACGTTACGTTCCCGTTTAGTCAGTTGGTGTCGGCAAGGATACACCGCTAGGTAACCCTTACCCCATGCTACTATATGACAGGGAGCTAGCCTCCACACTCCAGTGGGAAACGGGCTGTTTAAGGAGCACCCTACTGTGAGCTGGATTAGCAAAACAGACAAAAAGCTAGTCACAAAATCAGATATCCCAGGTCTATTCAATGTATGTGCATAAAGCTCACACCGGACACAGGGCACGTAACCTCTGTTGCTCTTCAGAAGCAAAAGGAGGAGGCGAAAACAGAAATACACTATATATACAAAAATCTGTGGACACCCCTTCAAATTAGTGGATTCGGCAATTCCAGCCACACCCATTGCTGACAGGTGTACACAGCCATACAATCTCCATAGACAAACATTGGCAGTAGAATGAAGAGCTCAGTGACTTTCAACATGGCATCGTCATAGGATGCCACCTTTCCAACAAGTCAATTCGTCAAATTTTTGCCATGCTAGAGTTACCCCGGTCAACTGTAAGTGCTGTTATTATGAAGTAGAAAAGTCTAGGAGCAACAACGGCTCAGCCAAGAAGTGGTAGGCCACATAAGTTCACAGAACGTGATTGCCAAGTGCTGAAGTGCGTAACCCGTAAAAATTGTCCTAAGATCACCATGTGCAATGCCAAGCGTCGGCTAGAGTGGTGTAAAGCTCGCCGCCATTGGACTCTGGAGCAGTGGAAACGCGTGCATATTGCAACTGTACATTTTGGTGGTGGAGGAATAATAATGGTCTGGGGCTGTTTGTCATGGTTCAGGCTAGGTCCCTTAGTTCCAGTGAAGATACATTTCATCACTACAGCATACAATGACATTCTAGATTATTCTGTGCTTCCAACTTTGTGGCAACAATTTGGGGAAGGCCCTTTCCTGTTTCTAAATTTAAAAAATCTAATTTTATTTGTCACATACACATGGTTAGCAGATGATAATGCAAGTGTTTGTGAAATGCTTGTGCTTTTAGTTCCGACAGTGCAGTAATATTTAACAAGTAATCTAACAATTCCCCAACAACTACCTAATACACACAAATCTAAAGGGGTGAACGAGAATATGTACTTGTAAGTCAATGGAAGAGTGATGGCCAAGCGGCATAGGCAAGGTGCAATCGATGGTATAAAATACAGTATACACTGTACATGTGATATGAGTAATGTAAGATATGTAAACATTATTAAAGTGGCATTATTTTGAGTTGCATTAAAGTGGCCAGTGATTGGGTCTCAATGTAGGCAGCAGCCTCTCTGAGTTAGTGATTGCTGTTTAGCAGTCTGGTGGCCTTAAGATAGAAGCTGTTTTTCAGTCTCTCGGTCCCAGCTTTGATGCACCCGTACCTGAAGTCCACGATCATCTCCTTAGTTTTGTTGACGTTGAGTGAGAGGTTGTTTTCCTGACACCACACTCAGAGTGCTCTCACCTCCTCCCTGTAGGCTGTCTCGTCGTTGTTGGTAATCAAGCCCACCACTGTTGTGTTGTCTGCAAACTTGATGATTGAGTTGGAGGCGTGTATGGCCACACAGTCGGAGTACATGACAATGCCCCCGTGCACGAAGCAAGGTCCATACAGAATGGTTTGTCGAGATCATTGTGAAAAAACTTGACTGGCCTGCACAGAGCCCCAACCTCAACCCCATCGAACACCTTTGGGATGAATTGGAACGCCGACTGTGAGCCAGGCCTAATCACCCAACATCAGTGCCCAACCTCACTAATGCTCTTGTGGCTGAATGGAAGTCCTCGCAGCAATGTTCCAACATCTAGTGGAAAGCCTTCCCAGAAGAGTGGAGGCTGTTATAGCATCAAAGGGGGGACCAACTCCATATTAATGCCCATGATTTTGGAATGGGATGTTCCTGAGAGAGAGAGAGAGATAGAGAGAGAGAGAGGTCACGAGCAGATGAGCATTTTTCAGCATGTTCTTAAAAAATATGGATTTAAACTTTGATTTTTTTTGTCAGGGACATATACAGGATGCTACCCTCTACAACATAACCTTCACTCCAAATCAAAACTCAAATCCTACAACCTGGACGGAATTACGGAATCATCTGGAAGGAGTACAACTACCAAAGATTATTTTTCCAAAGCTATACAGCAAATGCTCTGGAAAACAACAGAACCTGAAAACACCATCCAACCTGGAACTGAGTGAGTAATGTTTAGTCTGAAGCTATATTTTATTTCCAAAAGCCAAGAAGAAAAATATATTACTTTACTTTATAAGGACTGAACGCTAAATTAAGGCTGCCAAGCTTGATACCACTTCAATTATCAGTGACGTGTCAAGTGAGAGCTGTCAAAGCCCTTTAGCCCAACAATGGCAGGAGACTCGTACTGTCTACTCCAACCAAATGGAGAGGCCTTAGAAGCTGCCTCCCGCTGTTCAGAGGTAATTAAAATACAGTACCCTGTGTATGTAAAGAATGATAAGAAACGAAAAGAGCACAAAATGAAGCTCCTTATAGAAAATCATGAGACACTTTTTGCTGACTATTATAAAAATAGGAACATCAGCAAACTCATCTTCCACAAAGACCATCCCCTGGCATGGCACAGTGCTATATTAGCACACTACCTCTCTGTTAAGAGAGGGTACCGAGGGGTGGAAACTCAGGATTCTAGACAACGAGGACTTTGAATCAGCTAATATAAAAGTCTGGAACAGTATTGGTATAGGGTAACCCCAAACAGTTTCAGCTGGACTTTCACCTAATCAAAGAATTAGCTCAGCAGGAGAAGCTCTCCCTTGGGAAAGATACCCCCACCCCGAGCGGGTCAGACCAGACCTATTAATTATATAACCCCACAGACGAGCAACCCCAAGCGGAAAGTCAACATCCCAGCACAGAGTCCTACTCCCTCATTGAAATAAAGGATCTATTTACCCACCTGGAGGTAAGGCAGGTGGAGCTGGAACAGCAGGTGATTACACTCCAGTCAGCACAGACCAAGACAACAGACTACCATAACAACACCCCCTTAACCAGATCCGGAGAACTGGAGGCGGAGAGAGACATATCTGCACTGTGGTGAGACAACTTCAACAGGAGAAAAAGCAGGAGCACTAGAGGAGAGGATCACAATGCTGGAGGAGAGGGTGAAGGGGATGGCGTGTGACAGAGAACAACCCACTAGAGAGTAGGCCATCCCTGCAGAGAAGCCAGCAGAACAGCCCACCTCAGCTCCCGACAAAAGTCTCGACACCACAACAGAACAGTCCACCCCAGACCCTGACCATGTCGACATCACAGCGGGACAGACAAATGAAGAACCCCAATCCCAGGGGATCTCACCCCCTCTGAGAACCGCCCCCCTGTCAGCCACCCTGATAGCCCTCCTGACAACCCCCCCACACCCACTGAAGAAATACACTCCTTATATATACAAGAAAAAAAACTTTTTCCCAAACACACTGTGTCTAAACTCTGGTGCCCAAACACCCAGCGCACCCTAGACCTTCTGTCTGAGGACCAACTAGGTTCACCTTGCCACATAATAATACACACAGGCAGAGAGCACAGCAGGAAAGAGTGGCCACAGCACTGAAGGGAGTGATTGAAAAAGCTTATTCTACTTTCCCCAACGCACAAGTGGTTATATCCACCCTGTTACCACGAAAATAATTCCACCCTGCTATCATACAGCAGGTAAACGCAAGTATTTCCTGTGACTGTGCCTCAAAACCAAGTGTTTACCTGGCCCACCAGTCCATCCTGGACTTGAACAGCCTTTATGACCAGGTCCACCTATACAAGGCAGCAGTGCCCACCTTCGCCTGGACCAGCAGGAAGAAAGACATCGATCTCAAACACAGCCCCAAAACTTCACACATGAGCAACAGATTAATAGACTCCCCTCCCAGGTTGAACCTACACATAGAGGACCCATGCCAACAGGACCTACATCCAGACCACAACACCACCAGCCACATCCACACCCCCACCCCAACCATGCCCACACCCCATTTAGGCCCCCTCAGATCAGACCTATGCCCTTCCTGCCCACCCCATGCACCACACCCCCGCAAAGAGGGCCTCAACATGGAAGTCACACATACACCCAGGCCGTGAGTAGGCAAACAGGCCCAACTCCCACTCTTACACTAGCCCAAGCCAATGGCATGTACCAGATGCTCAGGTGGCTCTGCTCACACTTACTGGCCTGAGGCCAAACAACATGACCAACAACATTGGACACTTTATGGAACACAAAGCCTTCATTATCTCATCCTGGAATATCCAAGACCTGAGGTCATCTGCCTTTGGCCTAAAGAGCAGGAACCTGTACTTCATCAAAGAAATCGGAAATACAGACATTGTCATCCTACAAGAAACATGGTATAGAGGAGACGGACCCACTGGTTGCCCTCTAGGTTACAGGGAGCTGATAGTCCCATCCACCAAACTACCAGGTGTGAAACAGGTAAGGGACTCAGGGGGTTTGCTAATTTGGTATAGAGCAGACCTAACTAACTCCATTAAATTAATCAAAACAGGAACATTCTACATTTGGCTAGATATTCAAAAGTAAAATGTCCTCCTGTGTGCTACCTATATCCCCCCACTAGAATCCCCATACTTTAATGAAGACAGCTTCTCCATCCCGGAGGGGGAAATCAATCATTTCCAGGACCAGGGACATGTACTAGTCTGTGGCGACTTACACGCAAGAACCAGACAATAACCTGACACCCTCAGATACACACAGGGGGACAAACACCTACCTGGAGGTGACAGCATTCCTTCCCCCATATGCCCCCCTAGGCACAACTATGACAACATAACCAAAAAAAACGGTCACATCTCCTGCAGCTCTGTCGCACGCTGGGTATGTACATAGTCAATGGTAGGCTTCAAGGGAACTCCTATGGTAGGTACACCTATAGCTCATCTCTTGGCAGTAGTACTGTAGACTACTTTATCACTGACCTCAACCCAGAGTCTCTCAGAGCGTTCACAGTCAGCCCACTGACACCCCTATCAGACCACAGCAAAATCACAGCCTACTTGAACAGAGCAATTGTTAATAATGAGGCAACAAAGCCAAAGGAATTGATTGTGTTTAAGAAATGCTATAGATGTTCCACTGTAATAGTGAAGGTGTAAACTTGGCAGTAGAAAATCTTAACAGTATATTTGATCTTACAGCTTCCCTAAAAAAAAAATTGTAAAAAATTGTAAAATGTCAAACAGAAAACCGAAGAAAAGGAACAACATTGACAAATGGTTTGATGAAGAATGCAAAAACCTAAGAAAGAAATTGAGAAACCTGTCCAACCAAAAACATAGAGACCCAGAGAATCTGAGTCTACATCTTCACTATTGTGAATCACTAAAATAATACAGGCATAAACTAGGGAAAAAGAAGGAACAGCATGTCAGAAATCAGCTCAATGTAATTGAAGAATCCATAGACTCTAACTACTTCTGGGAAAATTGGAAAACACTAAACAAACAACAACACAAATAATTATCTATCCAAAATGGAGATGTATGGGTAAAGCACTTCTCCAATCTTTTTGGTTCTAAAACAAAGAACGAACAGCAGAAACATATACATGATCAAATACAAATCTTAGAATCAACTATTAAAGACTACCAGAACCAACTGGATTCTCCAATTACCTTGAATAAACTACAGGACAAAATAAAAACCCTCCAACCCCAAAAAAGCCTGTGGTGTTGATGGTATCCTCAATGAAATTATAAAATATACAGACAACAAATTCCAAATGACTATACTAACCTCTTAGAGCTCTAGGGGCGCTATTTCATTTTTGGATAAAAAACGTTCCCGTTTTAAGCGCGATATTTTGTCACGAAAAGATGCTCGACTATGCATATTCTTGACAGTTTTGGAAAGAAAACACTCTGAAGTTTCAGAATCTGCAAAGATTTTGTCTGTAAGTGCCCCAGAACTCATTCTACAGGCGAAACCAAGATGATGCATCACCCAGGAATTAGCAGAATTTCTGAAGCTCTGTTTTCCATTCTCTCCTTATATGGCTGTGATTGCGCAAGGAATGAGCCTACACTTTCTGTCGTTCGCCCAAGGTCTTAGCAGCATTGTGACGTATTTGTAGGCATATCATTGGAAGATTGGCCATAAGAGACTACATTTTCCAGAGGTCCGCCCGGTGTCCTTTGTCTAAATTTGTGCGTAATCTTCAGGTGCAGGCATTTTCTCCTGGGATTCAGGAGAGAAAGCATGTTTCCAAGAACGATGTATCAATGAAGAGATATGTGAAAAACACCTTGAGGATTGATTCTAAACAACGTTTGCCATGTTTTCAGTCGATATTATGGAGTTAATTTGGAAAAAAGTTTGCGTTTTGAGGACTGAATTTATGGATTTTTTTTGGTAGCCAAATGTGATGTATAAAACGGAGCTATTTCTAATACACAAGGAATCTTTTTGGAAAAACTGAGCATCTGCTATCTAACTGAGAGTATCCTCATTGAAAACATCAGAAGTTCTTCAAAGGTAAATGATTTTATTTGAAGGCTTTTATGTTTTTGTTAATGTTGCGTGCTGGATGCTAACGCTAATGCTAACGCTAAATGCTAACGCGAAATGCTAACTCTAGCTAGCTACTTTTACACAAATGATTGTTTTCCTATGGTTGAGAAGCATATTTTGAAAATCTGAGATGACAGTGTTGTTTACAAAAGGCTAAGCTTGAGAGATGGCATATTTATTTCATTTCATTTGCGATTTTCATAAATAGTTAACGTTGTGTTATGCTAATGAGCTTGCTGATAGATTTACACAATCCTGGATACAGGGTTTTTTTCATAGCTAAACGTGACGCAGAAAACGGAGCGATTTGTCCTAAACAAATAATCTTTCAGGAAAAACTGAACATTTGCTATCTGAGAGTCTCCTCATTGAAAACATCTGAAGTTCTTCAAAGGTAAATGATTTTTTTGAATGCTTTTCTGTTTTTTTGTGTAAATGTTGCCAGCTGAATGCTAATGCTAAATGCTACGTTAGCCATCAATACTGTTACACAAATGCTTGTTTTGCAATGGTTGAGAAGCATATTTTGAAAATCTGAGATGACAGTGTTGTTAACAAAAGGCTAAGCTTGAGAGCTAGCATATTTATTTCATTTCATTTGCGATTTTCATGAATAGTTAACGTTGCGTTATGGTAATGAGCTTGAGTCTGTATTCACGAACCCGGATCCGGGATGGGGAGATCAGAAAGGTTAACATCATCCTTAGCTCTGGCATCTTCTCCAATATTTGGAACCAAGGACTGATCACTCAAATACACAAGTGGAGACAAATTTTGACCCCAATAACTACAGTGGGATATGCGTCAATAGCAACCTTGGGAAAAATCCTCTGCATTATCATTAACATCAGACTCATTCATGTCCTCATTGAAAACAATGTACTGAGCAAATGTCAAATTGTCCTTTTACCAAATTATCATACGACAGACCACGTATTCACCCTGCACACCCCAATTTTATTCCAAACAAACCAAAACAAAGGCAAAGTTGTCTCATGCTTTGTTGATATCAAAAAAGCTTTGGACTCAATTTGGCATGAGGGTCTGCTATACAAATGGATGGAAAGTGGTGTTTGGGGAAAAATATACAACATTATAAAATCCATGGACACAAACAACAAGTGTGCGGTTAAAATAGGAAAAAAAACACACATTTCTTCCCACAGGGCAGTGGGGTGAGACAGGGATGCATCTTAAGCCCCACCCTCTTCAACAAAAATATCAACAAATTGGCGAAGGCACTAGAAAAGTCTGCAGCACCCAGCCTCACCCTTCTAGAATCTGAAGTCAAATATCTACTGTTTGCTGATGATCTGGTGATTCTGTCACCAACCAAGGTGGGCCTACAGCAGCATTTAGATCTTCTGCAGATATTCTGCCAGACCTGGGCCCTGACAGTAAATCTCAGTAAGGGGGGGAGTAAAATCTCACCAAGCCTCACATTTATCACCAGTGGAAAGCGTGATTGTATTTCCTTCAACCGAGAGTGTTGTCCATAGTATGTTGTACCAAAGTTGACTGACTGAAAGCAAACCATCAGTGCTGCTTCAGGACCTTGAGTCGACATCCAAATTTGAAAACCCATTCAGTAGTGCATTCTCATCTATTAGCCTATATGGAACAGAGAAACAGAGACACACCCCTGACAGGGAGAGAAACGTACAGAAGGACACGTTGGAAAGGGCACCTTCACTCCCCCTCCACCCAGGCCCCTCCTATTCCCTGTGTGCCGCCTAGTTGTTTTTAACTTATTTTGTACATAATGTTGCTGCTACCGTCTCTTATGACCGAAAAGTCAGTGATTACTCACCATGAACTGGCAGAAGCTTTTTTTCCTTTCATGAGTCCGATGAGCCCGACGTGAATGACATACTGCTTTCCCGGGAACAGGCCCAAATCCCTGTTATTTGCGTGAAAAGACGACAGAGAAAAAGAGGTCAGAGGTCAGGCTGGCTTCTGAGAATTTGTAGGTGATCGAATAACCCCCCCCCCCCCTGCCCTCCGTTCTACTAACTAACGTGCAATCATTGGAAAATAAAATCAACGACCTACGAGGAAGATTAAACTACCAACGGGACATTAAAAGCTGTAAAATCTTATGCTTCACAGAGTCGTGGCTGAACGACAACATTATCAGCAGACAGGCGGCTAGTTATACGCTGTATCAGCAGGATAGAACAGGTAAGACAAGGGATGGTGGACTATGCATATATGTAAACAACAGTTGGTGCACAATATCTAAGGAAGTCTCAAGGTTTTGCTCACCTGAGGTAGAGTATCTCATGATAAGCTGTAGACCTCATCTGTATTTTTCGTAGGTGTTTACATACCACCGTAAACTGATGCTGGCACTAAGACCGCACTCAATGAGCTGTATTCCGCCATAAGCAAACAGGAAAACGCTCATCCAGAGGTGGCGCTTCTAGTGGCCATGGACTTTAATGCAGGGAAACTTAAATCTGTTTTACCAGATTTCTATCAGCATGTTAAATGTGCAACCAGAGGGAAAAAAAACTCTAGACCACCTTTACTCCACACACAGAGACGCATACAAAGCCCTCCCTCGCCCTCCATTTGCCAAATCTGACCATAATTCTATCCTCCTGATTCCTGTTTACAAGCAAAAATTAAAGCAGGAAGCACCAATGACTCGGTCAATAAAAAAGTGGTCAGATGAAGCAGATGCTAAGCTACAGGACTGTTTTGTTAGCACAGACTGGAATATGTTCCAGGATTCTTCTGGTGGCATTGAGGACACCACCACATCAGTCACTGACTTCATCAATAAGTGTATCGATGACATCATCCCCACAGTGACTGTACGTACATACCCCAACCAGAAGCCATGGATTACATGCAACATCCGCACTGAACCGCCGCTTTCAAGGAGCAGGACTCTAACCCGGAAGCTTATAAGAAATCTCGCTATGCCTTCCGACGAACCATCAAACAAGCAAAGTGTCAATACAGGACTAAGATCGAATCGCACTACACTGGCTCCAATGCTCGTCGGATGTGGCAGGGCTTGCAAACTGTTACAGACTACCAAGGGAAGCACAGCCGAGAGCTGTTACCAAAATATAAGAATAAGTCATCACAACTATGTCCAGCTAGGGAGCTGGTCCCTTTTTAGGGGCTAACATGTTGATACCGTAGAACTAACTGTATTGATTTCATTTGAAGTTATTGGTTCCTCCTCTGCTGCTCTGTTCCTCTGCTGTGCTGTATTGAGCCCTCGTGGTTCAGAGCAGGATATAAGGATGGATAGATCAGAGGAGGATATGACTGGATGGATGATGCTGGGAGCCCAAACTGTGAGGACAGAAACCACGCCAGAACAAATCCACTGTTGCTGTGGCAACCTTCTCCAACACTGGAGAGGATAACTCCAGAGCTGTACCGAGGGTCACCAGTGTGTGTGTGTGTGTACATGTGTGTGTGAGTGTGTTTGTGTGTGCATGTGTGTGTGTGTCTGTTTGTGCTCCCTCAAGCTCTGCACACTAACAAACACACATACAC
The DNA here is from genome assembly GCF_057628025.1 of Oncorhynchus mykiss. Lineage (NCBI taxonomy): Eukaryota > Metazoa > Chordata > Actinopteri > Salmoniformes > Salmonidae > Oncorhynchus > Oncorhynchus mykiss. The sequence goes on from NC_143037.1 coordinate 61,882,613, forward strand.
CTTGTCACGTGTCAATTATTTCCAGCTGGGTGAGGAAAAGTAAACCAAGCTAAAGGACTTCAATTAACAATAAACAGCAGATGTATTGATTAGCTGCATTTCTGTATTGTTAATGTTTCTTTTAGGGGATTCACTTTGAGCGTCAGCACAGTATAACATTCAGCTCCCATTTTCTTTTCGATCCCATTTCACCAATCCTCTGGGAAATATCCCACCATTTACTACCAACAGCATATGAGTCAGGTGTCTTTCTTGAGTTACACTATCTCTAGGACTGTATCTATGTGTAAAAATGAGGAAGTTAGATTGCCCCGGTTTTGTGATTAGAATGTCTGAGATCATCTCTTCAAAATCCTTTCTACTACTTATCTTCTTCCTTTCAACAGAGTTGTCCTCATTCGATCCAAAAGCAATAAAAACACTCTCCTCAGAGACATATGATCCATCTCACTGTTCAACCTGGACTCAGGGGTAGACAGGGGTAACATAATAAATATAAATCCGATATACTCCAATTAGTATGATATGTTACGTTTCATATGGTATGTATTGATTTGTGGATGTCCATCATCCATTTCGTATATGTTACAAATTGCAATTCGTACAATATGTAACGAATTCCAATTTGTACAACATGTTTTGAATTTGCAAAACGTACAGTATGATATGTTACGAATTCCAATTTTCTGTGGCTAATGTTAGCTAGGTGGCTAGGTGTCTAATGCTAATGTCAGCTAGGTGGCTAATGTTAGCTAAGCTAGGGGTTAGGGTTAAGGTTAGTAGTTAAGTTAAAGAGTTAAGGCTAGGGGAAGGGTTAGCTAACATGTTAAGTAGTTCCAAAGTACCTAATTAGCTAAAGTGGTCTGTGATGAGATTTGAACATGCAACCTTTAGGTTGCCAGAGTTTTGAGTTTTTCATTATACGCCCACCCATCCACCCTAACCAATAACCCTACTTTCATTTTTGCCTTAAGTAACCTTCTGTCTTATTTAACCATACCAAACTTAACATATCATACTATTTTGAGTGTCCCAGAATTACGTTTGCTATGTTACATCTAGTCTATAAGAACAGGCTGCTCTGTTGACTCACACAATTACTTTATTTTACTGCCCACCTCTTCAATAGTTGGAGAAAGAAAGTAAAGACACAGTCTCCTCTCATCTAGTAGGTCTATATAGCCCAGGGCTGGGGTTGCCTCTCGCCCACAGAGAGACGCATTGTGCTGCTGGGCAGGATACTTTAACTCTACTCAATCCATGGGTGACCATAACCACTGAGATCTGCCATCAAAACTCACTGACAAGTGACTCTTTAAAATTCTTGAGTTGTTATTTCAATGAATCAGAGTGTGTGTGTGTGTGTGGTGGCTGGTGTAGCTCAGGTGAAAGGGGCTGTGCAAGTCTGAGGACTTATCAAGCAGAGCAGAGCAGCCCCATACCCACCCTGCATTCACAATGACCAGGAGTCAATAGAGAAAAGGGGTAAGGTGTGCCTTATCACTGTGGTTTCTGCATAATAAACACTTAGAAGTAATAAAAGGCTGTGTGACTGTTTGGGTCTGTCTGTACAAATAGATGATTGCATGTTTGTGGGGAAGTTCTTTATGTGAGCTACATGTTGTTGTGTCTGATTCTCAAATCTGAGGATCCAAACTTTCTCCACCCTTTGGAGTTTATTTCCAAGGAAAACTTGACTGTCTGTTGACCTACAGTATAACTTTGTTCTCAAAATGTATTATTTTCAGTTGGCAACCCTGGCTTCTCATTTTGTAATGAAGTCCTTGTTTCTGTATGATATGTTAGATAAAGGAATAAAGACAGACCAATGTTAAGTTCAATAGCCTTGTTAAGCATTGTACAAATCCATACACGTTGTGACGGCCCTGAATTATTCTGAACCGTCTCAGTGCAGCTCCTTCCAATAGGGCGCTTTCCCTTTAATTCCCAATTAAATAGCCAGCATCAGCTGCGCAAAAGTGGGGTTGTGATGGAGACGTGACTGAGGATGTGTTCAACCCTCAGTTCCCGAAGCTTCTCTATTCCGTTGTTTTGTTGCGGTTAAACGTGTGTTTTGTAGCCTAATAGAGTTTACCCAGGATCGGATCCACTCTTTGCGTTCGTGGCCTTTCTCCGCTGGAGATCTATTGGCGGATTGGATTGTCTGACTGACCGACTGACTACCACCTTTTTGTATACGGTATTTCATTTGTTTTGATGTGATGTATACTGTGATGATTTATGTAGTTAGATGTAGTTGAGGACTTAGTAAGAGCTGATACGCTTTAAAGTTCTGTGGTAAAATTATTGTTATATTTATTGTATGATTAATACTGGGTTTACGCTACACGGAATGAACGGACAAACATTGCGTGACAAAAGTCACTTGAGTTCACTGAACTCCTTTACCGGGCTGGACTCTTTTTAGGCCCGAGGTACAGGACATTTCTGGAGGAACCAGAACTCATTGTGTTATATTATTATGTGTGTAATCATTGATGTTGCTAATACAACCCACGCAAAAGAATATAGTTGTTTTTGAAGTTATTTTCAATGTTTTAAGGGTTTATGAAAAGTTTATTTCCATCCTGACTTTTACATAAGTCATTTTGTATTGGTGTAGACTTGACGGACCAGATGGGACTCATTCCCTCCCAAACTAAAAGGAGAAACCAATGTTTTCTCTGGTAGGCACAACCTACCTGGCACCCCTATAAATAATAACCTCAAGTCAAAACCGTTACAACGTGGAGTCCGGGGAACAGTCTGGCTAGTCGAATACCTATCAACTAGACTTGACTTCACAGTCAAGTCATAACAATTGAAAAAGCATTACATCTTCTTTTTACTTCAGTTGTCATCTTCCTTTTTAATTATTTTTTTTTAACAGAGGACAAGTTGGGCCTCCCGGGTGGCGCAGTGGTTAAGGGCGCTGTACTGCAGCCAGAGACTCTGGGTTTGCGCCCAGGCTCTGTCGTAACCGGCTGTGGCCGGGAGGTCAGTGGGGCGACGCACAATTGGCCTAGCGTCTTCCGGGTTAGGGAGGGTTTGGCCGGTAGGGATATCCTTGTCTCATCCTTGTCCCACCGACTCCTGTGGTAGGCCGGGCGCAGTGCACGCTAACCAAGGTTGCCAGGGGCACGGTGTTTCCTCCGACACATTGGTGCGGCTGGCTTCCGGGTTGGATGCGCGCTGTGTTAAGAAGCAGTGCGGCTTGGTAGGGTTTCGACCTTCGTCTCTCCCGAGCCCGTACGGGAGTTGTAGCGATGAGACAAGATAGTAGCTACTAACAATTGGATACCATGAAAAAAGGGGCCAAATTAAAAAATAAAAAACAGAGGACAAGTTAAGTCTCTTGCTTACAGATTAAGCCTTGCACAGCCGACCCACCCATAAGTAAGTATTGGCTCTGACAGGGCCATTAGGGCCATGAGCTGGAGAGCTTGGTGGGGTAGAAGCCTCACCTTCAGTTGGCTCATGTCTCAATTCTGCACCCTTAGGCCTGGACTGTGATCCAGCTCATCTAGGTGAGTGTATGGCGTGTTCTGGTTTGTCTGCTCTGCTACGCACAGATCCACCTGATTGTGACAATAGACCAACATCCATCAGGTAAGAACGTGGTGCAACTCTGTAGGCATGTGCCCAGCCTCCAAAGTCCTGTGTGGTCTCCCGGCAGCAGCTTCATCCTTATCGTTTCACCCACCTCCAGCTCTGGTAGGTCTCGAGCAGTCCGGTCATAGAAGCACTTAGCGAGCGGCTTTCTGTGACGCAGTTTGTCCGTGATGCCAACCATGACGCAGGTTGTTAGCTACGGGGATAGTAGTCTTCAGACGTCTGGACAGAAGGCGTTGTGCTGGGCTGCTATCCATGTTTTCGGTGAGTGTGTTCCTCCACTGTAAGATCGCTCTCCATGGGTCGTTGCTGTCGCGCAAGGCCCTGCTTAACAGGTTTTTTGCAATCTTGACAGCTGCCTTGCCATTTGCTTTTGGGTGTCTTGAAGAGGTCACGTGGTCAAACTCCCATTCTGAAGCGAAACGCTTGAACTGTGCAATGAATTGTGGGCCATTGTCCGTGATTACCTTGTCAAGCTGACCTTGCCTTGCAAACTGCGCCTTGCAGAGCTTTATGACCGTCTCTGCAGACAAGTCAGGCAGCAGTTCAATTTCCCAAAAGTCAGAGTAGTGATCAACGATGAGAAGATAGTCCTTTTGTCTGTGGCTGAATAAGTCCATGCTGACGATTTGCCAGGCCCTTGTGGGCAGTTTGTGACATCATGGTTTCCTTTTGCTGTTCATGAGCGTACTCGTTGCATGTGGTACAGTTGCTGACAGTCTTTAATTTCTGCTTGCATGTTTGGCCAGTATAATGTTTCGCGAGCCTTGCGGTAGCATGCGTCACCTCCAACGTGACTGGAGTGTAAGGGGGTAAGCATCTCTGGACGTAGTGATTTGGGGATAATGACCTTCTGACCTCTGAACAAGACTCCATTTTGCATGCTGATCTCATCTCGAAAGGTCCAGTATTAGTAGTCATTGACAGTAGGTGTTCGTCCTTGTCAGTGTGTTGCCTGATCTGATCTGCTAGGCGGTGATCTGTGACGTTTAAGTAGTCTGCCTGATTGATCTGTTGAACATCTTGTTGTTCCTGCTGTAGCGAACAGATGGCCTGCTGATAGACAGTGCCTCTGCCTGTACATTGTGCTGTTGCCCTGCTCAGTGTGTGCTGTTGCCCTGCTCAATGACCTTCAGGCTGTAGTTTTGCAGAGTCAGGCGCATGCTTTGAAGCCTCTTGGGTGCGTTGAGGAGAGGTTTACTGAATATGGCAATGAATGGTTTGTGGTCAGTTTCAGCGGTGACCAGCTCTAGACCATATAAGTAGTGATGGAATCAGGAGAAGGAGAGGACAATGCTGAGACACTCTTTCTCAATTTGTACATAGTTTTGTTCGGTGGGGGTGAGTGCTCACGAGGCAAACGCAACGGGCTGGCCTTCCTGCATAAGGCAGCATCCAAGTCCCCTTTGGCTGGATTGTGACAGGCTTCGTGACGTCGTAGTAGCACAACACTGGCATGGATGATGCCAGAGATTTCATCTCCTGCACTGCGGCCTCGCGCTTGGGTAGCCAGTGCCATGGTGTATCTTTGTCCAGCAACCGGCGCAGAGGCTCACAGACTGCTGATAGGTTTGGCATGAAAGATAGTTTGCAAAACCGATGAGACGCTGTACTCCTTTTGCATCAGACGGGTTTGGCATGTCGAGGATCGCTCGGACCTTGTCTGGGTCCGGCTTAAGGCCTTTTGCCCGAGAGAATGTGGCCATGGAAGTGGATGTCTTTCACCTTAAACTGCAGCTTCTTCAAGCCAAGACAAAGCTTAACTGATTGGCAGCACTCCATCAGTGCCAGGAGCTTCACATTGTGGTCGCGTTCTGCTTCTTCGTCTGTGTCACCACAGCCTACGATCAGGACATCATCGGCGATGGGTTCAATGCCCTTGAGCCCAACTAGTAACTTGTGCTGCTTGCGTTGGTATACCTCAGGCGCCACTGAGACACCAAACGGGAGCTTGAGTCAGTGTTTCCTACCCCAGGGGGTCCAGAAGGTAGTCATGAAGCTGCTTTCTTCGTCCAGCTTGCATTGAAGGAATGCATCTCGGGCATCCACCAAGGTGAAGATCCTGGCCTTGGGAAGCTTATAGAGGACATCCTCTAGTGTCGGCATGATGTAGTGGGATCGTTTCAGTGCTTGGTTCAGATGCTTTGGGTCAATGCAGACCCTCAACCTCAGGAGGCTAAAGAAATTTGTCTTAACGCCTAAAACCCTCATGATCTTTTACAGATGCACAATTGAGAACATCCTGTCGGGCTGTATCAGCGCCTGGTACGGCAACTGCACCGCCCACAACCGCAAAGCTCTCCAGAGGGTGGTACATTCCGCCCAACGCATAACCAGGGGCAAACTTCCAACCCTCCTGAACACCTACAGCACCCGATGCCATAGGAAGGCCAAAAATATAATCAAGGACATCAACCACTGCCTGTTCACCCCGCTACCATCCAGAAGGCGAGGTCAGTACAGGTGCATCAAAGCTGGGACCGAGAGACTGAAAAACAGCTTCTATCTCAAGGTCATCATATTGCTAAACAGCCATCCCTAGCACATTAGGGATAACTGGCCACTTTAAGGAAATGAAATACTAGTCACTTTAATGATGTCTCCTCCATTATCTTGCATTACTCATCTCATATGTATAAACTGAACTCTATACTATTCTACGGTATCTTAGTCACTTTAATTGTTTGTAAATATTGCATCACCCATCTCATATGGATATACTGTACTCTATACTATGCCACTGTATCTTAGTCCAATGCTGCTATATATATGTGTATGTATGTATATATATGTATATGTATGTATGTATGTATATATATATATGTATGTATGTGTGTGTGTGTGTGTGTATATATATATATTCATTCTTAATCCATTCCTCACTTAGATGTACGTGTATTTTGGGTATATGTTGTGAAACTGTTAGATATTAATTGTTAAATATTACTGCACTGTTGGAGCTAGAAGCACAAGCATTTCGCTACACCTGCAATAACATCTGCTAAACGCATGTATGTGGCCAATAAAATTGGATTTGATCTTAACCTTATTATCTTAACTTGCTATTTAAATAGCCTAACCTGCTGTGTAGATTATCCTAATCTGCTTTGAAAAAATCACTTCCAGTCATAGCTGTATCGAAGTGGCCTGCTTTTAGGGAATCTCAGATTTCACTGACCTTGATTATAAACTCAGATTAATCTGCCCCCACCCCCAACCCCCACTCTCTCTTTCTCAAAACCTGCGAAATGCATTTTTTTAAATCCTGAATGTCGCACTAATGCAAATCGACAGAATCCACAACATGCACAGCAGTAGATTATCCGAATGTAAATCGCACACTATCCAAACAGGTTGCTGCATGGAAGCGGTATTTACTTCACACAAAGTCGCCATAAATTCAAAACACACGCACAATTCACATTAACGGACTGCACACGAGACACGAATGCTGTTAATAAACCAAAAAAAAAGATTACGCGCGTTGCTATGTGTGTGTGTGTGTTTGACAGGCCTATACACAATTCAATACATAGGCATCTCTGTCACAGATATGAAGTCTGTTAACAATTCAGAAATAATGTATGTAAACGTGTTTAAACTCAGTTCTCTGTATGTCTCAAATGTCTTTCACTAGCAACACCATACCACCAAGTAAAACTCTGAGCATGTGTAAATGTACTTGGGGAATACATCTTCTCAGTCTAGGCTATTTTCCTATCCAGTCTCAATCCCGTGAAACCAAAAACCCTGACTCCTGTCTCCCTCTCGCATAAAAAATCCTAATTTTATTCTGTAAAATATATGTTACATTATCAAAGCACGTCTCTCGCCGATGCATGTCCAAATACCGCTTCTCTGCGCCGTCTCATACTTGCTGCCCACGAGAGCTTCCGTAGATAATGTGTAATCAACAAACTGTATGAGAGACATTGATATTTCAAATATTTCCACTCTTCACCTCCCCGTTATTCATGAGCTGATCTGCAATCTGTATAATGCTGAGGCCACAAACACATATCGGACTTCAGACTGATTTGAGAACTGAAACTTTCCCGGACAACACGCCTATAACCGTGACATCGAGTGAACCAAGTGAAGGTAGTGACATTCTGACAAACACACCGAATAGTTTTGCAGAATTTCTCACAGAAAGAAGGTCGGATTTTAGCTCGGGACAGTCGGTGCATTGTCAGAGCGCAGCGAGACAAGCCCAACACCACACAGCGAGATAGACCAAACAACACACACTGCTGGGTTGGTGGCCAGAGAACTACAGTATGCGCCCTGAAAAGAGAGAAGCTAACGCTTGAGCACAGCCGGTGAGACGGAGCGCGAACACAATCCATCACAGTCACCGCAATTCTCCAGCTCTGGGCTACGGAGCATCATCCTGTGGGCCTCCTTTTCGTTTTTACGCGCGTCCTGCAGGGGTTGTCGAGGGTTGGGTAGATCTACATCCGACATGTCAACGGTTACAGCTTCGGTGGTTGATGTTTCCAGAAATATTTATTCAACCGAAAACGGAAACCGTGGCGGCCGTAATTATACAGGTAAGCGAGATTCTATCCAAGATGGGCATAGGTGTCATGTCATTCGTGCAGTGGCTGAAATTAGAGCTTGATTGGAGGCATTATGAATTTGTTAAATGCATTTGCTATGAACCATTTATAGCTGCAAACTGTGTGTGTACACCATCACAGAGTGGACCTGCCAACATGTCATTTTTTAGGAGAAAATGCATTCCATGACACACACACATATATATAAACTAATTTATATGATGTACTGTGTCTGTAATGCTCAATTATTTACAAAGCAGCAAAACTACATTACTTTCTAAAAGCTACGCATAATTTGTTTAGGCCTACAAAGTATCATATGACAACAAAGAATGAAAGCCATAGGCTATGGCTTCAAATCAAATCAAAGGTTATTAGTAGCTACACAGATTTACAGATGTTTTCCCAGGTTCAGCGAAATGCTTGTGTTTCTAGCTCGAACAGTGCAGTAATACCTAGCAACAAAAAACACAATACACCAAGAGAATAGTCTATTGTCTATTCCGAGTCTGCGTTGTGTAAAAGGGCGAAACAATCTAAAGAGGAAGTGAGAGTGTGTTCCTATAGATCACATGGTCTGAGAAGCTGCAGGTGGCTTTCAGAATGGCAGGATTCTTAGTTTCACATCAACTAACACTGCGGCTGTACTGAGATATCAGATGTACAGTCTACACTTTTAAACACATACACAATTACACACACATGCACACACACGCTAACACACCCACAGGCATGCGCACACACACGTATACACCCACACACAGCGCTGTCTATCATAAATGATGGTTTGTGAATTTGCCTAACACTCAATACTCAGTCAGCAATATAACTCTTGCTTGCTGACTCTCTCTCTCTCTCTCACACACTAGCATTCATTCAAAGGAATACTCAGACGTTTTAGATTTACTAGCTATTTCAAACTTTATCCAGATTAACTCGGTCCCTCTTTCAGATACCGTTGAAGAGTTCAGACATGATTTCTCCAACATGTAGGACCTCTTGTGGTGGCAGAGACACTACATCAATTTGTCCTCAATCGTAATAGGCCTAAGCTACATGATTTCACAGACAATTTTCCTCAATGACATTTCCATTATACCTAAGGTTATAAGGTGATAATGTAAACAGAATGTACTATCATTCTGTGAATAGTCATATTTCAGTGTGTAGAACAGAGCCTGATAACCAGCTGTTTAACATGGCTCCAGATGGGTCCTGAGTTTCCGCCAAGCTATCAGGCCTTTTGTTTAATCATGTATGATCTTTCCTGCTTTGAGACAATCATCATTAAATAGAGCAAAGCGCAGGGTTGCAGATGGGGTGTTTTTGTTGTCACAATGCTGGGCAGTCCCCTACAGGGCTTCTATGCAGAGTGTTCTGTAGTGCCATGTTCTGCACTGTAGTGTTCTGTAAAGTAGTGTTCTCTTCTGCTTACATATGGCTGGATATACTATAGTGACCATCTCCGTTCTCCCCCTCCAGGCCAGTGTACCCCAATGCCCCTGCCTGCGCTGGGGACCCAGAGGATTATCCAGGGGAATGGCACCAACGTGGGAACGGTGATCACCTTGCAGTGCCCGTCCAGACACCATCTGGTTGGGGGCAGTGAGGTGTCCTGCGTCTGGGGCAGCAACAGCACCCAGTGGTCAGGAGGTTCTCCCTGGTGTAAACGTATGTATTTAAGGCTGAGAGGATACCTACCCACTGGGCACAAACTGACTGGATCAACATCATTTGTTAATGTATTGTGACGTGGAATATACTTTGAAAATACATTGGATTTGAAAAAAGTAATCAACTGTTGTTATTAGGGTGAAACTTCTACCACAGGATTATGTCATCATGGTAACCACATTTCAACGTAGACAGATCTTCTATAAAATATGTTGAATTTGTACCTTTAAAACAACTTCAGATCTTCAGAAGGATATCCACTATCAGAAAAAAAGCCATGATCCCCTTATTGATGTCACTTGTTAAATCCACTTGAATCAGTGTAGATGAAGGAGAGGAGACAGGTTAAAGAAGGATATTAGGAAGGTGTTCTTAATGTTTTGTACACTCAGTGTAGCTTCATTGTTGCTATCGAAGTAATTCCAAAGGGTAGTTTAACGGCGCAAATGAAATGTGGCCATCCTTTATCACTCATAGATCATCAATGATGCCCTTTAGCCTTATATAGCATTTACAATGTCATCAACAGCTATAGTTTCAATTCAACCTAGAAATCAACTAAAAATAGACAATACAATAGGCATAGGGTTTTAAGCTCTGGTTGATTTCAAATGTAAGATCATTTTGTGATATTACATTGTATTTGGTTGTCAATATAGTTTGATTTGATTTAATCAAAATCTTTTAAAAAGACAGCAATCAAAGGAAACAGCATCACTACAGTGCCTGTTAAGTTTGTTCTTGAAATATTCCTAGACATTATTTTCATATTTCTAATCCTCTTATGTAAAGCATATTTGTATTTGATGAGGACCAGAAAGCCAAATGGGAGACTGTCAGGTTTGTCCCTCTCTCCCTGTCTTCCTGACTCTGAGTCAGCTCTGCTGGCCAATCAATGGCTGAGAGCATGTGGAGACAGCCGTCACTTCAGTCATACATTATGGATGAGCCAGGCTCAACTCTACTGTGAAAATGAAAGTTGTCCTCTTAGGACAGTGTGTGTCTCTCTGTGTATGTGGAGTAAATTAAAAGATTCAGAATGCATTGAGTGGAAAAAGTGCAGGGATTGCAAACTCCCCCAGAGCTGTGTCTGCCTGCTTGTCAGTCTCTTCATTATTCTGAAGAAGAGGAATATAGAGGAATATATTGGAGATCCCCAGCAAACCAGAATTGGTTCAGTGAAAGTTCCAAGAACATTTATAACACAAAAACTGTCCAATCGTGTTGATGATTATAGAATGTTTGATTAAAACATTCACATGATGTTGCAAGACCATTCCTAGAACACATTTGTTCTTTGAAGGTTATTTACATTCCCAGAATGTTTCATAAGGTTGTGGGAACAGTCTAGTGGGAACATTGTGGGGACATCATACAATATATGTTCCTAAAACACAAAAACTGTCCAGTTGTGCAGATTATTCTACAATGTTTATTTTAGGATGCAAAAAACATTCATCTGATTTTACAAAAACAATATTTTGTCTGTTCTTTAAAGGTTCCCACAATGTGACATTAGGTTGTGGGAACCGTCTGGTGAGAGATCTTCCCAAAACACAAAAAACATCCAGTTCGTTAGGTTGTCGGAACATTGTGGGGAAATGTCAAGAGGCAGGTTCCCAAAACACTCCAACTGTCCAGATGTGCTGACATTTAGATCATGTTTGTATCGGGGAGCACAAAACACTCCAACTGTCCAGATGTGCTGACATTTAGATCATGTTTGTATCAGGGAGCACAAAACATTCCTTTGATGTTGCAAGAATGTTGGCAGAATAGCCTTTCTGAGTTCTTTAAAGGTTCCCAGAACATTTAATTAGGTTGTGGGAACAGTGTGGGTATGGTATAAGAGAAAAGTTCCCAAAACACAAAATATGCTTAGTTGTGATGACATTCATGCAATGTTTAAATTAGGTTGCACAGGATATTCCCTTAATGTTGTTAGAATGAAATAAGTTCATGTTTACAACGTTCATAGCATATCTGTTTTAGGTTTAACATAATATTCCATTGACGTTCACACAATATACATTTTACCTTGTCTTGTAGGTCCTCAGAACATTTCAAGAATATTTAGAAAATGTTATATTTAGGTTTTACCTAATGTTACCACAACATTAACATTTGTAGCTCCTTCAAGCAGATTGGAATACATCCCAATTATTTTCCTCTCCAGATTTAATGGCAATTCACATTAAGGACTGTGTTGTTGCCGATATAGTGACACACATTTGAACAGCATTTCATCATAAACATATTTTTCAAAATTCATATGTTTACAATCTGCACAATATTTCATTCAGAGGACACTTAAACAGCATGTACTCATACAAACAGAAGCATCTATTTTTTCAATGTGTTTACAGTCAGCCCTTGTGGGGTTTCAATTTATCTTCTGCTACACCAGTGAAGCTCTTTTATTTCTTATTTTTTCAGTATATAGCCGTTTGGCAATCAGGAATTCCATGCTTCCTTTTTAACCTTCTTAGACATAACTGACCCAGGGAAATACTGGCCACTGGGTTATTCACCATCTGTCACGTTCTGACCTTAGTTCCTTTGTTTTGTCTTTGTTTTAGTATGGTCAGGTTGTGAGTTGGGGTGGGCAGTCTATGTTTGTTTTTCTATGTTGGTTTCTGTGTTCGGCCTAGTTTGGTTCTCAATCAGAGGCAGGTGTCGTTAGTTGTCTCTGATTGAGAATCATACTTAGGTAGCCTTTTTCCACCTGTGTTTCGTGGGTGATTATTTTCTGTCTTTGTGTATGTCGCCAGACAGGACTGTTTTCGTTCGTTCACTTTGTTTTTGTAGTTCAGTGTTCAGTTTGATTCATTAAATATTACATCATGAACACTTACCACGTGTTACCACGTTTTGGTCCTCCGATCCTTCTCGCTACTCCTCCTCAAGAGGAGGACGAGATCCGTTACACCATCCCTTCACCCATACTCTTTATATGCCCATATTTACAAGGCTATGAGTGATGAGGATCACTTTTGCTTTTCAGGTGAAAGGAATTTTCAGATTGTCTTTTCAAATCGTCTTAAAGTAGGAATTATATCGCATGCATTATATTGAGTGTCAGCACAACTGGACAGTACATTTTTACAAAATGTTTTATTTTTTACATTTAGTTTAAGTTCTGGATTTCAGACTGGATTTATTCAGTGCTTTGGAAAGTATTCAGACCCCTTTTGTCTTGGGGTGCCATGGTGTTCTTGGGGACTTCAATGCTGCAGACATTTTTTGGTACCCTTCCCCAGATCTGTACCTCGACACAATCCTGTCTCGGAGCTTTACGGAGAACTCCTTCAACATCATTGGCTTGGTTTTTGCTCTGACATGTACTGTCAACTGTGGGACCTTATATAGACAGGTGTGAGCCTTTCCAAATCATGTCCAATCAATAGAATTTACCACAGGTGGACTCCAATCAAGTTGTAGAAACATCTCAAGGATGATCAATGGAAACAGGATGCACCTGAGCTTAATTTCGAGGCTCATAGCAACATTTCTAAAAACCTGTTTTCGGTTTGTCTTTATGGGTTACTGTGTGTAGATTGTTAAGAAAAAAATACTATTTAATCAATTTTAGAACAAGGCTGTAACTTAACGAAATGTGGAAAAAGTCAAGGGGTCTGATGCTTCCCGAAGGCACTGGACAAACAAAAAACATCCTCTCCTTTAGTAGATTGTATTTCACAGCGGTTTTCAAAAGCAACATGATTAAAGAACATTGAACCTACAATCTTTAGCTTTGCAGCCAGATCATTAACCTTCTGCACCACCAGGGGATATCTGTGTTATTGTGGGGGGTTTCAGTCTAATTATGGTCAGTCAGGACATAGAACTATTTCTGAATTATTAAAATGTTCCCATTCTCTTCATATGCCGTGTACTTGTAACACTAATGATTTAGCTGTTTTTTTTAATTAATTTTAATTGAAAACAATCACAGTAAGGTACTTTATTGTTACCCAGAAATTATTTTAAATTGAGATAAAAATGCCTGTATTGGACCTTTAAATCAGTAAAAGATGTTCCCACCAGACTGTTCCCACAACCTAATGACACATTCTGGGAACATTTAAAGAACAGAAAGACCACTTGCCTATTCTAGCTGAATGTAATACAGCATTCAAATATATGATATAGCCATCACTTTCTGTAGGCACAGTTCCTAAATAGATTGATTGATTTTTAAAATGTTTTTTCCCCCCCTCTCCCAGCGTTGTCCATGTCGGATGACTTTGGGTTCAGTGTGGCAGTGGTGTCCTCTATCATTAGCTGTGCCATCATCCTGCTCATGTCCATGGCCTTCATCACCTGCTGTCTGCTCGACTGTGTCAAGGAGGAGGAAAGGAAAAAGGAGGAGAGGTGAGAGGAGAGGAGGAGAAAAGGGAGGAGAGAAGTATAACTTATAGGGGGGGGGGGGATGGGAAGAAGAGTCAGAAGAGGTGAAAGGAGGAATGAAAGGAGAAGAGGTAAGGGAAAGACGCGATGAGAGGAGAGGAAAGGTGAGACAAAACGTGTAAGATGTCAGGAGGTGCGATAAAAGATGTAGAGCCATAAATGATCACATGTGGTTGAGTACTGCACTATAGGGATTCATACGGATATTGAGATGTACAGCTTTTTTGCATTGCCAGGGAGACGGATCTGTGGCACCAGCCAGAGCGAGCGGAGCAGGAGGAGAACAGGGCCTCTCACTATGACCACAAGGGCAGAAACAACAATAACAACACCCAGGAGAAGACACTGCGACAATGGGACCACCAGGACCCTTCAATGTGTGACCAAAGGAGACCCAGCTGGTGTGGACTGTGTGTGTGTGTCTTCTGTATGTTTGTGTCTGTGAGTTTGCCTTGAGAAGCTCAATGTCGCTGTCTCTGTCCTCTCCACAGGTGCCATCAGTACCCCTATGCTCTGACTGGTCCAGCCCCAGCCTCCACCTTCGGCCCAGCCCTCAACTCAGCTCCTCTCCCCTGCAGAGGCTACGACCAGCCCATTCTTCTGCACAACTCAGGCCTGTACCGCAACCCAGGTCAACCAAACAATCCAGGCCTACTTCAAAACCCCATCCCACCCCAGTATCCAGGTTCAACTCGGACCGTGGGGTACCGGAACCCAGAGGTACCCTCTGGCTCAGGCTTGGCCAGACTATATGTAGGACAGGAGGGCAGTGTGTCCGTGGTGAGCACTCCACTTCTGGAGGAGTGGAGTGCCCAGGAGCGCCCCATACGGGTCATATCCGTGTGAGGTCACAACCAGGAAGTGACTGGACATAGACCACATGGGCATGGATAAACTGAACATCAATCAAGAAACTGGATCCAAAAGGGAGAGGACCACCTCAATGGGGACCACGCCTATGTCATTATCAACCAGGCACCAATGACTGAATAATTAGGTGGCGCTCATATAGTCCTGTTTTACTGTATGTACAAGTGGGTAACCTGTACAAGTGTGAGGTGTGAAATGGAAATGTATTTTTTGCATATCCCACTCCCCCTGAGACACCCTTGGAGAGTGGGGTCACAGCCAGGCGATCAGCCATTATTGACAGCAACCCTGGAGCAATTAAGATTAATTGCCTTGCTCAAGGGCAGAATGACATATTTTTACCTTGTCGGCTTGGGGATTCAATCCAGCACGCCAGTAGCGATAGACCATTCAGTGACAAAGCAGCATTTTTAGGTTGCATCAGACATGTGCCTTAAACGCAGACCCTATCCCTCTGGACACTGCCAGAAGCCGAGAGTTGGTGAGGACATTCATTATTCCATAGGAATCACTTATTGTGTTACTGATTGATTTCACTGTGTTCTTCCAGGAAATGTACAGTAGTAAACATGTTCAGTCCGGAACTATCCTGTATCTCTGAGTTATGAAATCTAGTAATTCTGCTTCTGGAAAGAATCCTTAAAACGTTGTACAGTATTCTGCATTTTTAGGTTTGATGCTACTGCTTTGTTGGATCCAGGGATAGCATGTGTAGGGCTACAATTCCCAATCCTGTTGTGTATAGTATGTGATGGTACTTCATGGTACAAATAACTGGTAAATGTTATTCTGTACTATTGGAATGAAAAGGGAATTTTCTGAAGCTTTTTTATATTCCTATACCCAACTGATATTGACATTGATGGTACATTATGCAAGTTGTGCAAGTCCCACTGCAGATGGATTGACAATGAATCATTTAATAAATTCTACATTCTTGAACTTGTGCTGTCATCAGTTAGGAATACGATTGTAAGGGAGTTTTGCCAAAGAAATAGAATCCAACCTAAATAGTAGCCTACATTTGATGTCAGCCACCACCAAGTTAGGATGAGTGGTTTGCCATTAATAAAATAACCAATTATTGAAAAGACTGTATTTTCAACCTGGACTCAGGGGTAGATGTAACATAGTAAACAAAAATCTGATATGTTACGTTTGGTATGGAATGTATTTGTGGATATCCATCATCCATTTTGGATTGAAATTTGTATGATATGTTACAAATTTGCAATACGTAGGATATGTTATGAATTCCAATTTGTTGTGGCTAACGTTACCTATTTTATTTTACCTTTATTTATTACCTTTATTTAACCAGGCAAGTCAGTTAAGAACAAATTCTTATTTTCAATGACGGCCTAGTGGGTTAACTGCCTGTTCAGGGGCAGAATGACAGAATGTCAGCTCGGGGGTTTGAACTTGCAACCTTCCGGTTACTAGTCCAACGCTCTAACCACTAGCCTAGGTGGCAACGTTAGCTAGGCTAGGGGTTAGGATTAAGATTAGGGTTAGGAGTTATATTAAACGTCAGGGGAAGGGTTAGCTAACACATGCTAAGTAGTTGCAAAGTTGATAATTAGCTAAAATGCTAAAGTTGTCCATGATGAGTTTTAAACACACAACCTTTTGGTTGCTAGACATTTTTGTTATATAGACTTTTTCATTATATGCCCACCCATCCACCCTTCACATACCAAACATAACATACTCATTTAAGTGTTCTGGATTTTCGTTTACTATGTTACCTCTAGTCTATGAGACAAGCTTGGTATTTTTGAGGGATTCAAGACTCAATACTATACTAACATGGGTGCCAGTAAAAACAGCATAAAGGAGAATTTCATTGTCACGAACACCATGAAATAATTGGAATACTGCAAAAGCAGCTTGTCATATGACATTTAGATACTAATTCTGCGCTCCGATGGTTAACAATCCCTTCTTTCCTCATCATATACAGACAGTGGTTTTAAGAATTGGTACAAAGCTGGAATTACTACATTGAATGATTTGTTTTATGATGGTTCCCTTAATCTGTCCTGCAATTGCAACAATAATATAGTTTACCAGACAAAATGTTCCTGTTTTCTTCAGCTTCAAAGTTTTATCAATTCAATTTCCTTTTATAAGGAGGAATCTGGCATTAATAAGCTGGAAAAACTCATACGCCATGTTAGCTTCTGAAAAAAGACAATAAGATACATATGAACTCAGCAAAAAAATAAACGTCCTCTCACTGTCAACTGCATTAATTTTCAGCAAACTTAACATGTGTAAATATTTGTATGAACATAACAAGATTCAACAACTGAGACATAATCTGAACAAGTTCCACAGACATGTGACTAACAGAAATGGAATAATGTGTCGCTGAACAAAGGGGGGGTCAAAATCAAAATTAACAGTCAGTATCTGGTGCGGCCACCAGCTGCATTAGGTACTGCCTGCAGTGCATCTCCTCCTCGTGGACTGCAACAGATTTGCTAGTTCTTGCTGTGAGATGTTACCCCACTCTTCCACGAAGGCACCTGCAAGTTCCCGGACATTTCTGGGGGGAATGGCCCTAGCCCTCACCCTCTGCTCCAACAGGTCCCAGACGTGCTCAATGGGATTGAGATCCGGGCTCATTGCTGGCCATGGCAGAACACTGACATTCCTGTCTTGCAGGAAATCACGCACAGAACGAGCAGTATGGCTGGTGGCATTGTCATGCTGGAGGATCATGTCAGGATGAGCCTGCAGGAAGGGTACCACATGAGGGAGGAGGATGTCTTCCTTGTAACGCACAGCGTTGAGATTGCCTGCAATGACAACAAGCTCAGTCCGATGATGCTGTGACACACCGCCCCAGACCATGACGGGCCCTCCACCTCCAAATCGATCCCTCTCTACAGTACAGGCCTCGGTGTAATGCTCATTCCTTCAACAATAAACGCGAATCCAACCATCACCCATGGTGAAACAAAACCGCGACTCGTCAGTGAAGAGCACTTTTTTCCAGTCCTGTCTGGTCCAGCGACGGTGTGTTTGTGCCCATAGGCGATGTTGTTGCCGGTGATATCTGGTGAGGACCTGCCTTACAACAGGCCTACAGGCCCTCAGTCCAGCCTCTTTCAGCCTATTGCGGACAGTCAGCGCTGAAGGAAGGATTGTGCATTCCTGGTGTAACTCGGGCAGTTGTTATTGCCATCCTGTACCTGTCCCGCAGTTGTGATGTTAGGAGGTACCGATCCTGTGCAGGTGTTGTTACACGTGGTCTGCCACTGCGAGGACGATCAGCTGTCCGTCCTGTCTCCCTGTAGCACTGTCTTAGGTGTCTCACAGTACGGACATTGCAATTTATTGCCCTGGCCACATCTGCAGTCCTCATGCCTCCTTGCAGCATGCCTAAGGCATGCTCACGCAGATGAGCAGGGACGCTGGGCATCTTTCTTTTGATGTTTTTCAGAGTCAGTAGAAAGGCCTCTTTAGTGTCCTAAGTTGTCAGAACTGCGACCTTATTTCGTACCGTCTGTAAGCTGTTCGTGTCTTAACGACCGTTCCACAGGTGCATGTTCATTAATTGTTTATGGCTCATTGAACAAGCATGGGACACCGTGTTTAAACCCTTTACAAAGAAGATAAGTGAAGTTATTTGGATTTTTACTAATTATCTTTGAAAGACAGGGTCCTGAAAAAGGGCCGTTTCTTTTTTTGCTGAGTTTACTATAGGCAAGGTCAACACTGATAGTAGCAAACATGCACGGCAGCAAGACTTTAGGGTGACCAGCGTGTTCCAGGTCCCACCAATATCCAGCAACTCCGCACAGCCATTGAAGAGGAGTAGACAACTTTTCACAGGCCACAATCAACAGCCTGATCAACTCTACGCAAGGGGATGTGTCACACTGCATGCGGCAAATGATGGCCACACCAGATACCGATTGGTTTTCTGATCCACGCCCCTACCTTATTTGTTAAGGTATCTGTGATCACCATATGCATATCTGTGTTCCCAGTCATGTGAAATCAATAGATTAGGGACTAATTTATTTATGTCAATTGACTGATTTCCTTATATGAACTGTAACTCAGCAAAATCATTGAAATTGTTGCATGTTGCATTTAGATTTTTGTTCAATTTATATATATTTTATATATATACTCATGTTATAGATATATTCATGTTATTATTTAACATTTTCCATATAGACAAAACCAACAATAACACACACACTATACAGTTTACATACACCTTAGCCAAATACATTTCAACTCAGTTTTTCACAATTCCTGACATTTAATGCTAGTAAAAATGCCCTGTCTTAGGTCAGCTAGGATCACCACTTTATTTTAAGAATGTGAAATGTCAGAATAATAGTAGAGAGAATGATTTATTTCAGTTTTTATTTCTTTCATCACATTCCCAGTGTGTCAGAAGTTTACATACACTCAATTAGTATTTGGTAGCATTGCCTTTAAATTGTTTAACTTGAATCAAACATTTCGGGTAGCCTTCCACAAGCTTCCTACAATAAGTTGAGTGAATTTTGGCCCATTCCTCCTGACAGAGCTGGTGTAACTGAGTCAGGTTTGTAGGCCTCCTTGCTCGCACACGCTTTTTCAGTTATGCCCACACATTTTCTATAGGATTGGGGTCAGTGCTTTGTGATGGCCACTCCACTACCTTGACTTTGTTGGCCATTTTGCCACAACTTTGGAAGTATGCTTTAGGTCATTGTCCATTTGGAAGACCCATTTGCAACCAAGCTTTAACTTCCTGACTGGTGTCTTGAGATGTTGCTTCAATATATCCACATGATTTTCCCACCTCATGATGCCATCAATTTTGTGATGTGCAGCAGTCCCTCGTGCAGCAAAGCACCCCCACAACATGATGCTGCCACCCCCGTGCTTCACGGTTGGGATGGTGTTCTTCGGGCTTGCAAGCCTCCCCCTTTTTCCTCCAAACATAATGTTAGGAAATTATGATTAATATGACTGAACAAATAATTTTAAATGGAACTGTAAGTAAACTTATACTCTGTTATATTATGTTTAATAGACAATATGAGTTCATAAGAAGAAATTGTGTGACAGGAGAAAGGAGTAATAAAATGTTAAAGAACACCATTCCAACTGGGCAGGAACAAATGGGTTGTGGACTGTAAACACATAAGGTCGTTAGCCTATGGTTGACCCAACCTGAAACTTAGCTCTGGGGTTTTTAGATTAGGCAGTGAGTGCATTCCTAGGGTTTCTGTTAATTAAAACTGTCAGTTCAGTGGTGATCGATAATGTTGAGGGGTCAAAAGTTATCTGGGAGTGTGTTAGTAAGTTAGAATTAACTTTTCACCTTTCTTTGTCCTGGTCGACAGGAGGGGGTTCGGTTAAGGCAGTGAAATGACGTCATGATCTGTATTTAAACTGATGCATGTGTTTGAGTGGTAACGCGCTCCGAGAATAAATTCTATTACCTATTATTTAAAGACTGGTCTGCGTCTATTTTATGCAAACAAGAAATCTTACAAATTCTCATAAAATAGATGAAGGGCTTTCAATTGATGAAAGCACATTGGCTTAATTCAATTATACTAACACATAATGATGGTCATTATGGCCAAACAGTTCTATTTTTTTATTTTTGTTTCATCAGACCAGAGGACATTTCTCTAAAAAGTATGATCTTTGTTCCCATGTGCAATTGCAAGCCCGTAGTCTGGCTTTTTTATGGCGGTTTTGGAGCAGTGGCTTCTTCCTTGCTGAGCGGCCTTTCAGGTTATGTCGATATAGGACTCGTTTTACTGTGGATATAGATACTTTTGTGCTTGTTTCCTCCAGCATCTTCACAAGGTCCTTTGCTGTTTTCTGGGATTGATTAGCACTTTTCGCACCAAAGTTCGTTCATCTCTAGGAGACAGAACTCGTCTCCTTCCTGAGCGGTATGACGGCTGCATGGTCCCATGGTGTTTATACTTGTGTACTATTGTTTGTACATATGAATGTGGTACTTTCAGGCTTTTGGAAATTGCTCCCAAGGATGAACCAGACTTGCGGAGGTCTACAATTTTTTTCTGAGGTCTTGGCTGATTTCTTTTGATTTCCCCATGATGTCAAGCAAAGAGGCACTGAGTTTGAAGGTAGGCCTTGAGATACATTCACAAGTACACCTCAAATTGGCACAAATTATGTCAATTGGCCAATCAGAAGCTTCTAAAGCCATGACATCATTTTCTGGAATTTTCCAAGCGGTTTAAAGGCACAATCAACTTAGTGTATGCAAACTTCTGACCCACTGGAATTGTGATACAGTGAATTATAAGTGAAATAATTTGTCTGTAAACAATTGTTGAAAAAATGACTTGTGTCATGCACAAAGTAGATTGCCAAAACTATAGTTAGTTTACAATAAATTTGTGGAGTGGTTGAGAAACTAGTTTTAATGACTCCAACCTAAGTGTATGTAAACTTCTGACTTCAGCTGTACACTACCGTTCAAAAGTTTGGGGTCACTGAGAAATGTCCTTGTTTTTGAAAGAAAGGCAATTTTTTTGTCTGTTAAAATAACATCAAATTGATCACAAATAAAGTGTAAACATTTTTTATGTTGTAAGTAACTATTGTAGCTGGAAAAGGCAGATTTTTATGGAATATCTACATGAGCAGAGAATATCTACAGAGGCCCATTATCAGCAACCATCACTCCTGTGTTCCAATGGCATGTTGTGTTAGCTAATCCAAGGAAAACTGTTGTTCTGATTAAAGAAGCAATAAAACTGGCCTTCTTTACACTAGTTGAGTATCTGGAGCATCAGCATTTGTGGGTTCGATTACAGGCTCAAAATGGCCAGAAACAAAGACTTTCTTCTGACACTCATCAGTCTATTCTTGTTCAGAGAAATGAAGGCTATTCCATGCCAGAAATTGCCAAGAAACTGAAGATCTCGTACAACTCTGTGTACTACTCCCTTCACAGAACAGCGCAAACTGGGTCTAACCAGAATAGAAAGAGGAGTGGGAGGCCCCGGTGCACAACTGAGCAAGAGAACAAGTACACTAGAGTGTCTAGTTTGAGAAACAGACGACTCACAAGTCCTCAACTGGCAGCTTCATTAAATAGTACCCGCAAAACACCAGTCTCAACGTCAACAGTGAAGAGGCGACTCCGGGATACTGGCCTTCTCGGCAGAGTTGCAAAGAAAAAGCCATATCTCAGACTGGCCAATAAAAAGAAAAGATTAAGAAAGAACACAGACACTGGACAGATGAACTCTAGACAAAGGAACTCTGCCTAGAAGGCCAGCATCCTGGAGTCGCCACTTCACTGTTAACATTGAGACAGGCTGCCCGGAAGTTACTCCAGCTTCGGCAGGACACCCTCAGTGTGGCAGACTATGCGGTGGAGTTCCGCACGCTAGCAGCGGAGGGTACCTGGAACCCGGAAGCACTGTTCGACACGTTCCTGCATGGATTATCAGAGGAGGTAAAGGATGAGCTGGCAGCCCAAGAACTACCGATGCATCTCGACTCAGTCATCACTTTAACCATCCAGATCGATGGTCGGCTACGGGAATGTAGGAGGGACAAGAGGTCCGATTGCGGTCCCAGTCACTCACTCGGGGATCCCAACTTGCTGCTGATAAACTCCAGAAGTCCCTGGCGTCTACATCCCCCAAAGCATCTGTGTTTACCCGAGTCCCTAAAAGAACCTCCGGAGACTGCCGATTCACCTCTTCCCGAGCCGATGCAGCTCGGCAGGGCTGTCTCCAGCCGAACGTGTACGCAGACTTGAGACCCAGAGTTGTCTGTATTGCAGTTCTGCCGGTCATTTTGTGTCTACTTGTCCCTTCAAGAGAGCTAGCTCATTCGTTGGAGTGAGTACACTGGTGGGTCTGAAAGATAATTGTTATTGTCTCCTTACTCGCCCCCCTCTCTATGCCACCATGCTGTGGGGCGACCAGTCCAAGTCTCTCCAGGTACCGATCGACTCGGGGGCCGATATGAGTCTCATGGACATTACCCTGGTGTCAGAGCTGGGCATCCCCACTCAACCCCTCTCCATTCACATGGGTGTTAGAGTGCTGGATGGGCGCTCTATAGGCCGGGTCACCCACCAGACCACCCCCATCAGCCTACGAGGGTCGGGGAACAACAGCGAGGCTATCCAATTCCTGCAGGTTGAGTCTCCGCAGGTCAAATCAAAATCAAATCAAAATCAAATGTATTTATATAGCCCTTCGTACATCAGCTGATATCTCAAAGTGCTGTACAGAAACCCAGCCTAAAACCCCAAACAGCAAGCAATGCAGGTGTAGAAGCACGGTGGCTAGGAAAAACTCCCTAGAAAGGCCAAAACCTAGGAAGAAACCTAGAGAGGAACCAGGCTATGTGGGGTGGCCAGTCCTCTTCTGGCTGTGCCGGGTGGAGATTATAACAGAACATGGCCAAGATGTTCAAATGTTCATAAATGACATACATATATGTGAATGAATAATAATAAGGCAGAACAGGCCAGGTGGACTGGGGACAGCAAGGAGTCATCATGTCAGGTAGTCCTGGGGCATGGTCCTAGGGCTCAGGTCCTCCGAGAGAGAGAAAGAAAGAGAGAATTAGAGAGAGCACACTTAAATTCACACAGGACACCGAATAGGACAGGAGAAGTACTCCAGATATAACAAACTGACCCTAGCCCCCCGACACATAAACTACTGAAGCATAAATACTGGAGGCTGAGACAGGAGGGGTCAGGAGACACTGTGGCCCCATCCGAGGACACCCCGGACAGGGCCAAACAGGAAGGATATAACTCCACCCACTTTGCCAAAGCACAGCCCCCACACCACTAGAGGATTATCTTCAACCACCAACTTACCATCCTGAGACAAGGCTGAGTATAGCCCACAAAGATCTCCGCCACGGCACAACCCAAGGGGGGGGGGGGGGGGGGGTGGGGCGCCAACCCAGACAGGATGATCACATAAGTGACTCAACCCACTCAGGTGACGCACCCCTCCCAGGGACGGTATGAGAGAACCCCAGTAAGCCAGTGACTCAGCCCCTGTAATAGGGTTAGAGGCAGAGAATCCCAGTGGAAAGAGGGGAACCGGCCAGGCAGAGACAGCAAGGGCGGTTCGTTGCTCCAGAGCCTTTCCGTTCACCTTCCCACTCCTGGGCCAGACTACACTCAATCATATGACCCACTGAAGAGATGAGTCTTCAGTAAAGACTTAAAGGTTGAGACCGAGTTTGCGTCTCTATTACAGGAATTTGATTCCTCTGTTCTAATACCCAATTAAAATTAAACACTCTGTCAATTCATAAGAATTTGTAAGACCTTTATTTTATAGAAATAGACAGAGCCCGGTCTTAAAGTCAAATAGCAGCCTTTATTCACGAGAGTACTGAATACGATACAGTTTACCACAGGTTATAAACTGAAAATAACGTCCTTAGTTTCAGCCCCAACCCGTGCCATCTCCGTTCCAGTACAAAGGCTGTATCTCAAGCCTTCCCACATCCGTCTCCTTACCAATTTAATATAATTTACGAGTCAAGGTTTTCTCGTGTAGATAAGCATTCTAGCCAGTCTGATTCATTTGTACCAAGGAACAGACAGTCATTGTTCTAACTCTTGACCACATTCACACACATTATATTCAGTACTGGGATCAAGAAAGAAAATTCATACATATACAGTAACATAATAGTATTATGATTAGTACATATACAGTAACATAATAGTATTCTGATTAGTACATCCTGATTGAAATGTATACATAATTAGTCATTATAGATAAAAAATTCCCTTAACAGTCTCTGACATGGGTAGGCAGACCGTTCCATAAAAATGGAGCTCTATAGGAGAAAGCCCTGCATCCAGCTGTTTGCTTAGAAATTCTAGGGACAATTAGGAGGCCTGCGTCTTGTGACCGTAGCGTACGTGTAGGTATGTACGGCAGGACCAAATCAGAGAGATAGGTAGGAGCAAGCCCATGTAATGCTTTGTAGGTTAGCAGTAAAACCTTGAAATCAGCCCTTGCTTTGACAGGAAGCCAGTGTAGGGAGGCTAGCACTGGAGTAATATGATCAAAATGTTTGGTTCTAGTCAGGATTCTAGCAGCCGTATTTAGCACTAACTGAAGTTTATTTAGTGCTTTATCCGGGTAGCCGGAAAGTAGAGCATTGCAGTAGTCTAACCTAGAAGTGACAAAAGCATGGATTAATTTTTCTGCATCATTTTTGGAATCATTTTTGCAATGTTACGTAGATGGAACAAATCTGTCCTTGAAATGGTCTTGATATGTTCTTCAAAAGAGAGATCAGGGTCCAGAGTAACGCCGAGGTCCTTCACAGTTTTATTTGAGACGACTGTACAACCATTAAGATTAATTGTCAAATTCAACAGAAGATCTCTTTGTTTCTTGGGACCTAGAACAAGCATCTCTGTTTTGTCCGAGTTTAAAAGTAGAAAGTTTGCAGCCATCCACTTCCTTATGTCTGAAACACATGCTTCTAGCGAGGGCAATTTTGGGGCTTCACCATGTTTCATTGAAATGTACAGCTGTGTGTCATCTGCATAGCAGTGAAAGTTAACATTATGTTTTCGAATGACATCCCCAAGAGGTAAAATACATAGTGAAAACAATAGTGGTCCTAAAACGGAACCTTGAGGAACACTGAAATTTACAGTTTATTTGTCAGAGGACAAACCATTCACAGAGACAAACTGATATCTTTCCGACAAATAAGATCTAAACCAGGCCAGAACTTGTCCGTGTAGACCAATTTGGGTTTCCAGTCTCTCCAAAAGAATATGGTGATCGATGGTATCAAAAGCAGCACTAAGGTCTAGGAGCACGAGGACAGATGCAGAGCCTCGGTCTGATGCCATTAAAAGGTAATTTACCACCTTCACAAGTGCAGTCTCAGTGCTATGATGGGGTCTAAAACCAGACTGAAGCATTTCGTATACATTGTTTGTCTTCAGGAAGGCAGTGAGTTGCTGCGCAACAGCCTTTTCTAAAATTTTTGAGAGGAATGGAAGATTCGATATAGGCTGATAGTTTTTTATATTTTCTGGGTCAAGGTTTGGCTTTTTCAAGAGAGGCTTTATTACTGCCATTTTTAGTGAGTTTGGTACACATCCGGTGGATAGAGAGACGTTTATTATGTTCAACATAGGAGGGACAAGCACAGGAAGCAGCTCTTTCAGTAGTTTAGTTGGAATAGGGTCCAGTATGCAGCTTGAAGGTTTAGAGGCCATGATTATTTTCATCATTGTGTCAAGAGATATAGTACTAAAACACTTAAGAGTCTCTCTTGATCCTAGGTCCTGGCAGAGTTGTGCAGACTCAGGACAACTGAGCTTTGAAGGACTACGCAGATTTAAAGAGGAGTCCGTAATTTGCTTTCTAATAATCATGATCTTTTCCTCAAAGAAGTTCATGAGTTTATCACTGCTAAAGTGAAAGCCATCCTCTCTTGGGGAATGCTGCTTTAATAATTTTGCACGCCCAATTCTTCACTTTTTGATTTGTTAAAAAAGTTTGAAATATCCAATAAATGTCGTTCCACTTCATGATTGTGTCCCACTTGTTGTTGATTCTTCACAAAAAAATACAGTTTTATATCTTTATGTTTGAAGCCTGAAATGTGGCAAAAGGTCGCAAAGTTCAAGGGGGCCGAATACTTTCGCAAGGCACTGTAGCTTCGGCTGTTGGAGGTCCTGACGAACCATGTCCAGATAAAGCGTCCGGAGTGAAAAAGTTGAGGGAAAAAACAAAAATATAAACGGTAATTTAAAAGTAAAAAACGTAAAGTTGTCATGTAGCAAAATAGGTTGGCAACAAAACGCACGGCAACAAAACGCACGGCAACACGCAAACAAGTCTGCAAGTTGTCCCAGTGGTATTGGGATTCTCTTGGCTCCAGTGACACAATCCCTCCATTGACAGGGCTACAGGTGCCATCGTGGGCTGTAGCCCGTCCTGCCACACTCATTGCCTGAAGTCAGCTCTGCCTGCCCCGGGATGTCTTCCGGGGGGCTTGGAAATTGCCCCGGACCTCTCCGCCAGCTCCACAGAGTACCAGGACCTCCGGGAGGGGTTCAGTAAGGCCCAGGCCACTTCGCTTCTGCAGCACCGACCAGTATCCAAGAAGGTCAAGTCTGAGGTACTGACACGTCGCTATAGGGCTCAGGCACTGGCCCGCCGCTACACCCCCGGAAGCCGAGACCTGTCCCCCCCAGTTCAAGATCATTAGCCCCTCTGCTGTTCATCCTCTGTTGCCCTGTATCCTCCGTATTTTTCCTACCTTTTCTGTGTCTAGAGTCAAAACCATGTCTGACTACCCCATGTCTTCTGTTTCTAGGCCCATCCTTCCCCTCGTGTCATCGAGTGCCAGCCAGCGTACACGGTGAGACGCCTCCTGAGGGTTCGACCATGGGGCAGGGGTTTCCAGTACCTGGTTGACTGGGAAGGTTATGGCCCGGAGTAGAGGTGCTGGGTTCCCGCTAAAGACATCTTGGGGGGGGGGGGGGGGGGGGGGTACTGTCACACCCTGATCTGCTTCACCTGTCCTTGTGCTTGCCTCCACCCCCCTCCAGGTGTCGCCCTTTTTCCCTATTATCCCCTGTGTTTTTATACTTGTGTTCTCTGTCTGTTTGTGGCCAGTTTGTCTTGTTCGCTCAAGCTTACCTTTCCTGTCAGCTCCTATCGTTTCCCAGCCTCTCTTTGCCTGTCCTGACCCTGTACCCGCCCGCCTGACCTCTCTGCCTGACCCTGAGCCTGCCTGTCGTCCTGTACCTTTGCCTTACCCTGGATTACTGAACCCTGCCTGTCCCTGACCCTGAGTCTGCCTGCCGTCCTGCACCTTTGCCTTACCCTGGATTTTCGACCCCTGCCTGCCTTGACCTGTCTTTGCCCACCCCTGTTTGTTACAATAAACAGTGTTACTTCGACAGTCTGCATCTGGGTCTTACCTTGATTCCTGATATATATATATATATATACACACTACCGGTCAAAAGTTTTAGAACACCTACTCATTCAAGGGGGTTTTTCTTGATTTTTACTATTTTCTACATTGTAGAAAAATAGTGTAGACATCAAAACTATGAAATATCACATATGGAATCATGTAGTAACCAAAAAAGTGTTCAACAAATCTGAATGTATTTTATAACTTAGATTCTTCAAAGTAGCCACCCTTTGCCTTGATGACAGCATTGCACACGCTTGGCATTCTCTCAACCAGCTTCACCTGGAATGTTTGTCCAACAGTCTTGCAGGAGTTCCCACATATGCTGAGCACTTGTTGGCTGCTTTTCCTTCACTCTGCGGTCCAACTTATCACAAACCATCTCAGTTGGGTTGAGTTCGGGTGATTGTGAAAGCCAGGTCATCTGATGCAGCACTCCATCACTCTCCTTCTTGGTCAAATAGCCCTTACACAGCCTGGAGGTGTGTTGGGTCATTGTCCTGTTGAAAAACAAATGATATCCCCACTAAGCGCAAACCAGATGGGATGGTGTATCGCTGCAGAATGAAGTGGTAGCCATGCTGGTTAAGTGTGCCAAGAAATCTAAAGAAATCACTGACAGTGTCACCAAAGCACCCTCACACCCCTTCCTCCATGCTTCACGGTGGGAACCACACATGAGGAGATCATATGTTCACATACTCTGCGTCTCACACAAAAAAAGCTGTTGCAACCAAAAATCGCAAATTTGGACTGATCAGATAAAAGGTCAGATTTCCACCGGTCTAATGTCCATTGCTTGTGTTTCCTGGCCCAAGCAAGTCTCTTCTTCTTATTGGTGTCCTTTAGTAGGGGTTGCTTTTCAGCAATTTGACCATGAAGGCCTGATTCATTCAGTCTCCTCTAAACAGTTGATGTTGAGATGTGTCTGTTACTTGAACACTTGAACACACTTGAACACTGTGAAGCATTTACTTGAGCTGCAATTTTTGAGGCTGGTAACTCTAATGCCTTCCTCCTGGCTACTCCTGGCTACTCCAACCTCGGCCAACAGCCCCCCCCCCCCCCGCAGCTACTCGCCCAAGCCTCTCCAGGTTCTCCTTTACCCAAATCCAGATAGCAGATGTTCTGAAAGAGCTGCAAAACCTGGACCCGTACAAATCAGCTGGGCTTGACAATCTGGACCCTCTATTTCTGAAACTATCCGCCGTCATTGTCGCAACCCCTATTACCAGCCTGTTCAACCTCTCTTTCATATCGTCTGAGATCCCCAATTATTGGAAAGCTGCCGCAATCATCCCCCTCTTCAAAGGGGGAGACACCCTGGACCCAAACTGTTACAGACCTATATCCATGCTGCCCTGCCTATCAAAGGTCTTCGAAAGCCAAGTCAACAAACAGGTCACTGACCATCTCAAATCCCACTGTACCTTCTCCGCTGTGCAATCTGGTTTCCGAGCCGGTCACGGGTGCACCTCAGCCACGCTCAAGGTACTAAACGATATCATAACCGCCATCGATAAAAGACAGTACTGTGCAGCCGTCTTCATCGACCTTGCCAAGGCTTTCGACTCTGTCAATCACCATATTCTTATCGGCAAACTGAGTAGCCTCGGTTTTTCTAATGACTGCCTTGCCTGGTTCACCAACTACTTTGCAGACAGAGTTCAGTGTGTCAAATTGGAGGGCATGCTGTCCGGTCCTCTGGCAGTCTCTATGGGGGTGCCACAGGGTTCAATTCTCGGGCCGACTCTTTTCTCTGTATATATCAATGATGTTGCTCTTGCTGCGGGCGATTCTCTGATCCACCTCTACGCAGACGACACCATTCTGTATACTTCCTGCCCGTCCTTGGACACTGTGCTATCTAACCTCCAAACAAACTTCAACGCCATACAACACTCCTTCCGTGGCCTCAAACTGCTCTTAAACGCTAGTAAAACCAAATGCATGCTTTTCAACCGTTTGCTGCCTGCAACCGCACGCCCGACTAGCAACACCACCCTGGATGGTTCCGACCTAGAATGTGTGGACATCTATAAGTACCTAGGTGTCTGGCTAGACGGTAAACTCTCCTTCCAGAATCATATCAAACATCTCCATCATCTTTTGCACACCAATATCTCTACCTGTACATGACCATCTGATCATTTATCACTCCAGTGTTAATCTGCAAAATTGTAATTATTCGCCTACCTCCTCATGCCTTTTGCACACAATGTATATACTTTTTTCCCTACTGTGTTATTGACTTGTTAATTGTTTACTCCATGTGTAACTCTGTGTTGTCTGTTCACACTGCTATGCTTTATCTTGGCCAGGTCGCAGTTGCAAATGAGAACTTGTTCTCAACTAGCCTACCTGGTTAAATAAAGGTGAAATAAATAAAGAAAATGATGAACATATCCTCTGCAGCAGAGGTAACTCTGGGTCACCCTTTCCTGTGGTGGTACTCATGAGAGACAGTTTCATCATAGTGCTTGATGGTTTTTGCGAATCCACTTGAAACTTTCAAAGTTCTTGACATTTTCCAGATTGACTGACCTTCATGTCTTAAAGTAATGATGTACTGTAATTTATCTTTGCTTATTCGAGCTGTTCTCTCCATAATATGGACTTGGTATATTACCAAAAAGTGCTATCTTCTGTATACCACCCCTACCTTGTCACAATGCAACTGATTGGCTCAAACGCATTAAGAAAGAAAGAAATTCCACAAATTAGCTTTTAACAAGGCACACCTGTTAATTGAAATGCATCCAGGTGACTACCTCATAAAGCTGGTTGAGAGAATGCCAAAAGTGTGCAAAGCTGTCATCAAGACAAATGGTGGCTACTTTGAAGAATCTGAAATATAAAATATATTTTGATTTGTTTAACACTTGTTTGGTTACTACATTTTTCCATATGTGTAATTTCATAGTTTTGACGTTTTCAATATTATTCTACAATGTAGAAAATAGTACAAATAAATAAAAACCCTTGATTGAGTAGTTGTGTTCAAACTTTTGACTGGAATTGCACAGTGTGTGTTATTGTTGGTTTTGTCTGTATGGAAAATATTGTTGGTTTTGTTTGCTATTGTTGGCTTGGTTTGTATGGAAAATGTTAAATAAATGAGTTACATTGGTAGGTAGGCTGCCGCGTAATAACAGTGTAGGTACACGTTATTTAATAGTAGCTTAGACATTTAACTATTCTGGTACATGTATCAGTCAGTGACGCCACTCTTTAATAGTCCTTCGTGCACAAGGCTACAGAGCACGGCCGGTTGTGGTGTCAACATGGGAAGAGCGTCAAAGTAGGGAGAGCAGGAAGTTAGCTAACAGGTAGTCATCGGTCGGAAAGGGGGAAGCCTCAAGCCTTATCTCCGTTATCTTCCATGGCAGGTTAGTGAATTTGAATACATTTTTGGGGGCTTTTGCTTTGGTTATGTGTGAATCATGCGCAACAGAGGATAGATAATTTGCCACTCACTATCGCCACCATGTCGCGTCGCCGCCACGACCTGGTGGCTGGCTGTTGCTGACCTCCTCAATCTCAATAACAAATCAAGATAGAGTAGACTATTGGTCGTATTTTACTTGGTTATTTTTTACCAACATTTGACCTACACTTATCACAAACACTGTAAATATGATTTACATTTGAGTAGACCTCGCAATAACATACATTAATATACTGTATATGCCAATAGCAATTTGATACTTTGTACCAAGGGTTATGCGAGCAATGCTTCAACCAATGTTGCCATGCATGCAATACTGTAACCAACGAGCGTAAATACAGAATGTAAACACTTTCTCTTTTGCATGGTGCATCTTCACTAACGCAGTGTGCCCCTTGCGTGGCAAGATCAATTCATGTTTCTAAAAAGGGACGCTAAACCTCTTAACCCTTATTTCCTCTTGAAGGACTAATGCCTACAACCATGGTTTACAGAATAGACTGTAGTGTAGACAGCCAACAGTGCTGTTCAGTGCCAAGTATTCAGAGTTACAATTAGACCTGCCTCTTTAATCTGACCTCAGTGACACTAGTTCAGTTAAAGCATGTAGGGGTGTGCGTTGTTCACTCTATTTGAGATGTATTTTAAACTGTAAAACCCTTACGCACCACTGCACTTTGTATACCAGGGTTGGCTGGCCTTCTCTAGTCACTCGTAGGCACAGTCACTGGTATACTTTTATTTACAAAGCCATTTTAGGTTTACTACCTTTTTATTTGGGCATTTTTATTGTTCCGAAATGGGGTGGGAACTCTCTTCGTTCGCTGGACTTTATCCTGCTAACTGTTCCAAATGTCCGAACTGAATTTGGTAAAAGGGCTTTTAAGTACTCTGCGCCATCGTCTTGGAACACCTTACAAAATACTTTTAAACTGGAAGAACTTGTCCCGATTGCTATTTTTAAATCACTGATGAATGATCTTGAGACTGATTCCCTGACCTGTCAATGTTTTTAACTTGCTGTTTTTGATTTTGTTATACTCTTGTGAATTCTATGGTTTTTACTATATTACTTGTAGTTTTTCATGTTGTTTGTCTGTAATTTTTGTAATGACTTGGTGCTGCCTATCTTGGCCAGGACGCTCTTGAAAAAGAGATTTTAAATCTCAATGAGCCCTTCCTGGTTAAATAAAGGTTAAATAAAAAATAAATAAAAACCATTTATGTGCTTCTGAAACAAAAGTCCTATGTTTGCTATACATTGTAAAACTAAATAAATAAATAGTTTCATTAAAGTGTGTATTTATTTGTGCCTTATCTCCTGTATTCCCTAGCTCCCTGGTCATGCTCAGACGGCTACCATGTGCAGCTGCAAAGGGACTCCCAGTTCCTGTGTTCAGACCAGAGGATGCACACTGAGCTGGTGGACAAGCTGGTGCTACAGCTCAACAGGACCTACCCTCAGATACTGACTGACAAGGAGGCCCAGAGGGTAAGTAGCCTAGTGAGTATGCTAACTGTCTGAAGGGATTGAGTACTTGCACACAGCTTTACATCACCACTCTCACCAGGGAACCCTCACCATCAAGGCCTCTACTTTTTCAGCCACAAATGGTCATGCAATTTTCAATTATTCTGTTTTTGAAATGTATTGTGTAGTATTTTGTGATTCTAGGAAATAATTGACAATAACAGTCAGGATGAAGTACTTATTATAGATCCATGAATGCACTATGGATAATTGGGCATAAGGCAGCTGTGTGGACACTTGTGATTGGATGCTTCTGCTTCAGTTCAGGAACCTGAGTGTGCCCACTGTGGTGCGATTGGCTGAGCTGCTGGTGCACCTGCAGGGGAAGGGAGAGGAGGCGTGTCATGAGTTCTACAGGGGGCTTCAGATCCACGCCTATAATGTCTATTTCAACCTGCCTACCAGAGTCAGCCGCAGAAGAGGTACAGCACTGAGGAGATTTACTGATCTCTTGCTGTGTGTGTCCGTCTGTCTGTATACCGGTCGTTTCTCTCTCTTTCTTTCTCTGTGTGTTTCTATATCTGTCTCTTTCACTGTCAGTTTCCTATTTACAGATGTTTGCCAATGTGTGTGTCTGTGTGTGATGCTGTGGAGACTGACTAACAGTGTTCCGTGTGTCTCTGTTCTAGAGCCTGCAGACCCAATGGGGACTAACACTGTGGCCCGCCGCATGGAGAGATATATACTTAATGACAGGGGTAAATCCAATATTACACTAGGTCTAACGATAACTAACGACTTGACTGGATACAAGTTGACAGTTCCTTCAGAATGCAAATGTTAGGGAACAACTGTATAGTATATTTCTTCTTCGAAGTTGAACGAATTTGACCTGTTTGGAATAGAATTTTGTGGAACTGTTGCTTCTTATGAGTAGGTTAAGCACATTTTTTTAGCTCAGTCAAGCATCCAACCTAAGCTTTTTTTGCATCCATCCCTGTCACCTCCATAACCTCAGCTAAGCATCATGTGGCCATTTAGTAACCTCCCTTCAGTGTGATCAGCCCCAGTTCTCTGCTTTTATAGGTCAGACCAGCTCACGTGTCACTCACATGCCCGCAAAACAACCTCTATCCTAATTCCTTTGAATACTTTGTTATGCTTACAGTAGGTCAATGAACAGTTCTAATGAACCAGCAACTACCGATCACATGGTCGAGAGAGATATATTTTCTTTAGAGGAAGCCATGGGTATAACATCACTCAGTATGATGATGCCTGCTTGTCTCTGTTTGTCTGTCTACCATGTTATGAGATTGTCTTACCATTTACACGGTCCAGTGCCCCCTCATCAAGACGATGCATACTATCTCTCCTTTCTCTCTCTCTCTGCAGGACCTCTGTTCTTCCTGAGTTGCTTTAGCCTTGCAGTGGGCTTAGCTCTGCTCTATTATTATGGAGGTAAGTCCTTCATTCAGGAAGAAAAGGTTTCTCATTGAATGATTAAAAATACCTTTGAAGTAGATGTTCACTGCGCAATGACGTGCACTGATTTGGTAATTATGGAAGGAAAAGAAGGTTGTGTCTTATATGTTTTAACATTTCATGCCCTTGTGTCATCGATGTATTCACCCTCCCTCTCTCTCCACTTTTATTCCCCAATACTTTTATACTTGACCTGTCATGCTCTTGCTGTCATTCACGTTTATCCATTTTTCTCAATTTCTTTCTTCCCGTCTCTCCATTCCTCCTCTCCTCTATTCCTCACTTCCTTTCCCTCTGTCTCTGTCCGACAGAGGGTCATTTGAGTGCTACTGGTCCATTTCTGAGCTTCTCAGTGCTGGGACTGGGCAGAGGGACCAGTGAGGTTCTCCTAGCCCACGCCAAGGACGGATCCAAAATTCAATAAGGCCATATTCAGTGGGAAATGCTAAAACAATTATCTTTGCAATGCCAAACATTTACCTGCAGGGGGAACTAAAATGGTGCTATTTAAACAATATATTTGTACATACTTGTAAGTAGTATTGTATTTCAACAGTACCCCTGCATTT
Organism: Oncorhynchus mykiss; assembly: GCF_057628025.1. NCBI lineage: Eukaryota > Metazoa > Chordata > Actinopteri > Salmoniformes > Salmonidae > Oncorhynchus > Oncorhynchus mykiss. The sequence goes on from NC_143037.1 coordinate 61,917,674, forward strand.
TTAAGTGAAAATTTGACTTATTCATTGAATATGTCTTTGAATAATCAGACATAGTGCCTCCATGCTCTTTGTAAGAGTGTCATATAGGCTTTATTAAACATCACAGGGAATCAAAATGCCCTGGTTAACTTAATCTGAACCTTTAAATCTGGGCTAACTTGAAAGTCCTCAAATATTTCATTTGAAGTTCTACAGCTCAGTCCAAATGGAGGGCCTTTTTACTGAGGGAATGGGTGACTTTTAAACATCAAGAGTGGAGGGAGACTGTAAGTCTGCACTGTGCCCCAGTTTGAAGTGAAAGACTGAAAGCCTAACCAGTCTGTTGTTTGAATGTTGTCACTGTGTTGTCATACTACATTTACATGCTACAGTTTCTGAGTGTCCTTAGCAACACATCCATTTTCACCGCTCAGTGCCTTCTAACACTGTGATTGACAGTCAACAGCTTATTCACAGTCTCCAAGTCAACCTTACACTACCCCCTGCATGTCTTCACATGTAGTTGCACTGAGAGACTGACAATTACAGCTTGTTTCTATCCCATTGTTAACAGAGAACTGAGGAATATCACCATAATAAACTAACAGAATTATTATGTTGAATGTTGTTTTCTTTTGATGGGAAGAAATGTGAATGTGCTATAATACTGGAAAGTGTTTGGTTGCGTATTGATAGTTGCACCAGTTTAAGAGAAAAAAAGTTGAAGCAAAGATCAGGCAAATTCCGTGACCCCACTCTCCGGGATGTCTCGGGGAGAGTGGGAAATGCAACAAAAAAAAACACATCCAATTCACACATGCATATTAATACACACATGTACATGTGTGAAATAGGACAAATAAAGAATAACTATTCTATTTAAGAAAAATACATTTCATAATTAGGAATGTAGAATGTTCTGGGAAAAAAACAAGAATAGACTAGTGCACATACCTGTACACACATGCTAAAACATTGCTAATGTTAGTAACAGCTGTCCTTTTTAAAATGTCATTGCTAATGTTAGTAACAGCTGTCCTTTTTAACATTTCATTGCTAGTGTTAGTAACAGCTGTCCTTTTTAACATTTCATTTTGGTGTGACTTGTTTAGGAGTAAATCAGGGGTGGGAAACAATACAAACATCACAAAAAAATATGATTGGTTTACACAAATAACATACTTACACATTACAGAAGCCAGTAGCACTTCTTCAGGCAGTACGGTGCTTTTTGGATGGTCATTTATTACCAGAGCAGGACGTATCTGTGAGAGTGGTAACCTGACAATGTAATACAAACATCTCACATCATTGCAATAGCACCAAAAATACCACTAGAGGGCACTCCTGACCTAACCCAGAGACATCTGCAGGCCAGATAAGAGGATAATGAAATGAGCTGCTATGAAGATGATCACAAGTGCCATAGCAGCTTTACATAGCAGCTTTACACGACAGGTGTGGTTACTATTCTGCAGTTCAAGTGAACATGTGTATTTCTCTATGGAATCTCCTCTAGTACCCTTACTGGTTACAGTAAGATAGATGAAGAGTGACGTCTGGTAGATGATGATTATCTGTGGCAGTTAAGAGTCCTGGTGTCTATTCTCAGTAGCTTTGCTTCAGTGAGCTGTGTTTCTATATCTGTTTCTGTCTGTAGGGAGACGCAGATCAAAGAGCAGATGGGGAGGAGGGGTGAGTGGCGGATTGGAGGGGTGAGGGAGTGGGGAGGGTGTCACAAGAGTGATTGTTCTGTTTGAATCCCAGTACTCCCAGTCCCAAAAGACAGACAGTTATTAGTCCCACTTAGAATGATCTGCAGCCATGATGATGATGAAGCGCATCTGAATATGAAATCCTTCAGAAGTTCTTTTCATTCCAGACTCCTCCAACCAACTCAGGGGTATTACACTAAGTTAGAGCCAGATACAGTGCATGAGAGCAATAGATATACAAAATGTTTATAGATCTGTCTATTGTCCTGGTTAGTGGATTTGTGTGTCACTATCTGGATCATGGTCTGTCTGTGTGATTCCATGGATAGCAATGGAAGCTATGGGAAAGAAAGGGGAATGTATCATTAGTTTATGATGTCATGTTCCCTTAGACTCCATCAGTACATAGCTACAATAGTAGTTATGAGTGTCCCTGCCAAACCTAGGATTACAATGCCATATGATCTTATTCTGAGCGGTAAGAACAGAACCGTCAAACTAGATTTTCTTTTAGCTATTTCTATTACATTGCTAACCAATGAAATTCTTCACCATGAGCTGTGTATTCAATGCTGGAGACTTAATGGTACAAGGATGTACAGAGTCTGAGAAAGTGAGATGTTAATTGTGTATGCGGTAACAGTACTGAGTCTAATCACGGCCTCAGCTTTAATGAGCAGTTCTTTCTCTATCTGCATCTGATGATAGTGAGTCACCACACAGCCAAAATAACCATGCACTCTTCTCACAGCTCTTCTATGTGTCTTGGTCTGAGACGAGATTATCAGTGGCACATCTAGCCGGGATATCGCAGATCCTTGATGTAGTGCAATGTTAGCTCTTTTATTGATCAAGACTCACATCAACTGCTGCTCAATGCTGCAACGATTTGTTCTATTTAAATGCAGTAAATGCAGCATACTACGAGACTACGACACAAGCTGAATGTGTTCTCTATGTTTTGAGAGTGAGGCACAGACTCTTTTTCCATACATGTGCTCTTCAGACCCGTCAGGCACAGTGGCCCAGGCTGTCTGAGCAAGACCCATGACGTCCTCCTTTCACCTCATAAATGTGATAAAAAATTTACATTCGGTGCTCAGCCTTCCTCAATGCTGTGGCTTGGAGTATTTGTGTGTGAGAGTGAGCGAGAGATAGGCAGTGTGTGTGCTTGCTTGCTGGAGATAACTACAGTACAGGGCAGGAGGCAGACACGGAGGTCACATGATCCCTGGCTGTTGTCTCTGTTTTCCTGTTGGTCTCCTACACAAACACACAGTGTTGTTTATGAAAGCAAACCTCTCTCTCATCGGGACAAAAGGGTTCTGGACTGGTAAAAAGACAGTAGTTGAGTTTTGTTGGGGGGTGTTTTCTAGTGGAAGTTTCTGTCGAGTCCTGGAACAGTGCGTATTTATGGGTCAGGTTGGGGGAGCATGGGCGTTTAGGAAGGTCAGGAGATACGGAGAACAGGACAGCTGCTGAGTCATGGACAAACTATTGGGGGAAAGTGCAAACAATTCCTGTTTGAGTTTGAGAGAGGGGAGAAGAGAGAGAGTGTGTGTGTGTGTGTGTGTGTGTACCTAAGGGGGTGGTGATGCATTTCTGTGTCCTGGTCAGGCTTTCTGATTGGGTTTCTGTACTCCAAAGGCAGTGATGAAGACGTTGACTACTACGATGACGAAGACGAGGCCTGTGGCCAGGTTCTCCATTACATTCAGCCTGAAGTGTTTACTCTGGTCATTCAGGTTCCACCGCACTGTGGAGAGAACAGGGGAAATTGGTACAGATGAGCTTTACAAACACTCACAGCATGCACTCGCAAACACACACGTATGCAAACATAGACTCCCTCTCTCACACATACACACAGATAACTCTACACACACATAAAAAGTATAATCCTGATTGAGTGATAGCGGCTAGCCCGGGACTGGAGCCAATCCATAGTGACATACTGCTTTGTACTCAGTGCTCTGTATAAGTGTCTCTCAGGCCTGGTCCTCATGTACCCCGGACTGAACTCTGCCAACTCTCTGCTGCTTAGCTCAGAGGAAACATATGTGTGACCAGGACACAGTGAGTATAAAGAACAAAAAGAATAGCTTAACACTGCAGTGGGCTAAACTCAGGGTCACACAGTGTTTCTTGGTAGTCTTAAACACATTTACTTTGAAACAAACACATACTGTACACCTCACACACATGGTTATGGGCTGTACCATGTCAGATATAGAGTTGAAATGTATTCAATTTTGAGTTTGCATCCCAATATTAAGCTTTATATACATCACAGAAGACTGAAATATAACAAAAGCGTTTGACATAGAACGCCAGATTTTCGTTGTTTAAATGTTTTTTTAAAATGTTTATTAATTATGAAATGATGAAAAATATGAATAACGTTCCACCCAGGAGACCACTAGAGGGCGATTTGATCATTTGACTGCTGGAAAGAGCTACGTCTATTATTTTACAGAGGGGCATGGTTAATGGTATCTATGAATATGTGTGTAGTGGATGTAGATGTTCTGATAATGTTATGTGCTTGTGTACCACAGGAGGCTGCTGAGGGGAGGACGGCTCATAGTAATGTCTGGAACGGAGCTAATGGAATGGTATCAACCTACTGGAAACCATGTATTTGATACCATTCCACCTATTCCGATCCAACCATTACCACGAGCCCATCCTCCCCAATTAAGGTGCCACCAACCTCCTGTGGTGTGCACGTGCATGTGTGTGTGGGGGGCAGATTAGAAGATGTTAAACGTTGTGAGAAACCCTGCCTGTGTCTCTGGCTGTGTGTGTCTGGCCCAGGCATTCACAGCACACACCACCAATTGAGTATTTAATAGAACTCCCATTAGCCAAGGCAGCAGCTACTCTTCCTGGGGTCCAAACAAGAATAAAACAATTGCATCACAACAAAACAACAGCCTACATCATAATTAAAACTATACATCATACAAGACATGACTACATTATTTATCTATTATAACAAATGTACAATATAAAATGTACAATACTACAATAATACAACACCACAATGTGTGTATGTGTGTAGAGTGCATGTGTTAGAGTGTGTGTGCGAATGCGTGTGTCTCTTCACAGTCCGTGTTGTGACGTGAGGTGTTGTTTTTATCAGTTTTTTAAATCCGATTTTACTGCTTGCTTGAGTTACTTGATGTGGAACTGAGTTCCATGTAGTCATGGCACTATGCAGTACGTTGTGCTTCCCAGAGTCTGTTAGTTGTTTGAACAGTCAGTTCGAATGGTCAAAGACAGGGGGGGGGGGGGGGGTCAGAGGGAAAGAGAATGGGAGAGAAGGGGGGGTAGAGGGGGAAAGGGGAGGCGAGGTTCTAGGGTCACATGGGTTTTGAATGAGGAGCAGATGCATTATGGGTGAAGAAGAGATGAGAGAGGGCGAAAAGCAGGGCAATGTGAATAGTAGAGGAGATATGGAAGGTGGAGAAGAGAGAGGGGGGGTTGGGGAGGAACAAGAGAGAATGGGAGGATGGGGGGGTGAAGGTATGGGTTGAGCAACGGTCAATGGGGAGAAGAGGGAGGGGTGAGAGAAGCAGGGAGAGTGTGATGGTTCTGACATGCAGGTTCAGTGCAGGTTCAGTGCATGATCCCTTCAAATGGAGTTCACTAGTGGAAAAGTAAAGCCTTGTGACTTAGTGAATGAGTGTTAATTCAGAGAGAGAGTGGTTAAAAACATATGGGCTGGACATACTAAGTGTTTTCCTACTGGGGGACTGTAAGAGATGAATTACAATGATGTGACCTGCACCATTCATTAACTATCTGGTTTCACAAGAAAATACAATTTAAACCAAAGTGACATGGTGCAGAAATCATGGGAGCAAATGTGAGGGCAGTGATGTAGACATGATGAAGAGCAGTCTCTGTGATGTAGACATGAGGAAGAGCAGTCTCTATGATGTAGACATGAGGAAGAGTAGTCTCTATGATGTAGACATGATGAAGAGCAGTCTCTGTGATGTAGACATGATGAAGAGTAGTCTCTGTGATGTAGACATGATGAAGAGTAGTCTCTATGATGTAGACATGATGAAGAGTAGTCTCTATGATGTAGACATGATGAAGAGTAGTCTCTGTGATGTAGACATGATGAAGAGCAGTCTCTATGATGTAGACATGATGAAGAGTAGTCTCTGTGATGTAGACATGATGAAGAGCAGTCTCTGTGATGTAGACATGATGAAGAGCAGTCTCTGTGATGTAGACATGATGAAGAGCAGTCTCTGTGATGTAGACATGATGAAGAGCAGTCTCTGTGATGTAGACATGATGAAGAGTAGTCTCTGTAATGTAGACATGATGAAGAGTAGTCTCTGTGATGTAGACATGAGGAAGAGTAGTCTCTATGATGTAGACATGATGAAGAGTAGTCTCTGTGATGTAGACATGATGAAGAGCAGTCTCTGTGATGTAGACATGATGAAGAGCAGTCTCTGTGATGTAGACATGATGAAGAGTAGTCTCTATGATGTAGACATGATGAAGAGTAGTCTCTATGATGTAGACATGATGAAGAGTAGTCTCTATGATGTAGACATGATGAAGAGCATTCTATGTGATGTAGACATGATGAAGAGCAGTCTCTGTAATGTAGACATGATGAAGAGCAGTCTCTGTGATGTCGACATGATGAAGAGCAGTCTCTGTCCAGTGCTGAAGATCAAGGTCACTGTCAGCCTGTACAGTCACACCTGAAGAATTCAATCTTCAACAGCATAGCATTTGACCTTGTGGGAACCAACAAAATGTTCCCAGTTGGTCAAATTTTTGTTTGTTTACTATTCTTGTGGGACTTCTGGTTCCCACAAGAATGGTTAAACACGTCCACACGTCCACACACACACACCTGGTCACATGCCTAGTTGCCATGGCTACAGCACCTCAGCAACGCTGCAGTAGGTAATTGGTTGTATGTCAGGAAACATTGGACTTGATAGGTATGAGGTCGTCCTCAGTTAAGGTCAACACAAAGTGTTGAGGGAGGAGGAAGTTATAAAACACATGTTCACTGATGAAGATGAGACACAAAAGGCTCATGAAGATTGACAGACACAAGCGGCTCCATTTAGATAGCGTGCATGAGCGGGGCTAGTGTCAAAAGAGTCCATAATACAGCAATCATTACGCAGGTTTAGAATGCAACTGTCTAATGTAGGCCTATTTGATGCAAACGCAAAAGTGTTGCATTCAATACGCTTCGTTTAAAAATGTCCTCCAGAGATACAGTGTTGTTATCCTCACCGATGAAGATGAGGAGGACCCCCACAGTGACCTGCAGGCTGAGGGAGATGCTGATGAGAGTGATGAGGGGAGTGTACAAGGAGAAGTCTGGCCCCTGCTCCAGGACAGCCTTCAGCTGGGAAGCGTTGGCCATGAGCAGGGCTACGTCCAGCATGCTCTCTGCTGCACTCTTCTTATTGGCATAGTGGTTCATGTTCAGGAGAGCAGAGGGGCTGCCACCGTGCCAGACACCTGTATGGGGGACCTGGAGACACAAACACATGTTAACAATACAATCAGATACCTGGTTATATTGTTGAAGAACATGCACATAACGCACATTTTCACATAAACCTCCCATTGACATCAATTTATGATTTAGACTTGCTTTTTAGGTGGAAGTTTAGCTTAGCAAGATTCATCTCACAATGAGACAAAACACAGTCAGTGATCATCTATGATGTGTTAATGCTGTTATCATATGCACCACTATCATATCTATCATATTATAACAGTAAAGGCATTATGAAAAAAACATCCATGTTAGTAAACAAACACTCCCATTAAGTGGAGGCGAACACACACACACCGTGGCTAAGTCCCAGACTATGAGCTCATCTCTGCTGGTATCCCCCCCACCTCCGACAAACACACTACGCACCTACACCCCTTCACCTAGTTACACTGAATGCTATCTGTATGTTTACATTGCAAACCTGTCTATGTTTACAAACACACTCTAGTGGCCCAATACTGTGGCTGTGGGGTTAGTGAGGACTTTCCGGGACAGAGGAACAACACCAGGTGCAGGTCGAGGACACTTCAGGACAGGGATCTCTGGTCGTGAAGGGATACTGCTACTTTGTTCCTGCCCTGTGTGGGAACTGTACATTAACTTTGTCAACCTGATAATTTAAGTAGCCTACTGAATGTGAATGCATCATATTTTTGTATATGTCATAAAATGAATAATGAATACATTAAAGCCATATTATATGTCTCAGATGAATGAAGGATGTATGATTAAATGAATCAGTTCCTCCAGGTACTGATTCCTCTATGTCTGATGATGTTAGATAGCAGGTCATATGGGGAGTTCAGGACTGCTCTGATGACTACGTCCCATTCAGCTCCCACCGAATTCTGTTCAGGGGCCTCAGTTATCAAAGTGCGTGCGCACAAAAAATACGTGCATCAGTTTTCCCACAAAGGTTGGTATTTATCCATTTTGAACTTGACAGGAAAGTGTGCGCTTCTCCACGCAAATCTCAAACCATGTGTGCACGCACACAAGTTGATCAACTGCATTGCAAGCAAATATTGTTCTTTAGGTGTACATGAAGATTTGATGCACAGGAATTATAATAATGGTAGGCTAATAAAAACATTAACTCGTTTGCCTAGTGATAAAACATGCATTTGCAGTTGGTACCTATGCGCGACAGTAAACAGACTGTAGGCTACAGTATTGCTGTGCGATAGGAGCGGAACATAATAGCCTATTTAATCTCAGAGCCTATATATAAGGCAGGAGATAGAAATACAATCTATTGATAAACTAAGTATTGAACAGGAATTCGTATTTTGTATAGACGTGGTGGCTGTAGTAGCGTTTACTTAGAAATTGTTCGAAAGGTCTATCAATCTTGTGTTTGGCACTCGCTACACGTGACATTTTTTTTTAAAGTCCTGCAAAAGATTAAAACATTCTGCCCACGCCTCTACAGAAATCTGATGACATTTGCCATTGCGATATATATTTTTTTATGATCATTGTCAAGTTCCAACACCTCCAAATCATACAGCAAATTAGGGCGTTATGTTACCTTAAAATGGTGAATGGAGGGCGTTTTCCAGGCGGGGTTGTAGCGCTCGTTCACGAGCCCACAAATATATTATGGTCGGATTATTCATTGAAAACATTCATACAGTATATGATGCGTGCGACAGTTTGATAAATCCCAATAATTTGTTGCGCACGCAAATCATAGAATCGCCATGTACGCCAGAATTTAGTACAACATTTACGCACGGTTGTTAAATGAGGCCCCTGATCTTAAAGCTGGAATCCTTCATGGTGAAACTGCCACATCCGTTTGGGATGCTACAACAACAAAGCAGTTACTGCAAACAACGAACACCGTTTTTTCCCCCTTGGCCATCATTGCCTGAAGATAGAACAGCAGAATATACACTGCATTTTTTTAAATCACACTGCTCGATGCACCACACCTCTGATAAATCCACAGAACAAAAACTAGATGAAAGCTGCTGGGGCGGACAATGGCGCTGTTCCCCTAATGCAGATTCCATCTTTAAAGTGCTGCTGACTAAATGTTTTGCAATGACTGAACAACTAGGCCTTCTGAGGAAAGTGAACTTGAAGTCATGCTAAACCATCTCCAATGCATTAACAACCATTCAATGACATTGGATGCATGTATCTGGGTCTCCTGACCCATCCTGTCTCAGCCTCCTGTCCTATTCGGTGTCCTGTGTGAATCTAAGTGTGCGTTCTCTAATTCTCTCCTTCTCTCTTTCTTTCTCTCTCTCGGAGGACCTGAGCCCTAGGACCATGCCCCAGGACTACCTGACATGATGACTCCTTGCTGTCCCCAGTCCACCTGGCCGTGCTGCTGCTCCAGTTTCAACTGTTCTGCCTTATTATTATTCGACCATGCTGGTCATTTATGAACATTTGAACATCTTGGCCATGTTCTGTTATAATCTCCACCCGGCACAGCCAAAAGAGGACTGGCCATCCCACATATGCTCTCTCTAATTCTCTCTTTCTTTCTCTCCCTCGGAGGACCATGCCCCAGGAATACCTGACATGATGACTCCTTGCTCTCCCCAGTCCACCTGACCGTGCTGCTGCTCCAGTTTAAACTGTTCTGCCTTATTATTATTCGACCATGCTGGTCATTTATGAACATTTGAACATCTTGGCCATGTTCTGTTATAATCTCCACCCGGCACAGCCAGAAGAGGACTGGCCATCCCACATATGCTCTCTCTAATTCTCTCTTTCTTTCTCTCTCTCGGAGGACCTGAGCCCTAGGACCATGCCCCAGGAATACCTGACATGATGACTCCTTGCTGTCCCCAGTCCACCTGACTGTGCTGCTGCTCCAGTTTCAACTGTTCTGCCTTATTATTATTCGACCATGCTGGTCATTTATGAACATTTGAACATCTTGGCCTTTCTAGGGAGTTTTTCCTAGCCACCGTGCTTCTACACCTGCATTGCTTGTTGTTTGGGGTTTTAGGCTGGGTTTCTGTACAGCACTTTGAGATATCAGCTGATGTACGAAGGGCTATATAAATAAATTTGATTGGATTTGATTTGATGTATCCCCCCTCTCTCCAACAGCTGTGGAGGACTGGCTGTTAAATTGTCAGTGCTGTATCACAGTGCTGTGTACAGACAATCTTCCTTCCTTCCCTCTGTTCCAGGAATAGAGACAGTGGATGAGAGGGGCGGTAGGCTTTACAGCAGAGAGAGACAGTCAGAGGTTCTGTTTTAGGAAGGGGAGAACAGAACCCTCTAATTTACCACAGAGCTGAGCTGAATTACCATGCCTTCAGGAAGAAACTGGCAACGTTGGTGCAGTAACCCGAGAGAGAGAGAGATGGGTGTGTTCTCTGCAGTAGCTGGTGTGTTGATTAGCCACCCAATATCCCTTACATGTTGAGGTGGTTAGGCTATATGATGAGCTTTACAATTATGTGAGGAAACTGTACCCGGCTAGATGCATTTAAATATCTAAAGTACCCCTGTGCTTTTTGGGGGGTGGCCTGACCTATATTTATTGCATGGCTCCTACTGTGCTGCACATCTGTGCAATGTTCATAAAATATCTGGATCAGGATCCTTCCCATCAGGATGTACTATTGAATCAATCCTGAATAGACATATTAAACCAAGATAAAACCCTTACAACCCAGACTGTGAGCCTTTATAGAGTTAGTGCACTAAGAATTGCAAGGTCACACAAACAAAACAACTCTTAAAAACATGCCCTCTGTGTTCCTAAAGAACTGATGTCACATTTGTGTCCTTGTGATAAGTGACAGATACTCATCGGTACAACACAAGACATGCAAACAGATAAAATAACACCTTACTGCACAAAGGGGACTGTGAAGAGACACAGCCATTTTCTATGTCTTGCATTGTAATTTGCACTGTACTATGTACAGTGGGCTCCCGAGTGGCGCAGTGGTCTAAGACACTGCATCTCAGTGCAAGAGGTGTCTCTACAGACCCTGGTTCGATTCCTGTATCACAACCGGCTGTGATTGGGAGTCCCAAAAGGCGGTGCACAATTGGCCCAACGTCATCCGGGTTAGGGTTTGGCTGGGGTAGGGCGTCATTGTTCTTAACTGACTTGCCTAGTTAAATTAAAAATGTATTAGACCTGAATATTGTGTGTATGTGTGGCATTTTAAATGTGGATTCTAATGAATACCAAATACTTGAGCGAAACACAGTGATCTTTGTGCTGAACACTTTCACGACCTGCCAGGGTCACCTGCTCTCTTCTCACACACTGAACCCACTGAGGGCATTCAAGGACAGCCCTTATGCCTTAATCAATAGGTCTTATGTGAGACCACAGGTTCTGAAGGTGTAGGCTATCCATAGGACTGACTGACACTGCAGTCTGGGAAACCTGCCTCATTCAATTTCTTCATTGCTGGCTGAGGCTGGCTGACACAACAGAATGATAGTGGTAATTTGGCATGATTGAGCATAAGCAATGGCATAGGTCCAAAAAAAGTGCACACCCCGCACACACACACGTGCACACACACATACTTCACTTTTTATTACAAGTACAGAAAGCAACCGACTGACTGACGCAGTTCTGTATTTGAATAGAACTCTCGATTGAAAAGTATAAACGAACAAAGCATGTATTAGCATATGATTGCGCTGACGTTCTCTACTGGAGAGGCAGTGTTAGTCAATCACTCTGCAGGTCCATTGTTATTCTGCCTGACCAAAAAACGGACGGTCCACTATTTTGTTACTATGAATTATTCAGCTCAACAATCCCTGTGTAAGGGAAAGACAGAGAGAAAACAAAAGGATATATATATATATTTTTTAAAAGCCTTTATTGTAAATGTAAGAAGTGCACAGAAATTCAGTGCAGCATCCATTATATAATTTATTTTATTTCACCTTTATTTAACCAGATAGGCCAGTAGAGAACAAGTTCTCATTTACAACTGCGACCTGGCCAAGATAAAGCAAAGCAGTGTGACAAAAACAACAACACAGAGTATATATGGGATAAACAAAAGTATAGTCAATTACACAATAGAAAAATCTGTATACAGTGTGTGGAAATGAAGAAAGGAGGTAAGGCAATAAATAGGCCATAGTGGTGAAGTAATTATAATTTAGCAATTAACACTGGAGTTTATTTTTATTTTATTTTACCTTTATTTAACCAGGCAAGTCAGTTAAGAACAAATTCTTATTTTCAATGACGGCCTGGGAACAGTGGGTTAACTGCCTGTTCAGGGGCAGAACGACAGATTTGTACCTTGTCAGCTCGGGGGTTTGAACTCGCAACCTTCCGGTTACTAGTCCAACGCTCTAACCACTAGGCTACCCTGCCGCCCCAATGAAGGAGTGATACAGTGGGGCAAAAAAGTATTTAGTCAGCCACCAATTGTGCAAGTTTTCCCACTTAAAAAGATGAGAGAGGCCTATAATTTTCATCATAGGTACACTTCAACTATGACAGACAAAATGAGAAAAAAAATCCAGAAAATCACATTGTAGGATTTTTTATGAATTTATTTGCAAATTATGGTGGAAAATAAGTATTTGGTCACCTACAAACAAGCAAGATTTCTGGCTCTCACAGACCTGCTAACTTATTCTTTAAGAGGCTCCTCTGTCCTCCACTCGTTACCTGTATTAATGGCACCTGTTTGAACTTGTTATCAGTATAAAATACACCTGTCCACAACCTCAAACAGTCACACTCCAAGACCAAAGAGCTGTCAAAGGACACCAGAAACAAAATTGTAGACCTGCGCCAGGCTGGGAAGACTGAATCTGCAATAGGTAAGCAGCTTGGTTTGAAGAAATCAACTGTGGGAGCAATTATTAGGAAATGGAAGACATACAAGACCACTGATAATCTCCCTCGATCTGGGCCTCCACGCAAGATCTCACCCCGTGGGGTCAAAATGATCACAAGAACGGTGAGCAAAAATCCCAGAACTACACGGGGGGATCTAGTGAATGACCTGCAGAGAGCTGGGCCCAAAGTAACAAAGCCTACCATCAGTAACACACAACGCCGCCAGGGACTCAAATCCTGCTTAAGCCAGTACATGTCCAGGCCTGTCTGAAGTTTGCTAGAGAGCATTTGGATGATCCAGAAGAAGATTGGAAGAATGTCATATGGTCAGATGAAACCAAAATATAACTTTTTGGTAAAAACTCAACTCGTCGTGTTTGGAGGACAAAGAATGCTGAGTTGCATCCAAATAACACCATACCTACTGTGAAGCATGGGGGTGGAAACATCATGCTTTGGGGCTGTTTTTCTGCAAAGGGACCAGGACGACTGATCCGTGTAAAGGAAAGAATGAATGGGGCCATGTATCGTGAGATTTTGAGTGAAAACCTCTTTCCATCAGCAAGGGAATTGAAGATGAAACGTGGCTGGGTCTTTCAGCATGACAATGATCCCAAACACACCGCCCGGGCAACGAAGGAGTGGCTTCGTAAGAAGCATTTCAAGGTCCTGGAGTGGCCTAGCCAGTCTCCAGATCTCAACCCCATAGAAAATCTTTGGAGGGAGTTGAAAGTCCGTGTTGCCCAGCAACAGCCCCAAAACATCACTGCTCTAGAGGAGATCTGCATGGAGGAAAGGGCCAAAATACCAGCAACAGTGTGTGAAAACCTTGTGAAGACTTACAGAAAACGTTTGACCTCTGTCATTGACAACAAAGGGTATATAACAAAGTATTGAGATAAACTTTTGTTATTGACCAAATACTTATTTTCCACCATAGTTTGCAAATAAATTCATTAAAAATCCTACAATGTGATTTTCTGGATTGTTTTTCCTCATTTTGTCTGTCATAGTTGAAGTGTACCTATGATGAAAATTACAGGCCTCTCTCATCTTTTTAAGTGGGAGAACTTGCACAATTGGTGGCTGACTAAATACTTTTTTGCCCCACTGTAGATGTGCAGATGAGGATATGTAAGTAGAAATACTGGTATGCAAAAGAGCAGAAAAACAAAAACAAATATGGGGATGAGGTAGGTACTTGGTTGGATGGGCTATTTACAGATGGGCTATGTACAGCTGCAGCGATCGGTAAGCTGCTCTGACAGCTGATGCTTAAAGTTAGTGAGGGAGATATAAGTCTCCAACTTCAGTGATTTTTGCAATTTGTTCCAGTCATTGACAGCAGAGAACTGGAAGGAAAGGTGGCCAAAGTAGGTGTTGGCTTTGGAGATGACCAGTGAAAAATACCTGCTGGAGTGTTTGCTACGGGTGGGTGTTGCTATGGTGACCAGTAAGCTGAGATAAGGTGGAGCTTTACCTAGCAAAGACTTATAGATTACCTGGAGCCAGTGCGTTTGGCGACGAATATGTAGCGAGGACCAGCTAACGAGAGTATACAGGTCGCAGTGGTGGGTAGTATATGGGGCTTTGGTGACACAACGGATGGCAATGTGATAGACTGCATCCAATTTGCTGAGTAGAGTGTTGGAGGCTATTTTGTAAATGACATCGTCAAGTCAAGGATCGGTAGGATAGTCAGCTTTACGAGGGTATGTTTGGCAGCATAATCAATTAAAGGAAAACAATAAAGCCAAATTCTAAATGTACAGTTAATTGTCATCCCCTCTCCACTCATCCACAAAACCAAGTGCTCCCTCCACCTCTGAACAAAACACGTCCCTGTAACATGTTGGTCTCAAAGCCCAGATCTTTCAGTGACAGGATATGACAATATCAAGCATAATTCTTCAGTCATTAGACCTTAGAGAACAATCACCACATCCTGCCTTTGACCAGACTCAACTGTGTGTTTATTGCCTAGGCCTAAATACACAGCTGTCTTAGCCCGAGAGAGAGGGAGAGAGAGGGGGGTAGAGAGAGAGCGAAAGCGAGGGAGTGAGAGAGCGGGAGAGAGAGGGAGAGAAACTGAGAGAGTGTAGAAGGTCGCTGCAGCAGTCATTTAGAATAGCTGGAGATAGCTGCCCACGTAGTTGAGTAATAACGCTAAAAGGAAATCATATGTTGTCACTCTCTGTCTGCATACCTCTCAACACCGCCTGCCCAACCCACTACAGTAGGTGTGAATTAAATGTGTCACTGACTGCAGCCCAAGCAGTCCCTAGTGATAACTGTCATAACTGTTTCCTATGCTCTAGTCCGTTACAGCACAGTTACCTGATCTACCTGGAAGACAGCTAGCCTATGTGCTGAGGTAGCCTGGTCCCAGATCTGTAGCCTATACTTTAGCCAACTCTTCTGGCTATCATTGACATGCCACACCTGTTAGTATAGCCTAGTAGCCTACATGTCTCACTTTTGTTTGATTGATTCTGTAGGTTGTCTGTCTTTTCTTTACATTTACAGGGGCATTGAAAAAGCCCCGCAGAATCCATCTGGTCCTAGTAAATATTGGCAGCAGTGCCTGGCTAGCAGCACTCTGGTAGGACCCCCCTCCCCACAACCTCAAACTCCCATTGATAGTGCTTCTATTCAGTTCAAGTAAGCACAAGCTTTCACAGACTCCAAAACATTTTCTACACAATGTTCTCAGCTTAGTGAAGCCAGATGAAGAAGAACAATTACAGTTGTGAATGACACTATTTCTGTGAAAATAGATGAATCGTCTCATCTAAAAACATGCATTGTCTTCACTGTAGATCAAGCTTTCACACAATGTTCTCGGGGGTTACCGCACCAACGTTGTCAGTCTCTACCTGAAGGCATGGTAATTCAGCTCACCTTAGGGAAGCCTGATGAAGACAAGTCACAGTTGTGAATACTACACTATTGTTGTGAAAATGTATAATTATCTGGGTACCCAGACTAGGCTGTTGATATTTACCATACAAGCACATAGACTTTCACAGACTTTAAGCTCATCCTCACTTTGGGCTGACTCTGACTAAAAAAATCCACTGTGTGAGAAGTGAACTCATTTAACCCCCGGCCAGCATCAATGAACAGCTATGCCTACTCTCACTGTTTTCATCTGTGAATGGGGTTTTTCTAAACTGCCAGACAGTTGTGGTGCTAGTCTGCTATTCCCTAGTAGACTGAGAGGCAGGTTGGGCTCTAGGCTATACAAAAGGGACACTCTGGGATACGTACTGTACACTATGGTTACAATTCTGTCTCTTTAGCCAACTGCATTGGCAGGAAAAAGAATGGCAACCAGACTAGGCGACATCTTGAAAATTCCAGCCTGATAAGAATATAAGAGTGTAGCATTTATGCAGACCAAGTTGCATTTTTCATCAGAATGTATTTTATTCTGTTCTTGCTTGACTTGCAGGATGCGTGGTTGGGTTTTAAATGAAGAGGATGCTGCTACAGGATGTGTGTCACTCTTTGCCTCTCTATCTCTCCGCATCAGCACTTCTGTGTTCTCCATCCATCATGTCCCATCAGTCTCCTCTGCTCACCTCAGAGACTGGCCTGGGATCGACACAACTGTATTTCATTTTCATGGTTCTCTGAAGGGCTTTTAGTTTAACATCCCACTGGAAACATATGCAAACACTGCTATTCCAAAGCACAGTATACTGTAGCTTACCTACATTACAATGGCAATACAATGCAACCAACCTAGCCTGTAACCTATAGCCTGTAGCTCCCATTATTAAATCCGTCCCTCAAGGCTTCGCAGCACTGTTGGTTTACCATAGTCCAAATTGGTGAAGTGAAATGAAAAATGTCCACCTGTGTGCAATCTAAGTGTCCCATGATCGGTCACATGATCTCAGTATATATATATATATATATATATATATATATATATAAAGGCCCCAGAGTCTGCAACACCACTAAGCAAGAGGCACCACCAAGCAAGCGGCACCACCAAGCAAGCGGCACCATAAAGACCAAGGAGCTCTCCAAACAGATCAGGGACAAAGTTGTGGAGAAGTACAGATCAGGGTTGGGTTATAAAAAAATATCAGAAACGTTGATCATCCCACGGAGCACCATTAAATCCATTATTAAAAAATGGAAAGAATATGGCACCACAACAAACCTGTCAAGAGAGGGCCGCCCACCAAAACTCATGGACCAGGCAAGGAGGGCATTAATCAGAGGCAACAAAGAGACCAAAGGTAACCCTGAAGGAGCCGCAAAGCTCCACAGCAGAGATTGGAGTATCTGTCCATAGGACCACTTTAAGCCATACAATCCACAGAGCTGGGCTTTACGGAAGAGTGGCCAGAAAAAAGCCATTGCTTAAAAAAAAAACTCAGCAAACACGTTTGGTGTGTGCCAAAAAGGCATGTTGGAGACTCCCCAAACATATGGAAGAAGGTACTCTGGTCAGATGAGAATAAAATTCAGCTTTTTGGCCACCAAGGAAAACGCTATGTCTGGCACAAACCCAACACCTCTCATCACCCAGAGAATATCATCCCCACAGTGAAGCATGGTGGTGGCAGCATCATGCTGTGGGGATGTTTTTCATCGGCAAGGACTGGGACACTGGTCAGAATTGAAGGAATGATGGATGGTGCTAAATACAAGGAAATTCTTGGGGGAAACCTGTTTCAGTCTTCCAGATTTGAGACTGAGATTCACCTTCCAGCAGGACAATGACCCTAAGCATACTGCTAAAGCAACACTCGAGTGGTTTAAGGGGAAACAATTAAATGTCTTGGAATGGACTAATCTTATTTCTTGTTTGTATCGCAATACAAAAATATGTTGCATCTTCAAAGTGGTAGGCATGTTGTGTAAATCAAAAGATACAAATCCACCAAAAATCAATTTTAATTCCAGGTTGTAAGGCTACAAAATAGGAAAAATGCCAAGGAGGGTGAATACTTTCGCAAGCCACTGTGTATATATATATATATATATATATATATATATATATATATATATATATATATACATACATACATACATATACACATATATATGTGTGTATATATATATATATATATATATATACAGAGGGGCAAAAAAGTATTTAGTCAGCCACCAATTGTGCAAGTTCTCCCACTTAAAAAGATGAGAGAGGCCCGTAATTTTCATCATAGGTACACTTCAACTATGACAGACAAAATTAGACAAAAAAATCCAGAAAATCACATTGTAGGATTTTTAATTAATTTATTTGCAAATTATGGTGGAAAATAAGTATTTGGTCCAAAAAAATTTAACTAGGCAAGTCAGTTAAGAACAAATTCTTATGTTCAATGCCGGCCTAGTGGATTAACTGCCTGTTCAGGGGCAGAACGACAGATTTGTACCTTGTCAGCTCGGGGGTTTGAACTTGCAACCTTCCGGTTCCTAATCCAACGCTCTAACCACTAGGCTACACTGCCGCCCCTAAACGTAATAATACCGTAGTGCTGTGGAGCTTCGGTTGGCCTGGGATAGCCTGCCTCTTTTGGCTGGTGAGTAGAGCCGTTCGTGACAGGGTCGGGGTGTGGCCGAATGAGTTGCGGCTCCTCTCCTGATGCGCACCACATGTTTGTGGAGAACCTGGTGCTAAATCACTCGTAGACGACCTGATAACAAAAGTTTATCTCAATATTTTGTTATATACCCTTTGTTGGCAATGACAGAGGTCAAACGTTTTCTGTAAGTCTTCACAAGGTTTTCACACACTGTTGCTGGTATTTTGGCCCATTCCTCCATGCAGATCTCCTCTAGAGCAGTGATGTTTTGGGGCTGTTGCTGGGCAACACGGACTTTCAACTCCCTCCAAAGATTGTCTATGGGGTTGAGATCTGGAGACTGGCTAGGCCACTCCAGGGCCTTGAAATGCTTCTTACTAAGCCACTCCTTCGTTGCCCGGGCGGTGTGTTTGGGATCATTGGCATGCTGAAAGACCCAGCCACGTTTTATCTTCAATGCCCTTGCTGATGGAAGGAGGTTTTCACTCAAAATCTCACGATACATGGCCCCATTCATTCTTTACTTTACACGGATCAGTCGTCCTGGTCCCTTTGCAGAAAAACAGCCCCAAAACATGATGTTTCCACCCCCATGCTTCACAGTATATAAATATATATATATATATTTATATAGATATACATACATATATGTGTGTATGTTTTTTCATGTGCCTGTTTTGCATGTTATTTTGGCATTAATATGTGTCACATATCAGTTTGCAAACAATGTACAAAAAAAGTTTAATCTTCTCTAGTTGCGCAGTGATTGGCTCAGTGTTCTGTCACTCATGGGGACACTTCATCACCGCAAAATCTACAGGGAGAGCTAGGAAGTTCAAGCCCCCTTGGGTGCTGCCATAGATTTACATTATCAGTGCCCGTTATATCTACTGTAGCTTTGATTGGACTGATCATGTCAATGTCATACCTTCAAAATCTTAGCTAGCAAGCTAGACAAGCGTTCATCATCAACAATCTACTGGCAAATCCTTGTCATATGAAGAGAAATTATAGATAAAACGTGCTCATCAGACATTGGACATAAACATTACGCAACAAGTTGGAAATCACAAATTCAACAATGAGTGGTTTGGAAGGAATCAGTGGCTAACTGCAAGCGATGCAAAGCAATCACTATTTTGCTTCCCCTGCCTTCTATTTGGTGGAGAGGGGGTGTGGTCCAAGTCTGGGTTTAAGGGTCTCTTTTCCAAGCTTAAAAGGATAAACATTCACACACAACACCATGGGCTAGAAAAAGTTGAATACATTGGCCATGCTGTCAATCAAGTATGACTTCTGCTGCATTCAAAACAACTGGAAACTCAGAACTGGGAAATCTCTAACTTCAGTGAGTTCGAGACAACTGGGAACTCTGAAAAAATGTGCTCCGACTGGGACATACATTTTGAACAGTCATCCAACTCGGAATTCCAAGTTGGGAACCCGGACCTCTTTCTAGATCTCCGACCTGAAGCTCACTGACGTCATGATTCAACCTTGTTTTTTTCAGAGTTCCTAGTTGTCTTGAAAGCACCATAAATCCAGAGAATGCCAGACTTCGATGACAAAGTTACATGACAAAATTTGCCCACAAGAAGGACCTTCCTGTTCAAGTGAGCACAGCACAACGGTGAGTCCAAAAATGTATTGTATGCTGCTGCATAAATAATGTAATATGCCAGGGAGATATGTATACTGTAGCTAAGAAATGAAGACTAAGTGTATGTTGTGTAGTAAGCTGTTAGTAGCCCATGTGCCTCACCCTAATAATTTGGTCCATTAACCCCTTCATAATTTAGCCTACTGTTCTGACTTGGTGGTGCACATGTAGCCTACAGCCTGTTTTAGAGAAAAGTCATCATCGAATATTGTAAGAGCTTTCATTGTCTATATGCCCCCTTTATTTATCCTATGGTTTTGGCTTGGTGTACAGGGAGAATACTGTAAGAATGGCCCATGTTCTAAATTCTGTTGCTGTACATTTCTAAAGTGATTTACAAACAGTTATATTGACTACATCCATCTTAGCTCGTTCATTAATGTCTTAATCGAAATGACGGATTGCCTCCTATCCGCTCATTGTTCCCTTATGCCATAGTTTGTACATCTTAATTGTCAGTAGAAACCACATTTGTTTACGCAAGTCAGTCATATCAGCTATGTTTTTTTTATCAGTAAATGAGGCTGAATGAACTGTTTAGCTGCCAGACAAGGCTCCGCTGATAGCAAGTTGTAGTGGTGGTAAGGATTCACTCCATGGCGCTGAAAAGAAAGCTCTGCTGTTGGGACAGCTTTAAGTAGGCCCTAACAGTTTGTGGGCTCCGTTTGTCACCGTTATAGTGGAGTTAATGTATTGTTTAGTGGCTTTGTTGGCATGCACCCCCCCCAAAATGTTTTCGTTTGTCCCACCAAGATCAACATGCTAAAATCGCCACTGGCTATGCCTAATCAAGAACATTAGTCGATTAACTACCAGGTAGAAAATAAACATAGTAGTTCTGCGGATCTCCAGGCTCGGATTTGAGCTCAGGAAGTGCAAATTAAATAAAGTCCTCTGAGAGGACAGAAAGCAATTTACACAGCGTCCATGAGGCATTATTCACTCTCACTGTGGGGAGACATATTGTAAATGACACCAATTGCACATTGAATCGAGTGTAAAGATATCCATATTCTGTCCTCCGTGACTCAACTGTGACAGTCTCAGGACAGTAGCTAGACATACTGGCAAGCACATACGCATGCATGCACACACTCTCTCTATCTCTCTCTCTCTGAAATTTAAAGGAGCTATATGGGGGACAGGGACAGGCTGTTGGGATGACACAATGAAGCTCATTTCCTCCCTATGTAAAGTGTTATTGCTTTATAAGTAGCACTAAACTACCTCCCAATAACTGGGGAAATGGGAACACACAATGTCATTAAAAACACTTTACAGGGGTCTAGTTAACACAAAATTGCTAATGAAAGTATTTGATTGAGCACCATCATATCAATACCATAAATGCATTAAGCAAAATGCGTACACCAAGCCCTTTAGAATTATTTCCACTAAAATTGGATGTGTGATGAAAGAAAGGAAACTGTTTCTTATTGGAACATCGTGTCAGGGATCCAACACAAATGGCATTCATTATTCACTGGGCCACTTAGGTGCATAGAGGCACAACTCCTCAAGGGATGCAGACTTTCACCGGAGACCTGGCCAAAAGATGTCAGCCATTTCAGGAAAGGCCAAGTCTTGATCTGATCCGTAGACTGTCCCAAAACAAAATCATAATTTCAATTGACTAACCTCACCTACACAATCTATCCTAAGCACTAAAGGGCTCTGCTAACAAGGATTATAATCATGTTTTATTATAACAATAGCCAAGGTTACATTGTGGGGTGCCCTCCAAAACGTTTCTAAACTGAAAATGTGTTGATTACTAGTTAGATTTGAAATGGTGTTATGTATCTAATCTCTGTGCTATAAAAGGGTATTGTAAAATGGTGTTATAAAAGGTTGTAAAAAATGAAGTATTTCTTAAAATGCATCCAATATGGTTCCAAATAAGGCTTAATTGGTGGAGATCTTGTAGACACAAAGAAATGTAGTGAACATTATGGTGCACGATATTACAACAGGTTGTTTTGTGTTGATAAAATATTTAGTTAAGCTACAATGTTGTGTTTTTCTTCTTCATATCATGGCATCGCCTTCGATGCTTACATCCCAAGAATGAAAGGTGATGCAGTTTGTCACGCCCTGGTCAAAGTATTTTGTGTTGATTTTCATTTATTTGGTCAGGCCAGGGTGTGGCATGGGTTTTTGTATGTGGTGTGTTGGGATTGTAGCTTAGTGGGGTGTTCTAGTGAAGTCTATGGCTGTCTGAAGTGGTTCTCAATCAGAGGCAGGTGTTTATCGTTGTCTCTGATTGGGAACCATATTTAGGCAGCCATATTCTTTGGGTGTTTCGTGGGTGATTGTCCTTAGTATCCTGATGTCCTTGTTCTGTGTTAGTTTACACAAGTATAGGCTGTTTAGGTTTTCGTTACGTTCATTGTTTTTGTAGTGTTTGTGTTTAGTGTGTTTGTCATTAAACATGAATCGTAATCTACACGCCGCATTTTGGTCCGATCCTTGCTACACCTCCTCGTCCGAGGAGGAGATAGAAGAAAGCCGTTACACAGTTGTCTGTGAGGGATCTCACAGCCTCTGCCTCATTAAGCGCAGCAGCCTATAAACTCACACTGGCACCATGGTAACCAATTTTAGAGCAAGATTAGCTGACTAGCCGCTATTAAATTTAGGGAAACTATAATAAGAAATATTGTGTGCTTCAGTAAAAGTGTATTTTGTGTCTACAAACATTATTATATTGTTAGGCCTACATTGGCAGGTTTGTTAGCCTAGCTAAACGGGCGACAGTGGCTAATGTGGATGGCAATGGCAACATTGCTGCCAGTCCATTACCTCTCTTGGAAGTGAGAGAACTTGTTACTTTGATGCTAAGTAGGTTGCAACTACAGATCATCACTTACCTCCCCTCCATTTTCTCTGTCGGCGCTGCCGTTCATTTCCATATTGATGGCAATGTCAGGGGTAAAAAAAAACAAGATACCAGTTTTGTTTCACATTAAAAAATGTGGAACCAACTTGTCTGCTCCGCGAAGGAAAGTGAGCTCTTGGGTCGCGCGCGCTGTGGAATGGGGGTGGATCAATTTCCCGATTTGGATCAACTGCATAAATCCTGCTGTATGTATCCTAGTATTATACACCCCATAATAATAGCTTGCCTGGGGACCAAAAGTTGCTCTGGCATAGCTACATAGATTGAAAATACCACATTTGAAGACCAAAGTCTAGGGTTGTTGTCTACAAATAAAATACATTATTATTGAAACATAGGCCTGGGTGTATATTTATGATCATGCTAGTACATTTAAAAAAATATATATATATATATATATCAATTAATTATACAAACAAAGATGTATGTAATATTAGTTAGAGCAGGGAACTCAAATTAATTATTAAATTATTAATTAATCATATCTACAGGGTAACCTGGATCAGAGGACAGTTGAGTGGAATGTCTTTTTGCAGGTTAGGTTAATGATTTTCACAATGAGAAAGGCACTCATTTGTTTTGCTATGTTTGTTATCATAGATAGGCCTACTGCAATTCATGCACAGGGTGCACTCTTGCAGGTCTTTCTTTTAGTGTAGGGTTCAGTGGAAAGTATGCCTCCCTCTGGTCACATCTGTGTCCAGAAGAGTATATTATGCAAAGACTGTCTCGAAAACTTAATAGAAGACTGTTTTCAACCATGTTTGTTTTCAAGTATGCATATTCAATATATACATGTCTGTTTGGCCCTCTCTTTTTTTTTATTTACAAATCTGGAGTTTGAGGTTCCCTTGTGTGTGGTGGTGACGCATCTACAGTAACCTATTTGCTTTGTAGTTATCTTGAGCCAACGCCAAGCCAAGGAATGATAAGGTGTACATTTCATTTAGCTTCAATGCTGGGAGGGACTCACAGTTTTACAAAAGAACATCACTTATTATATGGATTAGGGTAATCAGATTTCATCATTAATCTTTCATCCTATCCACAGTACTGTCAGTCAGTTGACTCAAGAGGGAAGTGGTGACTCAAGGAAGGCTATGGGAGGCAGTTTTTTGCATTTTGCTGTTCTCTCTCTACCCCTCTCTCTCTCTCACACACACACACACACACACACACACACACACACACTTACACACACACACACACACACACACTTTTACTCCACTACATTCCTAAATAAAAAATATTTATTTTTCACTCCCATACTTCCCTGACACCCAAAAGTACTCTTTACATTTTGAATGCTCAGGCAGGACAGCAATATGGTCATAGCTAGAGATGTAGACCAGATCATTTCATAGGAAATAGCTACTAGCTGTCTTTAATAAAAATTAATAGTCTCCTGCCAATATAGCTCAAAATAAATTGAATGCCATGTGATCAGTTTTTCAGATGAGACGTTAAACCTGTGTCCTGACTCTCTGTGGTCACTAAAGATCCCATGGCACTTATCGTAAGAGTAGGTGTGTTAACCCAGGTGTCCTGGCTAAATTCCCAATCTGGCCTTCATACCATCATGGCCATACCCAGTTTAGCTTGTCTCATTCATCCCCCCTCCTTTCCCGTGTAACTATTCCCCAGGTCGTTGCTGTAAATGAGAATGTCTTCTCAGTCAATTTACCTGGTAATTTTTTTTATTGTATTTATTTATTTCACCTTTATTTAACCAGGTAGGCAAGTTGAGAACAAGTTCTCATTTACAATTGCGACCTGGCCAAGATAAAGCAAAGCAGTTTGACACATACAACGACACAGAGTTACACATGGAGTAAAACAAACATACAGTCAATAATACAGTAGAAACAAGTCTATATACGATGTGAGCAAATGAAGTGAGATAAGGGAGGTAAAGGCACAAAAAAAAGGCCATGGTGGCAAAGTAAATACAATATAGCAAGTAAAACACTGGAATGGTAGATTTGCAGTGGAAGAATGTGCAATGTAGAAATAAAAATAATGGGGTGCAAAGGAGCAAAATAAATAAAATAAATACAGTAGGGAAAGAGGTAGTTGTTTGGGCTAAATTATAGGTGGGCTATGTACAGGTGCAGTAATCTGTGAGCTGCTCTGACAGCTGGTGCTTAAAGCTAGTGAGGGAGAT
The DNA here is from genome assembly GCF_057628025.1 of Oncorhynchus mykiss. Taxonomy (NCBI): domain Eukaryota; kingdom Metazoa; phylum Chordata; class Actinopteri; order Salmoniformes; family Salmonidae; genus Oncorhynchus; species Oncorhynchus mykiss. Next base: position 61,943,012 of record NC_143037.1, read on the forward strand.
AAGTGTTTCCAGTTTCAGAGATTTTTGTAGTTCATTCCAGTCATTGGCAGCAGAGAACTGGTAGGAGAGGCGGCCAAAGAAAGAATTGGTTTTGGGGGTGACCAGTGAGATATACCTGCTGGAGCGCCGGCTACAGGTGGGTGATGCTATGGTGACCGGCGAGCTGAGATAAGGGGGGACTTTAACCTAGCAGGGTCTTGTAGATGACATGGAGCCAGTGGGTTTGGCGACGAGTATGAAGAGAGGGCCAGCTAACGAGAGTGTACAGGTCGCAAGGGTGGGTAGTATAGGGGGCTTTGGTGACAAAACGGATGGCACTGTGATAGACTGCATCCAATTTGTTGAGTAGGGTATTGGAGGCTATTTTGTAAATGACATCGCCGAAGTCGAGGATTGGTAGGATGGTCAGTTTTACAAGGGTATGTTTGGCAGCATGAGTGAAGGATGCTTTGTTGCGAAATAGGAAGCCAATTCTAGATTTAATTTTGGATTGGAGATGTTTGATATGGGTCTGGAAGGAGAGTTTACAGTCTAACCAGACACCTAGGTATTTGTAGTTGTCCACGTATTCTAAGTCAGAGCCGTCCAGAGTAGTGATGTTGGACAGGCGGGCAGGTGCAGGCAGCGATCGGTTGAAGAGCAATTGAAGGCCACAGAAGGAGAGTTGTATGGCATTGAAGCTTGCCTGGAGGGTTGTTAACACAGTGTCCAAAGAAGGGCCAGAAGTATACAGAATGGTGTCATCTGCGTAGAGGTGGATCAGAGACTCACCAGCATTGATGTATACAGAGAAGAGAGTCGGTCCAAGAATTGAACCCTGTGGCACCCCCATAGAGACTGCCAGAGGTTCGGACAGCAGACCCTCCGATTTGACACACTGAACTCTATCAGAGAAGTACTTGGTGAACCAGGCGAGGCAATCATTTGAGAAACCAAGGCTGTCGAGTCTGCCGATGAGGATGTGGTGATTGACAGAGTCAAAAGCCTTGGCCAGATCAATGAATAAGGCTGCACAGCAATGTTTCTTATCGATGGCGGTTAAGATATCGTTTAGGACCTTGTGCATGGCTGAGGTGCACCCATGACCAGCTCTGAAACCAGATTGCAGAGCAGAGAAGGTATGGTGAGATTCGAAATGGTGGGATAGATATAGGTCTGTAGCAGTTTGGGTCAAGAGTGTCACCCCCTTTGAATAGGGGGATGACCGCAGCTGCTTTCCAATCTTTGGGAATCTCAGACGACACGCAAGAGAGGTTGAACAGGCTAGTACTAGGGGTGGCAACAATTTCGGCAGATAATTTTAGAAAGAAAGGGTCCAGATTGTCTAGCCCGGCTGATTTGTAGGGGTCCAGATTTTGCAGCTCTTTCAGAACATCAGCTGACTGGATTTGGGAGAAGGAGAAATGGGGAAGGCTTGGGCGAGTTGCTGTGGGGGGTGCAGTGCTGTTGACCGGGGTAGGGGTAGCCAGGTGGAAAGCATGGCCAGTCGTAGAAAAATGCTTATTGAAATTCTCAATTATAGTGGATTTATCAGTGGTGACAGTGTTTCCTATCTTCAGTGCAGTGAGCAGCTGGGAGGAGGTGTTCTTATACATGGACTTTACAGTGTCCCAGAACTTTGAGTTAGTGTTTCAGGAAGCAAATTTCTGCTTGAAAAAGCTAGCCTTGGCTTTTCTAACTGCCTGTGTATAATGGTTTCTAGCTTCCCTGAAAAGCTGCATATCACGGGGGCTGTTCGATGCTAATGCAGAACGCCATAGGATGTTTTTGTGTTGGTTAAGGGCAAAATAAGGGTTAAATAAAATAAAAACGTCTAAAGAAGTAGCGTTTTTGAACAACTTCCATAGCCAATGTGGGTATTTTTGTTGTTGTTGTTGCGGGATATACCGTTTCACTGGTGGACAAAGCAAATGGGCTGGGTCAACACGTATCGCCTCCTCTGTTGTCGCAAGCTAAACGTGCGCTTTAATTGGGTGGCCCTCCAGTCATTACTATGGGCGTGGAACCTGTAAAAAGGGGACCTCGCAGCAGTAGACAGTAGTTGCATTTACCGGGCTGATTTATTTTGTGATGGGAAACACTGACGACCTATTAACGTTTCAAGTTAAATACAGAGGATATTTACCCGGACACTATGGACATCAGCATTACAACTCTTGAAGATTCATCGCCTCTGAAAGTCGTGTGACAGACACTCGCGCAGGTAAGCTGCAGAAAGATCAACGGCACGCGTATTTCCCACATCGGATGAGTCGAGGCCGGGAAGCAAGGTTGGTGACATTCCGTCCGAATTGGCAACAGTTTTCTCGTTTATAATTATTTACAGCTTGGACCTAACAGCTATATGGAACGAAAATAAGCAATTGTGGATAAACCGATAAACTGTTCTCGTTTTGCTGTCTCGTCGTGGTTCAACCTTCCTATATACTGTCATTGGGTTCAACGTTGTTTCATTCGGGGCTAGCATCAGCCGGCTAGCTAGCATCATCAGCCAGCTTCCTTGCCTGCTCAAACGAGTTACGTTAGGCTCCAAACAAATCACCACTAATGTAATAACATTTTGAGTGGGTGTTGAGAAAACAACATAACTAACCAGATCACATTGTCAATTATTTCACAAGCTCTTGCTGATGTGAATCTTATCAGGCTACATTTTATTTAAGCCTGGTCTCTAAGACTACACGTAACATGGTAAACGAAAACCCCGAACACAATTTGTGTGATGTGGTGTTTGGTATGGTTACATAAGATGGGCTACTTAAGCCAAAAAAATGAAGGGAAGGGTGGTTGGACAGGTGGGCTTATAACAAATGTCTAGCATCCCATAGTTTGCGTGTTCGACTCTCCTCACAGACCACGTTTACATGTGTACACTATTCTGGATAGTAGCTCATATCCCACTTAAGGTATTATTCGGGATCATATGTTTAAATGCACCTTTGATATTCTGCTCATGAGTGTCCCTGTATCCATGAATAAACAGAATATTCCTAATTTTAAGTTAATAAGGTTAAATAGAAATAGTAACTGAAATATGGACACTGACTGTAGGACTACAGCCTCTCACATGTAATATAATTCCTGCACAACTACGCATTTCTTGCAGTGAAATTATACTAGTTAATTTTGACTCCACAGGAGTGGAGTAATTTCTTTCAGCGTCTCTTGAGAGAATGCGTGTGTAATGTGTGTATCTTTGACACTGTTATGCAAGCAGACAGTACAGCACATGACCAGAAGTATGTGGACACCTGCTCATTGAACATCTCATTCCAAAATAATGAACATTAATATGAAGCCCCCCCCCCCCTCCTTGCTGCTATAACAGCCTTTGCTCTTCTGGGAAGGTTTTCCACTAGATATTGGAGCATTGCTGTGATGACTTGCTTCCATACAGCCACAAGCATTAATGAGGTCAGGCACTGATGTTGGGCGATTAGGCTTGGCCCGTGGTCAGCGTTCCAATTCATCCCAAAGGTGTTTGATGGGGTTGAGGTCAGGGCTCTGCAGGCCAGTCAAGTTCTTCCACACCGATCTCGACAAACCATTTCTGTATGGACCTTGCTTTGTGCATGGGGGCATTGTCATGCTGAAACAGGAAAGAGCTTCACTAATCTGTTGCCACAAAGTTGAAAGCACAGAATTGTCTAGAATGTCATTATGCTGTAGCGTTAAGACTTCCCTAACCATGAAAAACAGCCCCAGACCATTATGTGGGTGTCCAGTTTGGACACGTGCTTATTCAAGGCCCCTCCCCCTCCCCCCATTGTAGAATAATAGTAAAGACATCAAAGCTATTAAATAACACACATGGAATCATGTAGCAACCAAAAGTGTTAAACACATATAAATATATTTTAGATTCAAAGTAGCCACCCTTTGCCTTGACAGCTTTGCACACTCTTGGCATTCTCTCAATTGCCACATGCTGAGTGCTTGGCTGCTTTTCCTTCACTCTACGGTCCAACTCATCCCAAACCATCTCAATTGGATTGAGGTTGGGTGACTGGAGGCTGATTGTGGAGGCTAAGTCATCTGATGCAGCATTCCATCACTCTCCTCTTGGTCAAATAGCCCTTACACAGCCTGGAGGTGTGTTGGGTCATTGTCCTTTTGAAAAACAAATGATAGTCTCACTAAGCGCAAACCAGATGGGATGTCGTATCGCTGTGGTAGCCATGCTGGTTAAGTGTGCCTTGAATTCTAAATAAATCAGACCGTGTCACCAGCAAAGCACCATCACACCACCTCCATGCTTCATGGTGGGAACCACACATGCAGAGATCATCCGTTCACCTACTCTGCGTCTCAGAAAGACATAGCGGTTGGAACCAAAAATCTCAAATTTGGACTGAGACCAAAGGACCAATTTCCACCAGTCTAATGTCCGTTGTGCGTGTTTCTTGGCCCAAGCAAGTCTCTTATTGGTGTCCTTTAGTGGTGGTTACTTTGCAGCAATTCGACCATGAAAGCCTGTTTCATGCTGTCTCCTATGAACAGTTGATGTTGAGATCTATGTGTTACTTGAACTCTGAGGCATTTTATTTGTGCTGCAATTTCTGAGGCTGGTAACTCGCATTAACTTATCCTCTGCAGCAGAGGTAACTCTGGGTCTTCATTTCCTGTGGCGGTCCTCATGAGAGTCAGTTTCATCATAGCGCTTGATGGGTTTTTGCGACTGCACTTGAAGACACTTTCAAAGTTCTTAATGTTCTGGATTGACTGACCTTCATGGCTTAAGGTAATAATGGACTGTCCTTTTTGCTTATTTGAGCTGTTCTTGCCTTAATATGGACTTGGTCCTTCACCAAATAGGGATATCTTCTGTATACCACCTCTACCTTGTCACAACACAACTGATTTGGCTCAAATGCATTACGAAGAAAAGGAATTCCACAAATTAACTTTTAAACAAGGCACACCTGTTAATTGAAATGCATTCCAGGTGACTATCTCATGAAGCTGGTTGAGCGCTTTGCACACTCTTGGCATTCTAACACTTGGTTACTACATGATATCATAGTTTGTCTTAATTATTATTCTACAATGTAAAAAATAAAGAAACCCTTGTGTGGTATGTACAGTGCATTTGGTAAAGTATTCAGACCCCTTAACTTTTTCACAATTTTTGTTATGTTACAGCCTTATTCTAAAAGGTATTACATTGATGAGGAAAACAATCTACACAATACCCCATAATGACAAAGTGGCAGGATAGCCTAGTGGTTGAGCGTTGGACTAGTAACCAGAAGGTTGCAAGTTCAAACCCCTGAGCTGACAAGGTACAAATCTCTCGTTCTTCCGCTGAACAGGCAGTTAACCCACTGTTCCTAGGCCGTCATTGAAAATAAGAATTTGTTCTTAACTGACTTTCCTAGTTAAAAAACAAAATGGGTATAGAAAATGTATAAAAAAAAAAACATTTACTCAATACTTTTTGAGGCACCTTTGGCAGCGATTACAGCCTTGATTCTTCGCGGGTATGACGCTACAGGCTTGGCACACCTGTATTTGGGGAGTTTCTCCCATTCTTCTCTGCAGATCCTCTCAAACTCTTAGGTTTGGATGGGGAGTGTCGCTGCACAGCTATTTTCATGGTCATTGTCCTGTGGAAGGTGAACCTTTTCCCCAGTCGGAGGTCCTGAGCGCTCTGGTGCAGGTTTTTATCAAGGATCTAAGTATTTTGCTCTGTTAATCTTTCCCTCAGTCCTGGCTAGTTTCCCAGTCCCTGCCTCTGAAAAACATCCCCATAGCATGATGCTGCCACCACCATGCTTCACCGTAGGGATGGTGCCAGGTTTCTTCCAGATGTGACGCTTGGCATTCAGGCCAAAGAGTTCAATCTTGGTTTCATCAGACCAGATAATCTTGTTTCTCATGGTCTCAGTCCTTTAGGTGCCTTTTGGAAAACTACATGCAGGCTGTAATGTGGCTTCCTTCTAGCCACTCTACCATAAAGGCCTGACTGGTGGAGTGCTACAGAGATGGTTGTCATTTGAAGGTTCTCCCATCTCCCCAGAGGGACTCAAGAGCTCTGTCAGACTGACGATCGGGTTCTTCGTCACCTCCCTGACCAAGGCCCTTCTCCCCCGATTGCTCAGTTTGGATGGGTGAACAGCTGAAGGAAGTCTTGGCTGTTCCAAACTTCTTCCATTTGAGAATGATGGCGGCCACTGTTCTTGGGGACCTTCAATGCTGCAGTTATGTTTTGGTACCCTTCCCCAGATATTTTCCTTCGACACAATTTTGTCTTAGAGCTCTACGGACAACTCCTTCAACCTCGTGGTTTGGTTTTTGTTCTGCCATGAACTGTCAACTGTGGGACCTTATGTAGACAGACGGGTGTGAGCCTCTCCAAATCATGTCCAATCAGTTTAATTTACCACAGGTGGACTCCACTCAAATTGTAGAAACAGCTCAAGGATGCTCATTGGAAACGGGATGCACCAGAGCTAAATTTAAAGTCTCCATAGCAAAGGCTCTGAATAGTTATCTAAATGTATTTCTGTTTTTTATTTGTAATAAATTAGCAAAAATTTCAACCTGTTTTTGCTTTGTCATTATGTGTGTAGATTAAGAAGGAAAAACATGTATTTAATCCATTCTAGAATAAGGCTGCAACGTAACAATGTGGAAAGGGGTCGGAATACTTTCTCATGTTTCAACCAATCAAAATATGCAACCAAGACAAACTGAGGTCTTATCAGAAACGTGTTGTTTTTCACAGATTTTAATTTCCTTAACCGGTGAAACTGACGTTTTGCACAGGATTAATTTTACCATTGTTTTGGACTTATTGCCTTTTTCTCCCTGTTCCCTAAACAAAACAGACAATTTTACAAGTGTTAACAAGATTTCCAATGCATTCATTCTATTGACTTAAGACCTTATTCTGGTGAGCACTTAATTTAGTCTACTGGGGCAAGAAGTTATGACAGAAGCTGCATGTATCAAACTATAGTTGACAGACAAATGGCCTACCAAATGTCGGAAATTATAATATGGCATACGACATGTCAGAAATGATAAGCAGAAACATAACGTAAATTTAATTATAGTAGGCAAATTATGGACTTCACACAACACCCCACGATATGGGAAACTGAGCCTGCGCAAACCTTTTAAAAACAACAGTAAACGGGATAAGATGTTTACATGCCACAGTATCCGGTCGTAGATCAGCATATCCCATGCATCTTATCCAGGTTTTTCATAACCGGGATACAAGCTTTTTTGAGTTATTGTAAATACTTGAGTATAATAATGGGATATTGGTGTGCATGTAAACGTGGTCACAGACTACTTTAGAATGTTTACTAATTTGCAGCTTGCAACTACTTAACTTTTTTTTTTTCTTGATACTTTGCAACTACTAGACCGTCCCCTAACCCTTTAACTATAACTGCTAGTTAGCCACCTAGCTAAAGTTAGCCACAACTAATTTGTATTAGATCATACATATCCACAAATTTTAATATGTAACATATCATACAAATTGTAGTGGCCCAGATTTGTCTACTATGTTACATCTACCCTTAAGTCCAGGTTGTTTATTTAGCCAAATGCTAGCTAGCTCTTTATTTTATGTTCACCTGCTAAATGCTGTAGTTCACATTCATTAAATAGCTATCTGGCTAGATGCATCCTTTCAGCCAGCTTTTACAACCATTTGTTTTTCAGTGTCATCTTTCCTCTGGCATTTTTAATTTCTCAAACTTTTGCTAGTTATTCCAATGTCAGTATGACTGAGCCAGGAAGCAAATCTTGTTGTTTTGGTTTAGAGGTTTATATAGTTTGAGAAATGAACTTTGCAAGTCCATGTTAATGTTTTCGTCTTCCACTCCTTTTAAATCTTTCAACACTCTCTTAAATTTTTTTTTTGTGCTTCTGTTTAGATTGATGTGCACACTGACATCGTTCCGTTGATACCCCCATGCTGAAGAATTGTCACCGGGCGTGTGCTGCAGATATTCGGCCCCCACTCCATCTTCACTTTGGGAATAGCCATGGCAATCATCTGGAAACGTCAGTGACTCAACAATTAAATCTCCATGGAATCGGGTGCCGAGCCCGATGGATTTAAATACCCATCTCTTCCCAATTCACAATGTGAACTCAACATAAATATGTATGAGACTATCAGAGACGGAAACGTCACTAATATGGACACTTCGACGGTCGTGAGAGGTGGGAGCGACCCAAGTGCATATCCTCCATCGAATTATCAGCGGATTGTGCGCCAAAGATTCATCAGGAGAAGTTTGTGGTTCTCAGACTCTGATGACCAGGCCTTTGAGGTGCCAGAATGTGACAACCGGAGTAAAATCCTCAACGTAAGCCTGCGCACGATAGTTGACAGGACACGGGGGGCTCGGTTGGGGCCACAGGAGAGCTCCAGTCCCGAGAGTCAAGGGGGGAAGAAGGACAGCGCCACAGAGAGCGCCAGCGCTGATGAGAAGGAGAAGACTGTGGATAAATTGACTGTTACATCCACTGACGGCAGTAAAAACACTGTCAGAACTGCTAGCGAGGAGGAAGAGGCTGAGATGAAAGCTGTTTCCACGTCCCCTGGGGGACGGTTTCTCAAGTTCGATATCGAGCTCGGGAGAGGGTCCTTCAAGACTGTCTATAAAGGTCTGGATACTGACACCTGGGTGGAAGTTGCCTGGTGTGAACTTCAGGTAAGATGCTGTACCTCTTTTTTTTTTTTGACCATAGTGTCCTGATGCTCAAGCACTTCACTGCAGTTTGTTGTGAATAAGAAGACCTATTCGATCTGCTCAAACTTTTAATACATTTAAAACATTTGTTATAGTAATGCAGCTAAGGGTTTAATTTGGACAACTATAGATTGAAGTGCATTGAAACTTCCCAGTCTATTTTTCCTAAAGGCCTGCTATGAAACATCACATTAAGTATCAACATGCCTCTGTGAGTGAGTCTTCTGGCTCACTCTGATGGGTGTCCTACTCGACTGGTTGGTTTCACCGAGTGATTTCCATTAGAGGGCTGATGCATGGCTCTCACAGTCCTCTCTCTTATGCTGTCAGTGAATGTTCACACTTCATGACAGCATAATGGTGATGTCTACGGGGAGCTGTCAATCAGCTAGACTACTATAGGGAATGGGAATCTACTAAGTTGTAAATGGGTTTCCACTAAATTTTAAATGGTTATAAGAGGTCTGTAGGATTGACAAGCATTTGTCACTGCCATTGACCAAGAGGCCTCTGTAGGCTACACTGACTCTATTCTTAGTCTCTCCTTGTTTCAACAAGACCCTAAGTGTGTTAGACACTGGAAAATTACAAACAAATTATTTCTGACCTCAATCCCGTGCTGCAGACTTCACTACTTCTCTCGCTCACAGGAAGCGTGGTTTTAAATGAATGACCGTCAGTAACCATGACTAGGCTCCTCATGGACCTAGTGTCCCTAGTGCAGACCCAAACAAACCCATATAACAATACAAATGTGCCTGTGTGCTGGATAGCCTATATGTGAATACAATTTCATAACCCTAAAAGAAGAATTTCCATATTGGGCTGTATTTAAGCAGTCAGACAGTATAGGGTAGAGTGCTTGTGAGTTTTGTCCCAGCAGTATGCAGATGAGGGGTAAATCCCCTGCTGTTCAACAGGAGGGCTGCTGACAGGAAGCAGCTGAAACGTGCTGATGCATGCTGGGAGCGGTGTGGTGGCCCTGTGGCCTTGATGAAGCTCTTTCAGGTGTGAGAGTGAGATAATGTTGCTTGCTTGGCCTACCTCATGGGATCATGAAAAGTTAGCCCAGAAGTGAAATCTCAGGAGTGCAGCTGTATGTCTCCCTCCTATTCAGAGAAGGGACATTCAGCATTGTTCAAGCAATGACACGCTTGGCCCTGAGAGACAGATTAATCTTTTCACTGGGATGATGATGCCATATAGGTGCTCATGGAATAGAGGAAGCCAATATCTACTCAAACAAGCAAAGTATGACCCATAATTGGACACCGGATGTGGAACAGTAAATCATTCATTCTATAGCCTACTGTTTTCCCATAGATGTGTGCAAACACTCCCTCTAGTGGGCAGTTTGCTATAAAAACACAAACCACCATTCAAGGTTCCATTTTCCCACTACCATTTTCTTCCTCAGTTCTCTATGTAGGCCTATTGTATTGTCGGTTTTAACAGATTGTTCCTCATAAATGGCATTGTTGGCAGAAATGCTGCCCTGCTCAATGGTTTTCATCAGAACACTGATGCTTTCTGGTTCTTCCCTAGGACTTTTAGCCTAATTTATTAGAAGCATTGATTAGAGCTTGAGGTGGCCCCGTTGATTGAGTCACATGTTGGTGCATTAAGTCATTGGAAATGGTAGTGTTGCATGCATCCTATAGGACAGCGGTGCTGAACTCTTACCCTACGAGGTCCGGCGCCTGCTGGTTTTCTGTTGTACTTGATTATTAACTGCACACACCTGGAGTCCCAGGTCTGAATCAGTTCCTGGTTAGCGGGGCGCAATGGGGAAAATATGCAGTGGAACTGGTCCAGAGTGGAGTTTGAGGGATATAGCACCTAATGTGGATGGGTGTCTCTGTGTAATCTAATTATGGACAGGCATGTGACATTGAACATGGATCCACTTAGACTGTGCTGCAATACAGTCTACTAGCTGAGTTAGATTCAGCAGCATTTACAGTAATGCTGGATACTAGGGATGAAAGTGCCCAGATGGCCTATAAAGGGCCTGTTTTACAGCTCACTGTCTGAAGGGCCCAGACAAGCCTCTAGAGTTTAATGAGAAAAAAATGCCCTCTACCCTGCCGTCACCCCGACGCCTCATTCACCCTCAACAGCAGTGCATGGTAGGCTCAGCTACTGTGCACGTTAATCAGTGTGCACATTTGGCCCTCAACCGGGCACATGGGTGGTGCCAGCCCTGTGTTGTTCAGTGTATTCTGTGGTGCTATGCAAATGTTGCTGGAGCGTTTCTTGTTTGGGATAGAAAGAGGGGAACGTCTCAGTGATTTTCCACTGTTTCCCTCCCTCTGTCGGTCATGTGGCCCTTCTGCCTGGAAGTTTAATCTGGTCCTGTGCTATCTCTCTCCCCGTTGGTCTTTTTCCCCCTCACTTACTCTCTCTTGCTCTTTCTCTCTGCTACCGGCTTTCTCTTGCTCTCTTCTCTCAGGCTTGTCTCACTTACTCAGTCTCTGCCTCTTTCTATCTACATCACTTTCTCTGTCTGCCCTGGCAACACAGATGGCAGAGGGACGGGTGCTGATAAGGGAGAAATTCCATTGTCTCACGCACATGTATGTGTACCTGAGGCGCACACACGCATCCTACATGTTAATGTATGTAAATTGTAAAGTCTGTAATTTTTGTTGTCGGACTCTTACTCGGCTACTAATCATCAAGGTCTGTCACTTACTCTTAGAAGTTCTTTGGTTCTGACTCACACTAGGTCAGTTCTGTTTTAAGATGGTGTATAATCAGGTCTTGCACACATACAGGGTTGAGTGTGCGCTGGTATTTGGCAGGGTGCACGCTGCTCTGCAGATAAAATCTGCTGTTGTGCTTCTGAATGCAGTGATTGTGCTGACACCATGGCAGCGGAATGAAACTTGCTCTCACTGAGATAAGGACAGTAACTGCACACCCTTCTGTAACCAGTTCTACTGGGCGTTGAGCATACTCTGACCAAAGGTCTAGACTTCCTGTTTTGGATTGAGACCTATTGTTAAAGGCCCAGTGCCTTCAAAGTGTGAACATGTATATAAATACACTGTTGGAATAATAGTGTGAAAATGATAATGCCCTTTTAGTGTAAGCAGTTTGAAAAGGCGGCATGAAATGTTTTGGTGGGATGGAGTTTTGGCCTGCCTGGCGACCACCAGGTGGTACATTTGTTAATTGACCAATAAGAAAGAGTTCTAAACCTCTCTGCCAATAACGGCTATTTGTAGTTTTCCATTCCTAGGCAAATTCTTGCTTGAGAAATTGCTCTTTTGCTAAGAAGCTATTTTTGTTTTTTGACCATTTTTAATTGAAAACAAATATAGTAAGGTACTTAGTGGTTTGTGTAGTGTGTGTGTGTGCACTGCAAGTTATGAAAGCAATTTACAAGTTAGACAACTTTGTTTCATTTTTCCAAGTTTGTTATTGGTCACAGCCCATGGGGCAGTGAGAGCGGTACACAATGGCTCTAACAGGGCCTCGTCAGTGTCTGTGTCCTCCAGCATGTCAGAGCTCCTTTGTCGCAGAGCCATGGTGAAGTGGGCCAAGCCCGTTACAGGTGTCCTGTTGGCTAAAGAACATACAGTACCTAAAGCACATACAGGACCAGGCTATGCTCGGGGGTAGCTCTAGCTAGAATGTGTGAACTGTGACCAAGGCACAAAGGCAGTGTGTGAACTGTAGGAAAGGCCTTGACTAGTTCATGACAGAGTTAGTCCTTGTCATTTGTATGAAATGGTGAAACTCATACTGACAAAGCCTAGCAGGTGTAAAGAAATGGTAGGCCTAGTCACTGACAGAAGTTTCCTTAGTGGGCCAACCATATCACAGACCTGGAGTCGTTCTCTCTGACAGCTACTGTCGGATCCTGCAGTCCAGAGTTTTTACCACAAAGGTTATACATGTACATCGCCTTGGAAGTATTCAGACCCCTTGACTTTTTCCACATTTTTGTTACATTACAGCCTTATTCTAAAATGGATTAAAAAATATATATAATCCTCTGCAATCTACACACAATACCCCACAATAACAAAGCGAAAACAGGTTTTTAGAAATGTAATACACACACACAGTTGAAGTGGGAAGTTTATATACACTTAGGTTGGCGTCATTAACTCGTTTTTCAACCACTCCACACACTTCTTGTTAACAAACTATAGTTTCTGCAAGTCGGTTAGGAAATCTACTTTGTGCATGACAAGTCATTTTTCCAACAATTGTTTACTGACAGATTATTTAACTTAAAGTTCACTGTATCACAATTCCAGTGGGTCAGATGTTTAAACACTCTAAATTGACTGCCTTTAAACAGCTTGGAAAATTCCAGAAAATTATGTCATGGCTTTAGAATCTTCTGATAGGCTAATTGACATACTTTGAGGCAATTGGAGATGTACCTGTGGATGTCAAGGCTTACCTTCAAACTCAGTGCCTCTTTGCTTGACATAATGGGAAAACAAAATCAGCCAAGACCTCAGGAAAAAGGAAAAAATGGTAGACTGGTTCAAGTCTGGTTCATCCTTGGGAGCAATTTCCAAATGCCTGAAGGTACCACGTTCATCTGTACAAACAATAGTACGCAAGTATAAACACCATGGGACCACGCAGCCGTCATACCGCTCAGGAAGGAGACGCGTTCTGTCTCCTAGAGATGAACGTACATTGGTGCGTATAGTGCTAATCAATCCCAGAACAGCAAAGGACCTTGTGAAGATGCTGGAGGAAACAAGCACAAAAGTACCTATATCCACAGTGAAATTATTCCTGTTACGACATGACCTGAAAGGCCGCTCAGCAAGGAAGAAGCCACTGCTCCAAAACTGCCATAAGAACCAGACTACGGTTTGCAAATGCACATGGGGACAAAGATTGTACTTTTTGGAGAAATGTCCTCTGGTCTGATGAAACAAAAATAGAACTGTTTGGCCTTTAATGACCATCGTTATGTTTGGAGGAAAAACGGGGAGGCTTGCAAGACGAACACCACCATCCCAACCGTGAAGCATGAGGGGTGGCAGCATCATGTTGTGGGGGTGCTTTTCTGCAGGAGGGACTAGTGCACTTCGCAAAATAGATGGCATCATGAGGAGTAAAATGATGTGGATATATTGAAGCAACATCAAGACATCAGTCAGGAAGTTACCCTAGAGAGGTTGTGGGACGCTAGTGTCCCACCTGGCCAACATCCAGTGAGATTGCAGAGCGCCAAATACAGAAATACTCATTATAAAAATTCAGAAAAGACAACTATTTTACATAGGTTTAAAGATTAACTTCTTGTGAATCCAACCACTGTCAGATTTCAAAAAATGCTTTACGGCGAAAGCATACCTTACAATTATTTGAGAACATAGCCCAGCAGACAAATCATTACAAACAGTAACCAGCCTAGTAGAAGAGTTAGACAAGTCAGAAAGAGAAAATTAATCACTTACCTTTTGATCTTCATATATTTGCACTCAGACATTCAGTTATTCAATAAATGTTCCTTTTGTTCGATAGTGTCTCTTTATATCCGAAAACCTCAGTTTTCTTCAGTAATCCACAGGCTCAAATGCAGACGACAAATCCAAATTGTATCCGTGGAGTTCATAGAAACATGTCAAACTATGTTTATATTCAATCCTCAGATTGTTTTTAGCCTAAATAATCGATAATATTTCAACCGGACAATAACGTCAATATAAAAGGTAAACCAGAAAGGCACTCTCTCGGTCGCGCGCATGAATAAGCGCTGACATGGCAGGGTCCACTCTTCAGATTGCTCTTACTCCCTCATTTTTCAGAATACAAGCCTGAAACCATTTCTAAAGACTGACTTCTAGTGGAAGGCATAGGAACTGCAATTTGAGTCCTAAGTAAATGAATACTGTAATGGCATTGAATAAACTACAAAAAAAAAAATAAGTCCAACTTCCTGGATGGATTTTTCTCAGGTTTTCGCCTGCTCAATCAGTTCTGTTATACTCAGACTATTTTAACAGTTTTGGAGACTTTAGTGTTTTCTATCCAAATCTACTAATTATATGCATATCCTATCTTCTGGGCCTGAGTAGAAGATAGTTTAATTTGGGCACGCTTTCCATCCTAAATTCCAAATGCTGCCCCCTACCCTAGAGAAGTTAAAGCTTGGTCGCAAATGGGTCTTCTAAATGGACAATGACCCCAAGCAGACTTCCAAAGTTGTGTCAAAATGGCTTAAGGACAACAAAGTGACGGTATTGGAATGGCGATCACAAAGCCCTGACCTCAATCCCATAGAACATTTGTGAGCAGACCTAAAAAAAAAAAGTGTGCGAGCAAGGAGGCCTACAAACCTGACTCAGTTACACCAGCTCTGTCAGGAGGAATGGGCAAAATTCACCCAACTTATTGTGGGAAGCTTGTGGAAGGCTACCCAAAACATTTGACCCAAGTTAAACAATTTAAAGGCAATGCTACCAAATACACTTAATTAGTATGCAAACTTCTGACCCACTGGAAATGTGATGAAATAAATAATTATCTCTACTATTATTCTGACATTTTACATTCTTAAAATAAAGTGGTGATCCTAGCTGACCTAAAACGGAATTTTTACTAGCATTAAATGTCAGGAATTGTGAAACTAAGTTTAAATGTATTTGGCTAAGGTGCATGTAAACGTCTGACTTCAACTGTGTGTGTGTGTGTGAGATATATAAAATTAAATGCCTTAAGTATTCAGACCCTTTGCTATGAGACTCAAAATTAAGCTCATGTGCATCCTGCTTCCATTGATAATCCTCGCTGTTTCTACAACTTGATTTGGAGTCCACCTGTGGTAAATTCAATTGATTGGACATGATTAGAATTTGTCTAGATACAGTACCTGTCAAGTTTGGACACCTACTCATTCAAGGTTTTTTTTTAATTATTTTTTTTACTATTTTCTACATTGTAGTGAAGACATCACAACCCTATGAAATTAAACATATGGAAAAATGTAGTAACCAAAAGTGTTAAACAAATCCAAATATAGTTTAGATTCTTCAAAGTAGCCACCCTTTGCCTTGACAGCTTTGCATACTCTAGGAATTCTCTCAACCAGCTTCACCTGGATTGCTTTTCCAACAGTCTTGAAGGAGTTCCCACATGCTGAGCACTTGTTGGCTGCTTTTCCTTCACTCTGCAGTCCAACTCATCCTAATTGGGAAGTCCCACTAAGCGCAAACCAGATGGGATGGCGTATCGCTGCAGAATGCTGTGGTAGCCATTCTGGTTAAGTGTGCCTTGAATTGGAAATAAATTACAGACAATGTCACCAGCAAAGCACCCCCACACCATCACTCCCCCTTCATGCTTCACGGTGGGAACCACACATGCAGAGATACGGAGTATCTCACAAAGACACAGCGGTTGTAACCAAAAATCTCAAATTTAGACTCATCAGACCAAAGGACAGATTTCCACCGGTCTAATGTCCATCGCTCGTTTCTTGGCCCAAGCACATATCTTCTTATTGGTGTCCTTTTAGTAGTGATTTCTTTGCAGAAATTTGACCATGTCCTGATTCACTCAGTCTCCTCTGAACTGTTGATGTGTCTGTTACTTGAACTCTGAAGCATTTATTTGGGCTGCAATTTCTGAGGCTGCTAACTCTAATTAACTTATCCTCTGCAGCAGAGGTAACCCTGGGTCTTCCATTCCTGTGGTGGTCTTCATGAGAGCCAGTTTCATCATAGTGCTTGATGATTTTTGTGACTGCACTTGAAGAAACTTATGAAGGTCAGTCAATACTGAACATTGTCTTAAAGTAATGACAAACTGTTCTTTGTCCCCAACGCTCTAGGTGACCAGTTTTGATAGCCTTTATCCGCACCCTCATACTACTCCTCCTCTGTTCCGCGGGTGATGTGGAGGTTAACCCAGGCCCTGCATGTCCCCAGGCACCCTCATTCGTTGACTTCTGTGATCGAAAAAGCCTTGGTTTCATGCATGTCAACATCAGAAGCCTCCTCCCTAAGTTTGTTTTACTCACTGCTTTAGCACACTCTGCTAACCCTGATGTCCTTGCCATGTCTGAATCCTGGCTTAGGAAGTCCACCAAAAATTCTGAGATTTCCATACCCAACTATAACATTTTCCATCAAGATAGAACTGCCACAGGGGGAGGAGTTAGCCTGCAAAGTAATGTCATACTTTCCAGGTCCATACCAAAACAGTTCAAACTACTAATTTTAAAAATTACTCTCTCCAGACATAAGTCTATCACTGTTGCCGCCTGCTACCGACCACCCCCCCTCAGCTCCCAGCTGTGCCCTGGACACCATTTGTGAATTGATCGCCCCCCCCCCCCCCCCATCTAGCTTCAGAGTTTGTTCTGTTAGGTGACCTAAACTGGGATATGCTTAACACCCCGGCAGTCCTACAATCTAAGCTAGATGCCCTCAATCTCACACAAATCATCAAGGAACCCACCAGGTACAACCCTAAATCTGTAAACAAGGGCACCCTCATAGACGTCATCCTGACCAACTGGCCCTCCAAATACAACTCTGCTGTCTTCAACCAGGATCTCAGCGATCACTGCATCATTGCCTGTATCCGCTACGGATCCGCAGTCAAACTACCACCCCTCATCACTGTAAAACGCTCCCTAAAACACTTCTGCGAGCAGGCCTTTCTAATCGACCTGGCCCGGGTATCCTGGAAGGATATTGACCTCATCCCGTCAGTTGAGGATGCCTGGTCATTCTTTAAAAGTAACTTCCTCACCATTTTAGATAAGCATGCTCTGTTAAAAAAATGTAGAACTAAGAACAGATATAGCCATTGGTTCACTCCAGACCTATCCTCCACACTCCCTATTGTGCTGTGTAAGAGTCTCCAGCTGTCAGGCCTGGTATGAGGGCAAGGGTTGCTTTGCTTATGGCTACTGCTGCTCATTAAGTCATTTTACGTAACAACATACAATGCCTTTGGAAAGTATTCACACCTCTTGACATTCATCCTGTTTGCAATAAGGCACTTAAGTAATACTGCAAAAGCAATTGGCAAAGCAATTCACTTTGTCCTGTTATGTTTGGGGACAATACAAAACATTACTGAGTACCACTCTCCATATTTTCAAGCGTGGTGGCTGCATCATGTGATGGGTATGCTTGTCATTGGTAAGCACTAAGGAGTTTTTTTAGGATAAAAATAAATGGAATAGAGCTAAGGACAGGTGAAAACCTAGTTCAGTCTGCTTTCCAACAGACGCTGGGAGACATTCACCTTTCAGCAAGACAATAACCTAAAACAAGGCCAAATATACACTGAAGTTGCTTACCAAGACAACATTGAATGTTCCTGAGTGACCTAGCTACAGTTTTGACTTAAATCTGCTTGAATCTACTGCAAGACTTGGATGTCTAGCAATTATCAACAAGGTAGTTTTTTTACAGGTAGTTTTATTGGGTAATTCATAAAGACCATTCAGGGTAATCACCATGAGAAATATTTAGCTGAAACCTCTAATAGCTGGGGTTGGGGGCAACAGAGTTGGGCTGTTCATTAATTGTGTGTGTTAGACAGTGTTGTTGCGTCAAGCCTGTCTCTCTGGCTCTGTGCCGCTTCACTGCAGCGGGCAATAAAATTGGCAAGGGGGCGAGTTAGACTTCCGGTTCAGCTTAGGTCCCTAAAGCCCCAGTAGTGCTCTGATACCCTCAGACCAGGAGGACAGGCAATCATACTGAATAATTGCTCCCTTGTTTGTTATACAGGCTTCAGCATCTGAAAGGTCTTGACAGATGCTGACTCTACGGTGAAAACCTTTCCAGACCTTATGGTACTGTAATTTGGACGCAAGCTTGGTCTCAAGATGACTGACCTGGAAGTGGTGTCCAAGACCTCTGAGTGTCCCCTGTCATACTGTGACTGATTTTCAGATGGTTCATATTCTCTTTGTAGTCCGAGTATCCTCCTACCTGAGAGTTGAGCTGACCCTGAACAGATAGCTTTCTCTTAGCTCCAACTAAGGCCTCATCACTGGGTTTCGTGGTGCCTCAGTTATTCCATGTTAACCAAAACACACTCGCAGGTTAACTTCAGGATGTCAACACCAGCTGGAACATGCTATGATGTACGGCTGTACGCATCCAGATATCTGGCTCCTGCACCCCCACTGTCTGGTGGATTGGCAGTGGCACAGTGGGCTTTGTTGCTGGTGTTGTCTTATTAAAGAAACATGAGCTGGCTGCTGAGCACCATGGAGAAACAACAGAACCCCATGGGCAGGATCATCTGCCCCTGTCAATCAGTGGTTCAGTCAGCTACAGAACTCGGGTCCCCACCCCCATCAGTATTTAACCCTTTGAGGTGGGTGCATTACGCCGTCCTGTTCTAAATAGGTGCATATGGCTTGCCCAGTGCGCCACGGACCAGAAGTAGCACCTAGAACCAATGGAATTGTTCAAAATGTGGTAAACTGTCCACCAGGTGCCCGGCTGCTGCTCAGCAGAAGAGCAGTGGAGAGGGTGGGAGTGGAGCAGGCTAATTTGGTTCTCTAAGGCCTGCTGCCCTCTTGTCCATTGGCTCCAATCCTCCCATGGTGGATGGAGAGGAAGCCCTGTTCTGTACTGTAGAGAGACTGACTGTCTGAGGCTCTGATCGGCCCTTTTCTCTGACCCTGTCCAAACAACACTGATGGCAACATGGCTCTTCCCCTCTAGGCCACATGACCCCCGTTGTCCTCAGCTTGGTGTATTACCAGTCTTTTTTTCACTCTGTTACGCTCCCTCATTTCTCGCTGTCTGTCACAGGCACTATAAGCTGTCAGACACATTCTCTTTCTCTCTGACACACCGCTCTAATCAGGCAGAATTTCCTCGTGCGACCCTGTCATTGCCGAGCTCATTACATAAGCAGCATTAGTTTGGGGGTGGGGTGGGGGTAAAAGCTTATTATCACCAATGTTCAGCTGTGTGTCAAAGGCAGTACTTTTTTGCCAGCCTCCACATTTAGTCTGTGACTGGAGAGGCTTATTGGGAGGGCTGTGTCATAGTCCAGGCTATACACACTTTCGCCACGGCCCCTCACACACGCACACATCCGGTAGAGTAGCTGGCACGTCATTGGACTGACACTGGTCAGTGTTTTTAATCAGTGTTTAGGCTCAGGTTAGTTTTGTAAATGTGTGTACTGCATCGGTCCATCATTTTAAAAGGACTGATGTGCCCTTGTATGTTTTGGATGTGCACACTCCTCCTCTCCTGGCCTTTTACTGTTGCTGTAGTCAGTCTCACCATCTCACCCCTGAATTTAATAATTCACCGGGCCACCCTAGATGCCAGTGTGTCAATTATAAGTAGCCCTCAGCCCAGCTCCATGGTAACAGAGATGACAGGTATGCTGTTGCCGGCCAAAACTTTCTGCACTGGATGCCGGCATAAGACTGGTGAATAACATCTGTGCCATCCACTCTTTTGAAAAAAATATCTACTTGTCTTTGAGTTTAGTAGCTAATGTTTTACATCGGAATGAGCTGCAGGCTAGATCATTATTAGTGAACTAGAAATGTGATGTGAATGTTGGAATGTATTGGGTTTTCTGGAGGTCTGTCTCAACTGTTGTGCTATTTTTAAAAAAAAATTAATCTTCATTCCTGTCTTTGTTCAGGTTAGATTCTTCACATTTCTGCTGTGGAATGGATCCATTTTGATAAATAAAAGTGTTTTTTTTCTATTGCCTTCACAGAGCAATTGGTGTGTCTGTTAAGAAGTGCGCACGATTAAAGGTGTGTGGGGGAGTCCTTTTAATACACAACCCACGTTTTTCCAGCAGCCCCATGGCAGGATTAAGGTCATTCTGCCACAGCAAGCCATCATTCACTGTGTGTGTGTGCACGCATGTGCGTCATCTGAACATCGTGTGGATATTTTTTCCGACTATGGATCCTCCAGCGAGACGGCCAAGGCCCATCGCTGACCGAGTACACCCCCACAGACAGCCCTCTTCCTGGGTTAGATATGACTTTCAATGGTTGGATAATCCTGGCTGCCTGCCACTAACCCTGTTAGGCCCTGCAATGATGCTTTAGTTTATTCCTTCCTGCCCTCTTCTGCTTTGGTTCAATTGATTTAAACTAAGACTTCATTTATCCAGCTATGTCCTGGATGAAGCAGTTTAAATTTGATACATAAATTCTGTAGGTCACACATGAATATTGGCAATGATAAAGGCTGTTAACCTTTTTTAACAAGCAACTTTCCCCACTGAGCTCTGTTATTGTACCCTCACTGACCCTGTGGTGGTCTAATCAATGTAAGGAGGTATGGAATGACATGCTGGAAGTCACTAGAAACTACAGACTACTTTCTCCCACCAGTGTTTTTAGTTCCTACTTCAAAACACATGGTCAGGCTCAAGGAGAAGGCCTGGTCAGGCTCAAGGAGCAGGCCTGGTCAGGCTCAAGGAGCAGGCTTTAACTTGGTCTCTTAATGAAATGACCACTTGGAACAAGAGAAACAACATTGAAGGCAAATTTGCTTTTTGTTGTTCAGGTCCTCAAAGGCATAAAATAGATTTTACCATCCATTCAGTGGTGGAAAAATCCCTTTGGTGTCGGTAACCTTAGGAAAACTAACGACCGCTGGAAAGATCTGTGGTGGTTTTTTTTGTGTCCTGTTCTTGAACAGAAAGCCTAGGAGACCACTGGAATGGTTACGGTTTTCACGAGGACTGTTTCTCATGGATCTTCAGAGCGTCTCTCGTTCCAGCATCCCCTCTGTCTGTGTAATTCCAGTTTCTCTGATCTTTGACTCAGATGGGTCACTAATTGCTTCCTGTCATGCTGCTCAAGCGACACATCAGGTGATCTTTTCACGTTTGCCACTACCATTCTGAACTTTTGTTTGTGAATGGGCCATATTATGTGTAGTGACCCAGCCATGGTTATGTGTTTGCGTTCATAAGATTTGAGTGGTAACAGAACTTTATCCAATCATCGGAATTGTTAGACATGAAGCACTGGACATTGGCCTGGTTAAGCTGGTGGTGATTTAGTTTTCAGGCATTATGTTAGGGCTCTGGAGTTATACTGGTAGTATAACTATGTTTCACCTACTTCTGGAATGCCAGGTGAGATTGTTTCATGAGTGAGGACAGTCGCACCTACAATCTTGTACGAATAGAGTTAAAGCTCAGAGGGCGCATGGCCCGATGGGATGGCTCTGTGTGCCTTCAACTCTGCCTGGCTCGCTCTGGGCTACTCTATACAGCCTGTTCTGGAAGATGGCTACATTAGCTGGGTCTCTCCACACACACACACACACACACACACGTGTGCGTGATCTCAATGCATGTACACAATGTTTACAGCACAGCTATTTGAAAATGGCAGAATTTGAGTTTAATTCATGGATGCATTGGTTACAATACAATTTCAGGGACTGCTACAGCCCTATTAAAACAAGAAGAACACTTTGGTTTTTAGGATGTACAGTGCCTTGAAAGTATTCACACCCATTGAGACTTACTCGACATTTCTGTTTATAGCCTGAATTCAAAATTGACTTAAATTGTTTGTTTTTTTATCAACAATCTACACCAACTAAACATGTTTTTATTTTATTTTTGCAAATGTATTAAATGACATAAGTATTCACACCCCTAAATCAATACGTGATAGAATCACCTTTGGCAGCAGCTACAGCTGAGTTTTTCTGGGTAAGTCTCGAAGAGCTTTGCATGCTTGGATTGTACAATATTCGTGCATTATTATTTAAATTCGCCAAGCTCTGTCAAGTTGATCATTCCAACCATTTTCAAGTCTTGACATAGTCAACTGTAACTAGGCTACTCAGGAACATTCAATATCTCTTGGTAAGCAACTCCTGTGTATATTTGGCCTTGTGTTGAAAGCTGAATTTGTCTCCCAGTGTCTTTTTGAAAGCAGACTGAACCATGTTTTCCTCCATCCATCCCCCAAAAGCACTCCCTAGTCCTTACTGATGACCAGCATACCCATAACATGATGCAGACATCACTATCCTTGAAAATATGAAGTGTTACTCTGTTGGAGTTTCCCGAAGCATAACGCTTTGTATTCAGGACATAATCTTAATTTCTTTGACACATTTTTTTTTTTGCACTTTTACTTTAGTCCCTTAATGCAAACAATATTTGTATTCTGTACAGGGTTACTTCTTTTTCACTCTGTCATTTAGGTTAGTATTGTGGAGTAACTGCAATGTTGAGCCATCCTCAGTTTTCTCCTATCACACTCATTGAACTCTTTAAATGTTTAGTCACCATTGGCCTCATGGTGAAATCCCTGAGTGGTTTCCTTCCTCTCCGGCAATTAAATTAGGAAATACGCCTGTATCTTTTGAAATGGCTGGGTGGATTGATACATCATCCAAAGTGTAAATAATAACTTCACCGTGATCAAAGACCTATTTAATGTTTGTTCTTTTTCTTTTCTTCTTTACCCTGTCTACCAATAGGTAGTTGTAAGGCAATGGAAAACCACCATGGTCTGGTTGAATCTGTTTTGAAATTCACTGCTCGACTGATGGTCCTTACAGATAATGATGTGTTGCGTACAGAGATGAGGTAGTCATTCAAGGAGGGGGATATAGTGTACAGGGATCCTCCTGTGCAGCAGCATTTGAGGACAGCCCCACTCAGCCCATCCCCTGCCGCCTACCATAGTACAGCTCAGCCTCTCTGCAACTGTCAATTATTTATTGGACTTCAGAGTGCAGTGAAAAATTTAAAACACTTGCCTCCCAATCCCCTGTTCCCCAAAACACGTGTAAATATTGGACTAGAATTTGTGCCTTCCAGTATTGTACGTATGCTAAAATCTCTATTCTGAGCCATATACTTTTGTTTTGTATTATTTATTGTTTTGCATTGTCGAAGGACCCTGCAAGTAAGCATTTCTTTGGACGGTGTGTGTATCCCATACATACGACTAATAATACTTGACACACACTCCTCCAGATCACTCCCCCTCATTGAGCGTGATATTGTATCTGAGGCCTACTAAAATACCCTCTGTTTTTCTCACTCACACACAGCCTCTGTTTTAAAATAATCTTCACTTAGTTTTACTAGTCTCACGCTCACTCATTGAATTCCTCATCGCTGTTCTCACTCTCTCCAATTTCCAATCCGTAGGTTGAATAATTGAATGGATTTTGATCTCTTGGTTTTATGTTCATCAGATCTTATCGTTAATGGGGTCTGCTTCTCTGTGTGGTGCTGGGTTGGGTGACTATTCTCACTGTTCTAAAGGGAAAGCAAAGCGTCACACTCAGGAACCCAACAGACCTACTGGTGCTTCTTTTTCTGTGGTGCGCAGATGGTGGGATGGGGAAGGATGCATAGAGAACAGAAAAGGATGGAGAAGATGAGGGGAGCTTAGGTGATGGGAGCAGAAAAGAGTGGTTGATGAAAATGGGGGAGCAGAGGTGTAAATGGAATGGAGAGGGGGTGGGAGAAAGAGGGAAGATATTGATTTAATGTTTTCTCTCCCCTGCAGTGGGATGTGTCTGCCTGTGTGCATGTGTGTCCCCCAGGGACATCAGATCCTCACCCCTGGTGGGGGGGGTCACAACTAGCATGACTACGATACCAATTTTTCCTTGGCAAAATGTTTTAAACTAAACTCTATGGTCTTTTTTTTTTTTTTAAAGCCTACTTTTGTACAATATGGTGTGCTTTAGCTTCCAAAATAAACATGTGGCTCTGGGTGACAACAAGGCTCTTTTTTTCCCCCCCAACATTAGAACTTTTCTTCTCTTCAGTCTGCTTTGTTTGGTTTCCTTTGCTCCCTTACATCCAAGTATGATGATACTGGTATCATGACAACACTAGTCACAGCCTTAGTTCATAGAGCTCTATTGAAAGCACACATTCTATGGTGTCTAAGAGTCTATATGTTGTCCCTGACCCAGTGGTATCTATCACTTCAACACCATGCACTCTCACACTGACACGCACACTGTGAAAGAGCCTTTGGTCCTACTGAAGTAAACCACATGGTGCTTTGCAGCAAGTGTCTGTTTGCTGAGCTATGCTTACACCCCATATTCTCCACAACCATATTTATTTTTTATTTATCTAGCCAAGTCAGTTAAGAACAAATTCTTATTTACAATGACGGCCTACCAAAAGGCCTCCTACGGGGATGGGGGCTGGGGTTAAAATATAGGACAAAACGCACATGAGACTAAACAACACTACATAAAGAGACCTAAGATGACAACACATGGCGGCAGCACAACGCGGTAGCAGCACAACATGTACAAACATTATTGGGCACAGACAACAGCATGAAGGGCAAGAAGGTCAGTAAGAGTATCCATGATTGAGAACTGTCCAAAGACAGTTTAGTGTTTTGTTGCAGCTCGTTCCAGTCACTAGCTGCAGTGAACTGAAAAGACGAGCGACCCTGGATGTGTGCTTTAGGGACCATTAACAGAATGTGACTGGCAGAACGGATGTTGTATCTGGAGGATGAGGGCTGCAGTAGATATCTCGGATAGGGGGGAGTGAGGCCTAAGAGGGTTTTTATAAATAAGCATCAACCAGTGTGTCTTACGACGAGTTTACAGAGATGACCAGTTTACAGAGGAGTATACAGTCGTGGCCAAAGGTTTTGAGAATGACACAGATATTAATTTCCACAAAGTTTGCTGCTTCAGTGTCTTTAGATGTTTTTGTCAGATGTTACTATGGAATACTGAAGTATAATTACAATCACA
Source organism: Oncorhynchus mykiss (assembly GCF_057628025.1). Classification (NCBI taxonomy): domain Eukaryota; kingdom Metazoa; phylum Chordata; class Actinopteri; order Salmoniformes; family Salmonidae; genus Oncorhynchus; species Oncorhynchus mykiss. Next base: position 61,968,450 of record NC_143037.1, read on the forward strand.
AAGGCTTTTATTGACAATTACATGAAGTTGATACAAAGTCAATATTTGCAGTGTTGACCCTTCTTTTTCAAGACCTCTGCAATCCGCCCTGGCATTCTGTCAATTAACTTCTGGGCCACATCCTGACTGATGGCAGCCCATTCTTGCATAATCAATGCTTGGAGTTTGTCAGAATATGTGGGGGTTTTGTTTGTCCACCTGCCTCTTGAGGATTGACCACAAGTTCTCAATGGGATTAAGGTCTGGGGAGTTAGTTATCACTTTTGCCTTATGGCAAGGTGCTCCATCATGCTGGAAAAGGCATTGTTCGTCACCAAACTGTTCTAGATGGTTGGGAGAAGTTGCTCTAGGAGAATGTGTTGGTATCAATTCTTTATTCATGGCTGTGTTCTTAGGCAAAATTGTGAGTGAGCCCACTCCCTTGGCTGAGAAACAACCCCACACATGAATGGTCTCAGGATGCTTTACTGTTGGCATGACACAGGACTGATGGTAGCGCTCACTTTGTCTTCTCCGGGCAAGCTTTTTTCCGGATGCCCCAAACAATTGGAAAGGGGGTTCATCAGAGAATTACTTTACCCCAGTCCTCAGCAGTCCAATCCCTGTACCTTTTGCAGAATATCAGTCTGTCCCTGATGTTTTTCCTGGAGAGAAGTGGCTTCTTTGCTGCCAGGCCATCCTCTATCACTGTGCGTGCAGATGCATTCACACCTGCCTGCTGCCATTCCTGAGCAAGCTCTGTACTGGTGGTGCCCCGATCCCGCAGCTGAATCAACTTTAAGAGACGGTCTTGGCGCTTGCTGGACTTTCTTGGGCGCCCTGAAGCCGCCTTCACAACAATTGAACAGCTCTCTTTGACCATCTTGATGATCCAATAAATGGTTGATTTTTAGGTGTAATCTTACTGGCAGCAATATCCTTGCCTGTGAAGCCCATTTTGTGCAAAGCAATGATGAAGGCACATGTTTCCTTGCAGGTAACCTTGATTGACAGAGGAAGAACAATGATTCCAAGCACCACCCTCCTTTTGAAGCTTCCAGTCTGTTTTTCGAACTCAATCAGCATTAGAGTGATCTCCAGCCTTGTCCTCGTCAACATTCACACCTGTGTTAACGAGAGAATCCCCCTGACATGATGTCGGCTGGTCCTTTTGTGGCAGGGCTGAAATGCAGTGCAAATGATTTTTTGGGGGATTCAGTACATTTGAATGGCAAAGAGGGACTTTGTAATTAATTGCAGTTCATCTGATCACTCTTCATAACATTCTGGAGTATATGCAAATTGCCAATATACAAACTGAGGCAGCAGAGTTTTTGAAAATGTAATATTTGTCATTCTCAACTTTTGGCTACGACTGTAGAGTGCAGTGATGTGTCCTATAAGGGGCTTTGGTGGAAAATCTGATGCCCAAATGGTAAAGAACATTTAGCCGCTAAATGTGTGTACCTGTACCAGACGGGGAGCCAGGCCAGGGCAGACTGAGTAGGTGTCACATCCACTTGGGAGAAGCTTTTATTTCTGGAGGCAGATTTCTTGTAGAAAATGCCAGTGAATGGTCTCTGAACAGCAGAAGGGGACTTCAAAGGCCTCTGAATTTGGGTGGGGCAGGTTGTGAGACTCCTACCACTTGTTGGGCCCGACGGCCTCGACACCTTTTGCTTCACACCTTAGTGCTAATTGAAGTTGTATCTGGTCTGTCCTAGCAAGCCTGGCAGCCTTCAGTCCCCATAAAATATATAATTGTAATTAACTTTCATTTTCCCGTACTGGTCCTCATTGCCCAAAGTAGTCATTGCCCTGGGGTGACCAGCTGGGTCAAACTTGTTTTTCAATTAGTGAGCTGAATATGGCGCTCAGACACACTAATACCAGACGGACAAACAGACGGAGCAAGGGAAGCGCTTCCTGCACATACTGTAGGCCCACTCTCCCATCCTGCGTATAGGTCCCTCTGGAAATGCTCTGATGTTAATTACCTCTTCATTTCACATGATCTGTCCACAGTTTGTATAGTGTTGTAATGTTTGATTGTGAAGAACATTGGAAATTACCAAGGTTCAACCAGGCATATTTTCCTAATTTTCTTTGATCTCCTGGCCACATTGCCTGGATTTGACCTCTGTCGCCTTCCTTCCCCTCCCTCAGGACCGTAAGCTGACCAAAGTGGAGCGTCAGCGGTTTAAGGAGGAGGCTGAGATGCTGAAGGGGCTGCAGCACCCCAACATCGTCCGCTTCTATGACTTTTGGGAGTCACCCCTCAAAGGGAAGAAGTGCATTGTCCTGGTGACGGAGCTCATGACCTCCGGAACACTCAAAACGTAAGTGTGCTGTCAGACTTGCTGGAGATTGGAGAGATGATGGTCAACGGAACAGGCTATAACTGGGCTGCATCTATTCATAAACGCAACACACATTTTTTTTTGTAATGCATTCCCCCCAACAAACCAGTCAATGTGTGCTGGAGTATTATTTATCATTGATCAGACGATTAAGTTTGTTTTTATCCCTAGTACTGCAAAAAGAGGCAAGGGGTGATATGCACATTTAATAGTTGCTCCAAGTTAGCCCCAAGTTACATTTTTTTTGAGTCGATTATCAATCCCAAGACTGTAGAATGTATGGGTGGTGATACTGATGTCCTTCCCTCCTATAGGTATCTGAAGCGCTTCAAGGTGATGAAACCCAAGGTCTTAAGGAGTTGGTGTAGACAGATCCTAAAGGGCCTCCACTTCCTCCACACCCGGGACCCTCCTATCATCCACAGGGACCTGAAGTGTGACAACATCTTCATCACGGGCCCCACCGGCTCCGTAAAGATAGGAGACCTGGGCCTGGCCACGCTCAAGAGGGCCTCCTTCGCCAAGAGTGTCATAGGTAGGAGATCCAACCTGACTGCATCAGTAACACATGGTGTCTCGTCGTTTATTAGTTTTTCTCAAATGGACAATAGCCTTCAGATTCTAATAGTGTCCTCCTTTCTAACCTTTGACCCCTGTCCTCCCAGGCACCCCAGAGTTCATGGCCCCAGAGATGTATGAGGAGCACTATGACGAGGCAGTGGACGTCTATGCCTTTGGGATGTGTATGCTGGAGATGGCCACCTCAGAGTACCCCTACTCGGAGTGCCAGAATGCTGCACAGATCTATCGCAAAGTTACCAGCGTGAGTTCACATTTTAACATGTACACCAATTCAGCTATAGAGGTAACTCTCACAACTAGGGTCGACACAAAAATTGTGGCCCTGTGACTACTATGAATGGCAGACACATACAATGCCTTGCAAAATTATTCAGATCCCTTGGTTTTCACATTTTGTTACAAAGTAGTATTAAAATGTATTTAATTTTCATGTTTTGTCAACAATATACACAAAATACCTTTAATGCTAAAGTGGAATATTTTTTTTATTTGTAATAATAATTTAAATTATAGTTGTTGAACAAGTGTTTAGCCTCTTTGTTTAGGCAAGTCTAATTTAGTTCAGTTAAATGTGGTTTAACAAAACACAAGTTACATGGACTGACTCTGTGTGAAATAATAGAAGTTGACATTAGGGCCTAAAATTAACACTGGCCACCTGCCAAATGCGGGTAGATTTTGTCATTGGCAGGCAAGATGTCTATTTCACCAGCCATGTTGGCTGGTTGTCTGGGCTCCACAATGTGAGCATTTCACTTGCATTTGTGCATAAAAATAGTCAATGGTTTATAGTATTTTATAGTTTATAGTAAAATAAGTGCTGCAGTAGCCGTTTCAAAGTATTTCTGCCTTTTTTTTTGGGGGGGGGGGGGGGGTTCATAGCCGGTAAATTCATTGCACAAAGTCAAAACTAAGACTCCTATATAGCCTATTTCACTTAGCACTGCAACTCTGTCTGGCCGGGCTGTACGCACGTGAAGAGCTGAGTGAAATATTTTTTCTTTTTAGAAACGCTGTGCACAGGTAAGTCTAATTTACTTGAAATGAAAGTATTGTGTTTCTTGGCCATTTACATACTTTTGTTCAAAAGCTAGGTACTTTTTCTATGTTTTAGTTTCTACTGCTAGGGAAGAGAAGACAACGCTTCTACTACTAGTCCGACTCAGGGTTTCCAGGTCCTGCTAAAATTGAGTCCAATGACTACTCTCAACCTGCCCAAAAGGCCTGAAAACTAGCACAATTTTATTTTCCCCAAAACGTTGCCATATTTATACAATAACTTTTTTCATAACGTTATCTTGACAATCAAGGAATAGGGTAGGAACTTGTAACGACATTAGAAGAAAGAATTGGTTTCCCTCAAAATAAGAATTATTGAGCGCTATGACATGGCGTAATACATTTATTTGAATATGTCGCAAGGGAAAATTTATATTTTCTATCAATGGATGTCGACTAAACTTGTTTGACTGCTATGATTCAGCAATAGGGCACAAGAAGGTATGGTATATGGCCAGTATACCACGGCTAAGGGCTCTTAAGGATGATTCAACACTGACAGCCTGGATACATTCGTTGGCCATATACAACAAACCCCCAGGGTGCCTTATTGCTATTATAAACTGGTTACCTGTGCATTTTTTTGTTGTCATACCCATGGTTTAAGGTCTGATATACCACAGCTTTAACTATAGATAAAGGAGAAGGGAATTCAAATTATTATATGCAGCCCAAGGGCACAACAGCCACAAAAGGCATGGATTTGTTTTAAGGGGCATTAGGCCACACAAAGGGGATGCTGCTGGAAATTCGAAGCATTATCAAGTGCTTGTCAAATTGTGAATGAGAGACTGATGAAGTGTGTGCAGCCTGCACAAGAAACAAAGCAGAGCTCCTGCCTTTCATGCAACTTTTTTCAAACCATAATTAATCACATGTATCTTTTTAGAATATATTAAAAATCAAAACATATAGGCCAAGGTTTGTGCGCACTCCCTCAAATACTTTGGTAGGCTGGTCATGGCTCACATCAACGCCATCATGCCAGAAACCCTAGACCCACTCCAATTCGCATACCGCCCCAACAGATCCACAGATGATGCAATCTCAATCGCAGTCCACACTGCCCTTTTCCACATGGACAAAAGGAACACCTATGTGAGAGTGTTATTCATTGACTGCAGCTCAGTGTTCAACACCATAGTGCCCACAAAGCTCATCACTACGCTAAGGACCCTGGAACTCCCTCTGCAACTGGATTCTGGACTTCCTTAAGGGCCGCCCCCAGGCGGTAAGGGTAGGTAACAACACATCCACCACGCTTATCCTCAACACTGGGGCCCGTCTGGGGTGCATGCTTAGTCCCCTCCTGAACTCCCTGTTTATCCCAAGACTGCGTGGCCAAGCACGACTCCAACACCATTAAGTTTGCTGATGACACAACAGTGTTAGGCCTGATCACTAACAATGATGCGACAGTCTATAGGGAGGTCAGAGACCTGGCAGTGTAGTGCCAGGACAACAACCTCTCAATGTGAACAAGACAAAGTAGCTGATCGTGGACTACAGCAAAAGGAGGGCCGAACACGCATCCATTCACATCGATGGGACTGAAGTGGAGCGGGTCGAGGGTTTCAAGTTCCTTGGTGTATATCACCAACAAACTATCATGGTCCAAACACACCAAGACTGTTGTGAAGAGGGCACTAAAACACATTTTTCCTCTTCAGGAGACTGAAAAGATTTGTCTTGGGTCCCCAGATCCTCAAAGTTCTACAGCTGCACCATCGATGGCATTCTGACCAGTTGCATCACCGCCTGGTATGGCAACTGCTCGGCATCTGACCGTAAGGCGCTGCAGAGGGTAGTGCGTACAACCCGGTACATCACTGGGGCCATACTTCCTGACATCCAGGACCTATATACTAGGTGGACTAAAATGCTCCTTTTAGAGCTACTACCCCCAAGCCATAAGACTGCTGAACAATTAATCAAATGGCCACCCGGACTATTTAAATTGACCCCCCCCCAGCTTTGTTTTTTCACTGCTTCTACTTTCTGTTATCTATGCATAGTCCATTGACTGACCTCGACCAACCTGTACCCCCGCACATTGAGTCGGTACCCCCTGTGTATAGCCTTGTTATTATGTACCTTTCCTGTTTTATTTACTTTCGTTTATTTAGTAAATTAAAAAAATGAACTCTTTCTTGAACTGCATTGTTGGTTAAGGCCTTGTAAGTAAGCATTTCACGGAAAGTTCTATACCTGTTGTATTCTGCGCATGTGACAAATACAATTTATTTTGAGGAAAGTATCCTTTTATATTTTTCTGCTTTGTTCAATTGTATTCTTCATACTATGTAAAAAGTTTAAATCCAAAGGTCTGGCTTGTACGCTATGTGTGCTGAATGTGTTTGTTAATTGACAGCCAGTTACCTTGAGACTGGCAGTTATTTGCTTGACAATCACAGTCTGACTAAATTCCGCCCCAGCCCCATCTAGAACCCCCAGCAGTTCTTCACAGATCCAGCCTTGAGGGTGTATTCCACTATATGCCAGTGAGGAAGAACGCATTAAATGGGGGTGGGTTTGGAGTCATAATATATTTGATGACGGGTATTGATTTTGCGCTCTTTAAACTTGGCAGGCACTGCTGGAATGGAGTGACTCACCTTATCCTGGTTTCAGATCTGTGCTTTAGCTGACTTCTGACTAGCCTTATCAATGATAATCAGAGGACGTGTCTCTAAAGCACATGCCTATGCTAAAGATAGTCAGAGCAGTTGGCTAAGGCATATACACTGCATTCAGAAAGTATTCAGACCCCTTTTTCCACTTTTTTCTACATTACAGCGTTCTAAAATTGATTAAAATATTTTTTTGCAAATGTATTGAATATATCAAACAGACTTACGTTATTTACGTAAGTAATCAGACCCTTTGCTATGAGACTTGAAATTGAGCTCAGGTGCATCCTGTTTCCATTGATCATCCTTGAGATGTTTCTACAACTTGATTGGAGTCCATCTGTGATATATTCAACTGATTTGGAAATGCTCACACCTGTGCATGTCAGAGCAAAAACCAAGCCATGCGGTTGAAGGAATTCTCCGTAGAGACAGAATTGTGTTGAGGCAAAGATTTGGGGAAGAATTGAAGGTCCCCAAGAACACAGTGGCCTCCATTCTTAAATGGAAGAAGTTTGGAACCACCAAGACTCTTCCTAGAGCTGGCCAAACTGAGAAATCGGGGGAGAAGGCCCTTGGTCAGGGAGGTGACCAAGAACCCAATGGTCACTCTGACAGAGCTCAGTTCCTCTGAGGAGACAGGGGGATCTTCTAGAACAACCATCTCTGCAGCATCCACCAATCAGGCCTTTTATGGTAGTGTCCAGATGGATGCCACTCCTCATTAAAGGCACATGACAGCCTGCTTATGTCAGTTTGCCAAAATGCACCTAAAGGACTCTGACCACGAGGAACAAGATTCTCTGGTCTGATGAAACCAGGATCGAACTCCTTTGGCCTGAATGCCAAGTGTCATGTCTGGAAGAAACCTGACACTATTCATATGGTCAAGCCTGGTGGCAGCATCATTCTGTGAGGATGTTTTTCAGTGGCAGGGACTGGGAGACTAGTCAGGATCGAGGGAAAGATGAACAGAGAAAAGTACAGATCCTTGATAACCTGCTCCAGTGCTCAGTACCTCAGACTGGGGCGAAGGTTCATCTTACAACAGGACAACAACCCTAAGCACGCAGCCAATAAAATGCAGGAGTGGCTTCGGGACAGGTCTCTATGTCCCTGAGTGGCCCAGCCAGAGCCCGGACTTAAACCTGATCGAACATCTCTGGAGAGACCTGAAAATAGCTGTGCAGCGACGCTCCCATCCAACCTGGCAGAGCTTGAGAGGATCTGCAGAGAAGAATGGGAGAAACTCCTCAAATACAGGTGTGTCAAGCTTGTAGCGTTATACCCAAGAAGACTCGAGGCTGTAATCGCTGCCAAAGGTGCTTCAACAAATTCTGAGTAAAGGATCTGAATACTTATGCAAATGTGACATTTTTATTTAATGCATTTGCAAATATTTCTAAAAACGTTTTTGATTTGTCATTATGGGTATTTTGTGTAGATTGAGGGGAAAATAATTTAATCCATTTTAGAATAAGGCTGTGACTTAACAATGTTGAAAGCGGGAAGGGGTCTGAATACTTTCTGAATGCACTGTACATATCTGGGAGCAGGCTACCACGTTACCAGGCTATATCCACCTGCTATTAAACACAGCTCTTTCTGGAAGAGGCAGTGTTTCACTGAGTCTTCTTTACTCTATGCATATCAGTGCCCTGGAGAGACCAGAGAAGGTTATTTATAGCTCCTTTATCAAAGGGAAACCTCAATCGCTATAAACCAGACTACATGCAGTACATATTTGCATCTGTATGAATGTGCCAGTTCCTGAAAAGCCATTTTTGTTTTTGTCCATATAGTTGCGGAAAAGGTCTTGATGAAAACATTAACCATCTGACAAGTGATATAGACGACACCTGAAAAGTGATGTAGGTTTTTAAGGACTCGTTTTGTGCGTGTCTCCATATCAAGAAAACTCCCAAAGTCAGGATGCAATAACTAAAAATGAGGTGTGCAAACTAAGACCACATTTGGAAACCATATAACCTTTGGTCATATTATCATGCTGTTCTGGTGACTATATGTGGCCATCTCGCTCTGGTTTCACCCTTTGTTTTTTTCCCCCACAATACTTACTCACCGAGTCCGGCCTTCCCTCTGAATAATTTGTTTTCCTTTCTCTGTTCTCAGGGAGTGAAGCCTGCCAGCTTCAACAAGGTTGTGGATCCTGAAATCAAGGAGATTATTGGCGAGTGCATCTGCCAAAAGAAAGAGGAGCGGTGAGTGACTGTACCCGCCTCTCGGCCACAGGGCCCCCAAGGTGCCCTGCCGTCCCTCCGCACCTCGCATCATCCTGCCCACGTCCTATCACCACAGCGATGATAGTCGGTGCTCTCAACAACATTTCAATCTACCCTCCCGATCTGTAGGGTGTCCTCTGCTAAGTTGAATATTTGGTTTGATACGGAGGAGAAAATATCCCTTAGAACCCCGTCTTTTGCAGGTTTTCATACTGAGGTTATTGTGTGCTGTGCTCTCTGTCCTTGTCCTGGCAGCTAATAAATGGAGGGTACTCTTAGATAAGGGCTTATCCTGTTCTTATGGCTGTGTACAGACAAACACGGAAAACATTGGTGCCCAGCGGAGTCTGTTTTTCAGCTCGTGCATGACATAACTATTGAGTCTCTTTGTACTTTGACTGACTTTCGTCTCATTAATTTATTTAATGTTGGCCTAATCTCTGAAATGACAACAGAAGATCAGTTGGAGCCATGTTATCACAGGGGTGAAGGTTGTTTTTCTTGTTCCTTTCTCCCAGGTACTCTATAAAGGACCTGCTGAACCATGCCTTCTTTGCGGAGGACACAGGGGTGCGGGTGGAGCTGGCAGAGGATGATGATGGGAAGAAGGAAGCTATCGCCCTGAAACTGTGGGTGGAAGACCCCAAGAAGCTGAAGGGGAAGTACAAGGAGAGTGGCGCAATTGAGTTCACCTTTGAACTGGAGAAAGAGACACCAGAGGGCGTAGCCCAAGAGATGGTAAGATGGATGGTTGAAGACGTGTGTAATATAGTGTTAGACTGGTTGAACAGACAATCCAAGGTAGAGTATGAATTTGACCTGCATAAGAATAGATTTTAGAATTTCTGATTCTTTGATCCTCGTCACAATATTTCTCAAGTCAGTGTGGTTGTCATTATTTATCAAATATAACCATGTTGGGTTACTTGTTGTGTAGGGCAGCAGAGGTCTGTGTTGGGTTATTTGTTGTGGAGGGCAGCAGAGGTCTGTGGAGTCCAAGCAGACAGTGTGCCAACAGTGCTCTGATCTCATCAGGGAATGTGCCCTCATGCAGATTGGCAGTGATACGATTTGTAATTCCAGGAGTTTTCTTTTTTTCTTTCTGTTTTCATGTTTTTTCCAATGAACATCCACCATCAGATAAGACCTGGTCATGCCTTGTGACAAAACACTGGGCCAGAGAGGCAGCATATTTCTCTCTCTGTACTTAATTAACCCAGCGATAACATTAGAGTGCTCAGGCCCTTGGTGTGGTTTTACATTTCTGATGGACCTAGCTACTGTTTTCTCCTGTAGATTGTTCTCAGAACCCACATCTAACTTATTTCAGACTTTGTTCAAGCTGTTTAAGTGAAAGCAGGTATGGGCTTTATACCAGGTTGAGGAGCACTGGGCTAAAACACTGCCTCTGTAGTGAAACTAGAAATCGTCTCACTGGATGCTTGCAGAGGGTTATGAAGTGCAAAAGAGTTTCTGACAGGTGTGTAAAATCAAGCACACAGCCATGCAAACATGACAAACATTGGCATTAGAATGCTTTACTGATGAGCTCAGTGTCTTTCAACGTGGCACCGTCATTGGTTGTTGCTTTCAACCTCATTTTGGAATTAGATATTTGACAAGCAGGTATCCACATACTTTTGGTCATGTACACCTGTCTGTGGTGTTAATTGTATAAAAGGAAGAAGTGTTGGCTTTATTTTGGCCTGGATTAACTCCATCTGTTTGTCCTCTTATGTTGTGTACCGACTGTTCAAAATGGCCATGAGCAGACTTCTCTTCATTTGTATTCTTCATATCTCATTGTGATGGTCACCAGAGATGTGCCTGGTTTGAATCTCTCTTCTCGTGCCTCAGCATCACGGTCTATTCCATCAAGTCAGGAAGAACAGCCACTAATCATTGTCATTGTTTGACCATGTCTGGGTGACCTTCATTTTATGGTGGTTTGTATTAGTGAGCTCATGAGTTTCTGGTGTTTTTATGCTGTGAATAGATTCTATAGTGTTTATTTTAACCTGTAGGCTATTTGTGTTTGGGACAGGCTTGGGTTTGTGTGTGCTTGACCATAGTTTTGTGTGTGTTCAGTTTGTTAAGCTGTCCTTTTGTCAACGGGCCAGGCTGTCGTGAGTGTTCATTTCCGTTGTGAATGGGTCTGGCTGCAGTGCTTAGTGTTACTGAGAATCAGGGCCATCGATTATTTTGTCAGACAGCAAGCTGACCTGCTTGCCTCCCTCTATCCTGACATCTCCCCATGCTGGGAGAATTGTGGTCTAGCTGTAACGGTCGTTTTGGAGGAGAGGGGGAGAATGTGGCCCACAGCACATTGAGGATGCACTGTCTGCACGCTCCATCTCCAATCACCCCTTGTCACCCTACGATTACTAATTTCTCTACAGACGGGCATCATGGGAGATGTAGTTTATCAACGGGGCTCTTGTCTCCGGTCATGCACTCTGCTACTCAGAGCTCCTTTGGTTTCTTATTCAGGACATGGTTTATGTCAGGTTTTATTCAGTTTTGTGTTGATTAAATGACTTCATCTTAAATGACTGTGAACAAAGGTCTTAAAAGCAAAATGATTGTGTTAAAGATATGGGACTCGTACTCAATGAAATAAATCCATTTGCCCGCCTGTGCCAAAACAGAAAGCTTTTTGAAACGTTTTATGGCAGGCCATGATTCCTATTAATGAGTCATTTAATTCCAAACCTCCTCTAAAAAAATAACTCCTTATTTTAGCCTTCCATATCTTCCATGGTCTAAATACAAGGTTGGCAACAGGCGGCCCTTGAGCCACCACAAAGCTTTTAGTAAATTATAACATCAAAAACTTGTAGGAAATCTGTTCCCAAGTATCCCAACAAATTAGCATGAAATGCTATGTGTTATGTGAGTTGAATGCTGTAAACAACACAGAGTAACTGGGAGTTATTCTATCTATTTACTATTTATTGACATATTACTTTCAAATATTTCAGTTGTGTATATTACATTTGTTTTATTTTAAGACTTATTTCTTTCCAAGTCATCTCATCTCTGTAGAGCTGCTGTCTGACAAAATCACTATTTTAGTAGTTCTTCAGAGTAAATAAGGCAACCTCTTATGACTGAATACCAACTATCAATCACTTAGATCATGTATTTTCACGTAGAGAGTTTTCTTTCGTTCGCGCATTCTTCTGTCTTTGGACGCGCGCAATGGATTATAGCCTTTTGTTTTTAGTTGCCACATTTTCCTACTACATCGCAGTTTGTGCTTGATTGAATTTATCTCTAGAGAAACTGTGTATTGAGCGCACAGCAGGGAAGAAAAAAAACAATGTTAGTCAATTGTGTAAAAAAATGAAAAATAACTGACATTTCGGTTAATCGCGCAGTACTACTGTTTGGGTTGTGGTCAATTTGCAGTGTACAAATTATAATTATATTCTAGCCCCACAAATATTTTCTCCAATACAAATCGGCCCGTGGCTGAGTCTAGTTGCCTACCCCCTGGTTTAAATGCACCTGTCCTGTATCCTGTAGTATTCTACACAGAGGCAGACTATTCTGTCTGAACCCTCTGAACCCAGCTGCTGACAGTATTTAAAAAAATAAAATATATATTTTTAACTTCCTCACAATAGATTCTCCAACTCTTCCCTTTCCTGCTCCCTCCTCCCAGCTCTCTCCTGTTTTCTCAACTCTTCCTCTAACACATTGACTCTAAAAATACTCTTCTTCCTACACTCTTCTCCCCGATAGGTGGAATCTGGGTTCTTCCATGAGAGTGATGCTAAGATCGTGGGGAAGTCTATCCGAGACCGTGTAGCACTGATCAAATGGAGGAGAGAGAGGTCCGTATTGGCAGGACCCCCAGTGGACATAGGAGAGGCAGGACTCGGGGCCCAGTCAGCCCCGGCACAGGGGGCCTCTGCTGGGGCTACACAGGCAGTACAGCCCCCTCTGCTGGAGCCAGAGGCAGACCAGCACGCCAGGCTGTGTAACCTTCCAGCCAGCGCCACCTCTGTCACATGTGAGACACCACTGACACACACACCATGCGGAATGACATGCAACGAGTGAAACCCCACAAGACTTACACCTCCCACTGTCACATACACTTGACACCGTGCTCTCTGTGGCACGTGGTGGAATTCATCTTTGACAGTAGTTTATATTATACGGTGGTTAGTGCTTGTTTGAGTCTGAGTAAACTCTCTCGCTCAGTCTCCTTTGTGTGTAAAGACTAACCCCCAATCTTTGTATGTCTGTAGCAGACAGTACGTTTGACAGCGGCCTGGGCTCCGCTGTGTACTCTGACTCCCACAGCAGCCAACACAATGTCCTCTACCAGTCCCTAGTGGAGCCCATCACCAAGGCAACGCAGCAGGTCTGTACCACACACACTCGCACCTAGGGCACGTGCACTATACACAGGGTCATTATCATAAATGTACCCCACTAATACACACAGGACATACCATACATTCACTCTACACACTGAGCACGTGCACATAAAGTACATCCTCATTTGCACAGTAATACCCATCATGTGGCATATGCTCACACACATTTGGATCCTCATTTTATTACAAATGTAATAACATAGGTACATTTATGTTTATGCCCAACCTAAAGAGTCACTGCAGCTCATTCGCTCAGAATTCTCCAATTAATCTCCACCCTATTCCATTTTCATGTTTTTTTGTGTATGTGTCCAATTTCTTCAATCTGTTTTTGATTGTGTTTTGAGTAACATATGTTTTGCCCGTGGGTCCCTGGATGGGCTCAGCGTCACCGCAGTGGTCTGTATTTGGCTTCATCACGCCCCCGCTCCTGTGAAAAGGGCCAGGGGTGGAAAGGAGCCCTTGGGCCAGAGCTCCAAGTGGGGGTAGGAGCAGGGGCAAGGAGAGGGAGTGCCTCTGTCATTGACACTCTAAGGGGCAACAACGTCACTCTTCATATGCTCCTGCAACCTCTGGCCTCTGGGGCCTGCAGCCCACAGAGAGCTGCCAGTCCTGCCCCCACATCACCAGACAACCAAACAGAGAGCAGCCCATCTGAGTTCCGCTCCGAGGCAGAGGACGGCACCCCATTTCCAAGTGCGTTGCCTGCCCCCCTCCTCCTGGCCCTCCCTGACCCCACACACTCTGAGACCCGGCGTCTTAGTGACTCTTCTGTTGAATCCCAGACATTGGAAGCCACCAATGTGAGCAGGGTTAAATCTGTGTCAGGTGGGCGGAGGCATTCAGACTTCAGCACCCTGCTGAGTCGAAACTCTGCTCATCATCATCACCACCACCAAGGCACACCCAGAAAGCACCTCTGCCAGGCCTGCTTCTCTCTGCTGCTGCTGAAGTCACAAGAAGGAGGGCACAAGCAGCAGCACATCGCCTTTCCCTTCCCACCACACCCCTGTGTGGTAGCGACAACTGCAGGATCAGGAGTGGTGAAAGGTCAAAGTCAAATAGGAAGTGACTGCTCTGACCTCTTCTTACTACAACAGAACCTGATGAACATCATCAGCCGTAAAACCACCCTATCCAACAAGGGTCAACCCTCCCTCCTCCACCTGCCTGCAGCCCAGCAGCCTGCCAAGAACTATGGAGATGGGAGTCTGAACTTACCCCAGAGAGGCAGCTTCAGTGGTGGCCACACTACACCTCCTCTGGCCAGGCCCACACAGGACCGCAGGGCCAGCTACTGCGCTGGGGAGCACCGAGCCCCCGGGCCCCCGGGAGTGGTAGGTCACACAGGGAGACTAGGGCTGCATCTCACAATAGTCTAAAGTAGCTTTCGCTCAGTATCTTTCATTCATCTGCACTGAACAGACAACAAAGGATAGGTGAAAGTAATATGGCAGATGCCAACAAAGAATTTGCTTTCATTTGTCCAATTCATTAATGTCAGTGCAGATGTGATAAAGCAGGTGAGGAGAGGAAGTTACTTTAGACTACTGAGATACCCTCAGCTCAACCTGTAGAGCTGACTCCTGTAGACTTCACTTCCTGCTTAGACCTGTAGAAGGGGCTCTGTTTTAGTGCTGTCATGGGACTGGACCCTGCTGTTTCTTCCGCTCAGCTTCAAACTATCATAGAAGTCCATGGTTCTACTGGTGTGCTTTGGGACAAGCTGGTTCTCTGGAGAACCATAGATACTGCTGACTGACTAACTCTCTAACCCGCTGCCAACTTGAGCTGGCCTGTTAATGTCTTCTCTTTCTGCTTTACTGACCGAATGCCAGAATGCAAAACCCATCCTTCTACACTCGCTCATATCAACTTACCCATGGAACGTCCTCGGTGAATGAACAGATGGCTGCTGCAAACCAAGGGAATGAATGCTGCTGTGTCCCCTCTAACCTCCCATATCCCCTCTTCCCTTTCCCATACCTCCTTATTGTAGTGCACACCTGCTGCCTCTTCTGTTAACCCTGCCATTGTCTGGGTGTTTTTAAAAATGTTATTTTAATCCTTCAGCCACTCATTATCATTGACATCCTGTGTATTTGTTTGGGCTCATATTGGTTTTTCCTCTTGTAGAGGATGTCTATCTATATTGTTCCAAGTTTGTAGATTCAGATATTTAGATGTGTTCATTCAGAAATATTTTACGTCACTGTCAAATACAGTACATTTTAACGAGGGCCTTAAAGCGCCCCCAATGTGTCTCTGTCCTTTAACGTGTCTCTCTCTCCTCTCAGTCCAGTGCTGTGCACACCTTGCTCCAGAACCATGCGTCTCTCCAGAGCCAGCCTGCCCCGGTCCCGCACACCCACCTGCAATACCTCCAGCCTGGCCACAGCTACCCCACCGCTCCCCAGGTCATTCAACAGACACCCACCACAGCCAGCTTCTCAGCTGTAGCTTTACAATACACCCCAGCCTCAGCAAGTTACTCTGCATCAAACATTCCCCTGCAACAGAATCATACCGGACAGAGCTACCCAGCTCCACCTCAGCAACAGACGGCAACAAGTTATACAACTGCAAATGTACCACTTCAACAGCCTGCAGCAAGCTTTTCAGCGACAACCATGCCCCCGCAGCAGCCACACACCGCAGCAAGCTACACAGTAGCAACAATGCCAATCCAGCGGACACCAACTCCACAGAGTTATGTTGCTCCAGCTCTGCAACAGCTGACTCAAACTGCAGCGAGCTACGCAGCTCCAACTCTGCAACAAAACCCAACACCAGCAAGCTTCTCAGAAGCAGCAGCCTTGTCTGTCCAACAGACTGTATTGGCCGCTACCATAGCAGCAGCAACAAAACCCTCACAACCAGCTGCACAGAACTACTCCACTCCAGTGGGGCATCTCCAACAGACTGCACCCACACAGAGTTATGCATCTGTAGCCTCAACTGTGGTCCACACAGTACCTATACCCAGTCTCCCTACTTGGACCCCCAGTGTAGCAACACAACCTCTAGCTTCTGTTGTGCCTCCCCCAGTCCAGCCTTGCCCAGCCCCACACAGCCTCTCAGACAAAGCCATGCCTCCCATTCTGCAGCCTGGCCAGTCTAGTCCCATGCTTCACAGACAACAGACAGTGCAGGTCCCCATTCAGCAGCAACACCGCCAGCAAATGGCACAGACCGCTGTCCAACAGGATAGTCCCATGCAGCACAGCCTACTGACTGTGCAGGTCCCCCTACCCCAACAAAGCCAGCCAATGGTCAAGCCTACTGTCCAACAGGCTCCAGTTGTCCAGCGCTACCAGTCACCTGCCCATACTGTGCAGCAAAGTTCAACCCTCCAGAGTTACCCCAGTTCTGTACCCCTGATGGGGCAACAGAACTCGGCTTCTCAGAGCTACCCACCCTCAGCCCCACACATACAACAGGCTGCTTCACAGAGCTACCCACCCTCAGCCCCACACATACAACAGGCTGCTTCACAGAGCTACCCACCCTCAGCCCCACACACACAACAGGCTGCTTCACAGAGCTACCCACCCACAGCCACACCGGCTGCAATGGTGCAAGGCTACACATCACTCCAACCCAGTGTGATGGGTCAGGCCTATCCATCTGCTCAGGCTCCACAGCAGGCCGCAGACCCACAGACCTACCCAGTGGCCCCCATAGTGCAACAACAGACTGGGACTACTGCACAGCACAGCCAGATCCAGGTGGCCCCACTACCCCCAGGCCAGCAGGTGAGTTCAATATGAAGTTGAAGGAGTCTTCAGTAACTTAGCAAGTTGCCCAATTTCAACCTGAGGCGTTCTCTTCATGGAGTGCTTAAGGCTAGGGATCGATATATAGTTGGGCAAAACCTCTCCCCGGCCAAAGCTAACCTGGTGGAGAAACTGCCCAGTACAGTGCTCCCCTTTGCGTAAAGTTTCAGTTCTCTGATCCTGTTTTCATTTCTCATAGAGTTGGTACTATCTCCACAACCCAGCTTTCCCGAACCAGGTAGATCTCGCTTCGTCTCAATACACACTGTCAAAATCACCTAAATAACACTGTCAGAGGAAGAGAAAACGAATGCACTGTACGTCCTTTGTGTCAGATGAACAGTGTTTAGTTATGACAATACTGTTGGTTTGCCTGTCTATGTTGCTCCTGGGATGAGGACGTTTGGTCAATCAGAGCAAGTAGTAGGAGTTTCATCTGAGCGTGGCCAAACGGAGACATAATGGGAACTATAATGAAAACAATAGTGTTTTTATCCGCTGCATCTGCCAGCTCCTCAGTCCCTCGGGCCTGTTCTGTGTCTGGAGTGTGCTGCAGTAACAGCCACATATGCTGACTGACTCCAAGGACAGGATGGGAAATGTGATTCTGATTGGGTCAATAGCAGGAAAAGCAGATATCCAATTGAGAGATGTAACCGGAGGCCGACCCCTCACCCCACTTCTTGTTCTCTCTCGCTCTTGTTCTCGCTCTTTTTCTCTCGCTCGCTCTCTTGTACTCTGTCTGTAGAATGTCCCTGGGGGTCAAAGCCTTCCCCAGCACCACCAATCATTATCTAGTCTGCCTGCCCAGGCACTGCCTCCTCAGAAGCCATTGGCTCAGGCCTCTGACCCTCTGCAGTTGCAGGCACTACAGATGTCCACTTCTCTTTCACCAACACACCTTTCACAGGTAACCCCTCCCTTTCACTTTCACTGCTACCAGGGATAGATTGTCCTTTATTCACTCTATTCACTTTTTTTTTTTGGTACCATACTGTATGTAGCCAACTCTATGTACGTAGATGTGCTAATTACATTTTGCCACTAAAGTATAGTGCCAGTCGAAGGTTTGGACATCTACTCATTTAAGGGTTGAGATGCTTTGGACCGCAGAGTGAAGGAAAAGCATATGTGGGAACTCCTTCAATACTGTTGGGAAAGCATTCCAGGTGAAGCTGGTTGAGAGAATGCCAAGAGTGTGCAAAGCTGTCAACGCAAAGGGTGAGCTACTTTGAAGAATCTAAAATCTATATTTTTTGGGTTACTACACGATTCCATATGTTATTTCATAGTTTCATTCTACAATGTAGAAAATAGTGAAATAAAGAAAAACCCTTGAATGAGAAGGTATCCAGACTTTTGACTGGTACTGTATATATATATTTTTAACTGACCACCTCAAGCTGAGAGTACTTTGGTTCTTAGTTGAGTATAGCTTGGGGTATCTCTCTTTGTCTGATGGCATCCTATACCTCATATAGTGTAGTGCTTTTGTCAAAAGCTGTGCACTATATTGGGAATATGGTATGTTTGCCTTTTGCTTGCCTGATCGGTTTGCAGTATGGAACATAACTGGAAACACCATTGGGTTCCATACTCCAGACCCTGGTTTCTGATTGCTTTCATATTCTACCCTTTTCTTCTCCTCCCAGTTTCCCTCACCGTATCCCAACATCCAAGTGGTGACACCTCTGGCTGGATGTGACTCCTACCCTCACCCCTGCCATGTTCCCCAGTCCTACCCCTCCTCCACTGCCCCATCTCTGCCCCCTCTCTACCTCTCCCCAGGCCAGCCTGCCACTCTGCCCCCCTCTGTCTCACCCCTTGCCCCCCTGCATATAGGGAACGGTCTGGTGCCACCCACCTCTGTGTCCTTGATACCCTCATCCACAACCCTGCTGGCCATGGCAGCACCCACACTGCCACAGCACCTGCAGATGTACCCTGCTGTTTTGCAACAGAGTGTTATGACACACCCACACACACAACAACCTACTCACTCACACCCTGCCTCACTCCCTAGACAACAGAACACACAACGGCAGAATACGCACCACATGAACCCAGACCATTCTGCCCTACCTGTTCAACACAACCCACACCCCACATACTCACACCCTGCCGCTGCACCTGAGCTTGCTCTGCACAGCTCTCAGCCATTAAGACAGGTAAATATACAGTACCTTCAGAAAGTATTCATACCCCTTAATTTATGCCACATTTTGTTGTTACAGCCTGAATTCAAAATTGATTAAATAGATGTTTTTTCTCACCCATCTACAGACAATACCCCATTAGTTTTTGCATATGTATTGAACATTAAATACATACATATATAATTTACATACAGTACAAGTTGAAAGTTTGGACACCTACCCATTCAAGGTATTTTCTACATTGTACATTTCTACATTAAATAACACATATGGGAAACAAATGTTAAACAAATAAAAATATATTTTAGATTCTTCAAAGTAGCCACCCTTTGCCTTGATGACATCTTTGCACACTCTCGGCATTCTCTCAACCAGCTTCACCTGGAATGCTTTTCCAGCAGTCTTGACGGAGTTCCCACATATGCTGATTGTCAGGTAATTGTGGAGGCCAGGTCATCTAATGCAGCACTCAATCACTCTCCTTCTTGATGTAGCCCTTATACAGCCTGGAGGTGTGGGTCATTGTCCTGTTGAAAACAAATAGTTACACTAAGCCCAAACCAGATAGGATGGTTTTGCTGCAGAATGCTGTGCCTTGAATTCTAAACAAATCAGTGTCACCAGCAAAGCACCATCACACCACCTCCATGCTTCACGGTGGGAACCACACGTGGAGATCATCCGTTCACCTACTCTGCGTCTCACAGACACGGTGGTTGGAACCAAAAATCTCAAATTTGGATTTCAGACCAAAGGACAGATTTCCACCGGTCTAATGTCCATTGCTCGTGTTTCTTGGCCCAAGCAAGTCTCTTATTATTCGTGTCCTTTGGTAGTGTTTTCTTTGCAGCAATTCAGACATGAAAGCCTTATTCACGCAGTCTCCTCTGAACAGTTGATGTTGAGACGTATGTTACTTGAACTCTGTGATTTGGGCAGCAGTTTCTGAGGCTGGAAACTCTAATGAACTTATCCTCTGCAGCAGAGGTAACTGCGTCTTCCTTTCCTGTGGCGGTCCTCATGAGAGCCAGTTTCGTCATGGTGCTTGATGGTTTTTGCGACTGCACTTGAAGAAACGTTCAAAGTTCTTTACATTTTCCGGATTGACTGCCCTTCATGTTTTTAGAGTAATGATCAAATCAAATTTATTTTCTAATTTATTTATATAGCCCTTCGTACATCAGCTGATATCTCAAAGTGCTGTACAGAAACCCAGCCTAAAACCCCAAACAGCAAGCAATGCAGGTGTAGAAGCACGGTGGCTAGGAAAAACTCCCTAGAAAGGCCAAAACCTAGGAAGAAACCTAGAGAGGAACCAGGCTATGTGGGGTGGCCAGTCCTCTTCTGGCTGTGCCGGGTGGAGATTATAACAGAACATGGCCAAGATGTTCAAATGTTCATAAATGACATACATATATGTGAATGAATAATAATAAGGCAGAACAGTTGAAACTGGAGCAGCAGCACGGCCAGGTGGACTGGGGACAGCAAGGACTCATCATGTCAGGTAGTCCTGGGGCATGGTCCTAGGGCTCAGGTCCTCCGAGAGAGAGAAAGAAAGAGAGAAGGAGAGAATTAGAGAACGCACACTTAGATTCACACAGGACACCGATTAGGACAGGAGAAGTACTCCAGATATAACAAACTGACCCTAGCCCCCCGACACATAAACTACTGAAGCATAAATACTGGAGGCTGAGACAGGAGGGGTCAGGAGACACTGTGGCCCCTTCCGAGGACACCCCCGGACAGGGCCAAACAGGAAGGATATAACCCCACCCACTTTGCCAAAGCACAGCCCCCACACCACTAGAGGATTATCTTCAACCACCAACTTACCATCCTGAGACAAGGCTGAGTATAGCCCACAAAGACCTCCGCCACGGCACAACCCAAAGGGGGGGGGGGGGCGCCAACCCAGACAGGATGACCACATCAGTGAATCAACCCACTCAGGTGACGCTCCCCCTCCAGGGACGGCATGAGAGAGCCCCAGTAAGCCAGTGACTCAGCCCCTGTAATAGGGTTAGAGGCAGAGAATCCCAGTGGAAAGAGGGGAACCGGCCAGGCAGAGACAGCAAGGGCGGTTCGTTGCTCCAGAGCCTTTCCGTTCACCTTCCCACTCCTGGGCCTGACTACACTCAATCATATGACCCACTGAAGAGATGAGTCTTCAGTAAAGACTTAAAGGTTGAGACCGAGTTTGCGTCTCTGACATGGGTAGGCAGACCGTTCCATAAAAATTGAGCTCTATAGGAGAAAGCCCTGTCTCCAGCTGTTTGCTTAGAAATTCTAGGGACAATTAGGAGGCCTGCGTCTTGTGACCGTAGCGTACGTGTAGGTATGTACGGCAGGACCAAATCGGAGAGATAGGTAGGAGCAAGCCCATGTAATGCTTTGTAGGTTAGCAGTAAAACCTTGAAATCAGCCCTTGCTTTGACAGGAAGCCAGTGCAGAGAGGCTAGCACTGGAGTAATATGATCAAATTTTTTGGTTCTAGTCAGGATTCTAGCAGCCGTATTTAGCACTAACTGAAGTTTATTTAGTGCTTTATCCGGATAGCCGGAAAGTAGAGCATTGCAGTAGTCTAACCTAGAAGTGACAAAAGCATGGATACATTTTTCTGCATCATTTTTGGACAAAGTTTCTGATTTTTGCAATGTTACGTAGATGGGAAAAAGCTGTCCTTGAAATGGTCTTGATATGTTCTTCAAAAGAGAGATCAGGGTCCAGAGTAACGCCGAGGTCCTTCAGTTTTATTTGAGACGACTGTACAACCATTAAGATTAATTGTCAGATTCAACAGAAGATCTCTTTGTTTCTTGGGACCTAGAACAAGCATCTCTGTTTTGTCCGAGTTTAAAAGTAGAAAGTTTGCAGCCCTCCACTTCCTTATGTCTGAAACACATGCTTCTAGCAAGGGCAATTTTGGGACTTCACCATGTTTCATTGAAATGTACAGCTGTGTGTCATCCGCATAGCAGTGAAAGTTAACATTATGTTTTCGAATAACATCCCCAAGAGGGAAAATATATAGTGAAAACAATAGTAGTCCTAAAACGGAACCTTGAGGAACATCGAAATTTACAGTTGATTTGTCAAAGGACAAACCATTCACAGAGACAAACTGATATCTTTCCGACAGATAAGATCTAAACCAGGCCAGAACTTGTCCGTGTAGACCAATTTGGGTTTCCAATCTCTCCAAAAGAATGTGCTGAGGCTGAAATTTGGCTTAGCCCCTAAAACCTTAAACTTTTACAAATGCACAATTGAGAACATCCTGTCAGGCTGTGTTATGGCAACTGCACTGCCCGCAACTGCAGCGCTCTCCAGAGAGGTGGTGCGGTCTGCCCAACGCATCACCTGGGGCCAACTACCTGCCCTGCAGGACACCTACAGCACCGTTGTTGAGCCATCCTCAGTTTTCTCCTACCACAGCCATTAAACTATTTTAAAGTCACCATTGGCCTCATGGTTAAATCCCTGAGTGGTTTCCTTCCTCTCTGGCAACGGAGTTAGACAGGAAGCATGTATCTTTGTAGTGACTGGGTGTATTGATAAACTATCCAAAGTGTAATTAACTTCACCATGCTCAAAGGGATATTCAATGTCTTTTTTTTATTTGTGTCCATCTACCAATAGGTGCTCTTTTGAGGCATTGTAAAACCTCTGGTCTTTTGTGGTTGAATCTGTGTTTGAAATTCACTGTTTGACTGCGGGACCTTACAATTATCTGTATGTGTGGGGTACAGAGATGAGGAAGTCATTCAAAAATCATGTTAAACACTGTTATTGCACGTAGAGTTAGTCCATGCAACATATTATGACTTAAGCACATTTTTAATGCTGAACTTATCTAGGCTTGCCATAACTAAAGGGATTGAATACTTAATCAACATTTTTAGCTTTTCATTTTTAATTAGCTTGTAAAAATATCTAAAAACAATTCAATGTTGACATTATGGGATATTATGTGTAGGCCAGTGAAAGCAAATCTAAATTTAATCCATATTATATACTGGCTGTAACACAACAAAATGTGGAAAAAGTCAAGGGGTGTGAATACTTTGAAGGCACCGTAAGAGGGCTGGAATTTAACCAAGGTTTTTGTGGTATAACTGGAGTCGGGAACCACATCTGTTTTTCCATACCTAGCTATTCTTTTTGTGTGTATTTTTGTTGACATGATAATGTTGACAGCATGTTCATGTGGCATCCTCCCCTACTATAATATACTTTGTTCCTCCCTACCTCAACAGATCAAGCAGCAGACCCAGCTTCCAGATCCAGTCCACCCCTCCCAGCCTACCCATCCTGCAGTTTTCTCCTCTCCCATACATAGTGGGCCAGACAGGGGCACAGTCACTGCCGCAGCCCAGCTTGACCAGAACCTCAGCCAAAACCTGTCTCAGCGTCAGGCACTAGGCCAGAACCAGAGCCAACCCCAGGCTCCAGCGTCACAGCCACCAGGCTCCCAGACAGCAGGACCTGGGCCTGCCAGCACCAGCTTGACACAGCAGAACCAGGCCAGTGCCAGCACAGGGACCACGGTCACCTCGGCACAGCCTCTAACAGAGTCCAATCTGGAGGTATGGAGGACTGACCTGACCTATACGCCCCCCCCCAGTCCTTCAAATATCCCCTCCGACCCCCCCCCCCCCCCCCCCCCTCTACCTGTTCCTCAAACAACATCACCAATATCCCTGCACGCCAAATATCCGCCCCAACCATACATTAGTTAAATTGTGCCTTTTGGTTGCATTTGTTTACACCTTATTCAGTCACGTTATCTCATTAGCTAACTAGCTTACCACCTGGTAACTTTACCAGTATATCTAAACAGAAAGAAAGGATCGTTTCTTTTCAGGAGATCAAAGATAATAGGAAGTGGTGCTTTTTACACGTTGTAGAAACCTAATATTCCACAACTCTCCCTCATCTCTGTTTATGACCTAGCTAGTAGTGACACACTCAATGTTTCCACCCTCTGTTCACAGCATGAACAGCCCTTCATCCTGTTGTACTCACTTTGTTTGATTTGTCTGCAGGATCCTGGTGCAGAGAAGCAGGCGTCAGGGGCCAGCTACTCCTACGACAGGTATGATGGCTATTTGGTGGTGTGGTAGGAGACTTGTTCAGTGACGCTGATCATCCTCTTCTCTCAGGATAAGGGTAATCTAACAACTATAGTAAGGTTTGGTGGTGGGGCATCAGTGGTAGTTGCTTAGCAACGGGCATCCCATAGACCTCACTTATGGTTGGAGAGTGCTAGCAAGAGAGCGAGTGTTGCCCAGGCTTGTTGTGATGCAGGATGTGGTGGTTGATGAATGAAATGAATAGAGGGATTGAGTGTTGTGGAATGCAGCCTGGTTTTCTGGGCATGTGTTCTGCACTGTTCTGTTGTCCAGCACTATAGTATAGAGGCATACCAATTTGACAACTGGGAAATCTGGATACTGTTTCTGCTCCCTAATTTAATTGTTATAAAGAACGGTGTGTAACAAGACCCTTGTATCGCTTTATTATAAACAATTTCCCTTGAAGCAGAAAACGTGTGGGCTTTCCCTTAATCCACCACCTGGTTTAGTTTCGGTACGCAGCTGACCCTTAAAGTGCACATCGGAGAAGTGTACACACTGTTCAGTACTCTGGCTTCGTGCAGGATTTTAGGACTGTCTCAACCCATTGCGTTTGACTTTATGTATGAGTTGGTTGACTTTTCCGTAACATGGTCTCCCGCTCTTCTGTAACCCAGTGTGAACTCCGATGCCACCTCAGGGAAGGAGATGAGCGACGGTAATGAGGGGGCACACGGGTCAGGGAAGGTCGAGGGCAAGGTCCGGAAACCCCACCGCCGCTCCACACGCACCCGCTCACGCCAAGAGAAGATCAACAAGCCCAAACTCAGCATGCTCAATGTGAGCACATCACATGCATACAGAGTCTCTAAGATCAATCTGCACACCACACATCCATGTCTGACCTCTGTTCCTCCCTGGTCCAGGTGTGTAATACAGGGGATAAGATGGTGGAGTGTCAGCTGGAGACCCACAACCACAAGATGGTCACCTTCAAGTTTGACCTGGACGGAGACGCACCTGAGGAGATCGCCACTTACATGGTACGGATAGTGGAAACGCTTGCAATGGCACATAGTGTGTTCTGAAAGTATTCAGTCACCTTCCCTTTATCCAGATTTTGTTATGTTACAGCCTTATTCTAAAATGGATTAAATAAAACATGTCCCTCATCAATCTATACACAATACCCCATTATGACGAAGCAAAAACGGGTTTATAACTTATTTACATAAGTATTCAGACCCTTTGCAATGACTCAAAATTGAGCTCAGGTGCATCCTGTTTCCATTGATCATCCTTGAGATGTTTCTACAACTTGATTGGAGTCCACCTGTGGTAAATTTCAATTGATTGGACATGATTTGGAAAGGCTCACACCTGTCTATATAAGGCCCCACAGTTGACAGATGTCAGAGCAAAAACCAAGCCATGAGGTCGAAGGAATTGTCCGTAGAGCTCCGAGACAGGATTGTGTAGAGGAACGGTACTGGGGAAGGGTACCAAAACAACTTAACTGTAGCATTGAAGGTCCCCAAGAATACAGTAGTCTCCATTCTTAAATGGAAGAAGTTTGGAATCACAAACTCTTCCTAGAGCTGGCTGCCCGGACAAACTTAGCAATTGGGGGGGAAAGGGCGTTTGTCAGGGAGGTGACCTGATGGTCATTCTGACAGAGCTCACAAGTTCCTCTGTGGAGATGGGAGAACCTGCAAGAAGGGCAACCATCTCTGCAGCACTCCACTAATCAGGCCTTTAGGGTGGCCAGACGAAATACATTCCTTAGTAAGGCACATGACACCCCACTTGGAGTTTGCCAAAAGGCACCTAAAGGACTCTGAGAACATGAAACGAGATTCTCTGGTCTTTGGCCTGAATGCCAAGCGTCACGTCTGGAGGAAACCTGGTACCATCCCTACGGTGAAGCGTGGTGGCAGCATCATGTTGTGGGGATGTTTTTCAGCGGTAGAGCCTGGGAAACTAGTCAGGATCTAGGGAAAGCTGAACAGCGCAAAGTGCAGAGGTCCTGAGTGCTCTTAAGCAGGTTCTCAGACTGGGGCAAAGTTTCACCTTCCAACATGACAACGACAGCCAAGACAACGCAAGAGTGGCTTCGGGGCAAGTCTCAATGTCCTTGAGTGGCCCAGCCAGAGCTCAGACTTAAACCTGATCGAACATCTCTGGAGAGACCTGAAAATAGCTGTGCCGCAATGCTCCCCATTCAGCTTGAGAGGATCTGCAGAGAAGAATGGGAGAAATTCCCCAAATACAGGTGTGCCAAGATTGTAGCGTCATACCCAAGAAGACTCGAGCACGTAATCGCTGCCAAAGGTGCTTCAACAAAGTACTGAGTAAAGGGTCTGAATACTTACAGTACCAGTCAAAAGTTTGGGCACCTACTCATTTAAGTTATTTTTTATTTTTACTATTTTCTACATTGTAGAATAATAATAAAGGCATCAAAACTATGAAATAATACATATGTAATCATGTAGTAGCCAAGTGTTAAACAAATCAATATATTTTAGATTCTTCAAAGTAGCCACCGTTTGCCTTGACGACAGCTTTGCACACTTGGCATTCTCTCAACCAGCTTCACTTGGAATGCTTTTCCAACAGTCTTGAAGGAGGTCTCACATATGCTGAGCACTTGTCGGCTGCTTTTTTTGTCACTGTGGTCCAACTCATCTCAATTTGGTTGAGATTGGATGATTGTGGAGGCCAGGTCATCTGATGCATTACTCATCACTCTCCTTCTTGGTCAAATAGACCTTACACAGCCTGAAGGTGTGTTGGGTCATTGTCCTGCTGAAAAATAAATGTATATTCCCACTAAGCTCAAATGAGATGGGAAGGTGTATCGCTGCAGAATGCTGTGGTAGCCATGCTGGTTAAGTGTGCCTTGAATTCTAAATAAATCACTGACAGTGTCACCAGCAACGCACCATCACACCACCCCCATGCTTCACGGTGGGAACCACACATGCCGAGATCAGCCGTTCACCTACTCTGAGTCTCACAAAGACATGGCGGTTGGAACCAAAAATCTCAAATTTGGACTCATCAGAACAAAGGACAGATTTCCAACGGTCTAATGTCCATTGCTCGTGTTTCTTGGCCCAAGCAAGTCTCTCTTATTGGTGTCCTTTTATTGTGGTTTCTTTGCAGCAATTCGACCTTGAAGGCCTGATTCATGCAGTCTACTCTGAACTGTTGCTGTTGATGTGTCTGAAGCATTTATTTGGGCTGCAATCTGAGGTGCAGTTACCTCTGCTGCAGCGGATAACTTCATTAGAGAGTCAACTCTGGATCTTCCTTTCCTGTGGCGGTCCTCATGAGAGACAGTTAACTCTAATGAACGTATCCTCTGCAGCAGAGGTAACTCTGGATCTTCCTTTCCTGTGGCGGTCCTCATGAGAGACAGTTTCATCATTGAAGGAACTTTCAAAGTTCTTGACATTTTCCAGATTGACTGACCATGTCTTAAAGTAATGATGGACTGTCCTTTCTTTATGCTGATTTGAGCTGTTCTTGCCATAATATGGACTTAGTCTTTTACCAAATAGGTCTATATTCTGTATACCACCCCTACTTTGTCTCAACACAACTGATTGGCTCAAACTCATTAAGGAAAGAAATTCCACAAATGAACTTTTAACAAGGTGACTACCTCATGAAGCCAGTTGAGAAAATGTCAACAGTGTGCAAAGCTGTCATCAAAGCAAAGGGTGGCTACTTTGAAGAATCCCAAATAAAATATGTATTTAGATTTAACACTTTTTTGGGGGGGGGGGGGGGGTTACTACATGATTCCATGTGTTGATGTCTTCACTATTCTACAATGTAGAAAATAGTAAAAATAAAGAACAACACTTGAATGAGTAGGTGTCAACTTTTGACTGGTACTGTATTTAAATGTAAAATTCCTGTGTTTTTAATACATTTGCAAATATTTCTAAAAACCTGTTTGTCATTATGGAGTTGTGTGTGTGTGTGTGTGTGGGTGTAGATTGAGTGGGGGGGAAACTATTTAATCCATTTTAGAATAAGGCTGTAAAGTGAAACAATCATGGTGTCTGAATACTTTCCAAATGCACTGTAAAGCCATGGGATTTGTGGAGAAACTATTTGTTCCTTACATGCACTTCTACAGGCTTTTGAGACACACAAGCACAGACTCACTGATTGACACCCCTACACACAAGCTTGTGTAGTCCTGAATATCCTTATGAACACCCACTTGTGTTGTGGGGCTGCTGCACCTACAGATGCACACAGTAGCTCCAAAAATGTTCCACCACGCCCCAGAGAAAGTGTTACCTCTTTCAGCCGGCTTCCTAAACTGTGTTTGTGCTCTCTGCCTGCTAGCTCCTAGTGAGGGAGATGCTCTTTCATGTCTCAAGGCACTGAAACTCCCTGTGATGCTGTTCTTTTCCACTGCATTGCAGCAAAACTGTCTCCTCTCTCTCTCAAATCCTGCCCTGTTCATTTTGGGTGGGTACACCTTTTTTTTTTTTTTTTTTTTTTTTGTATGTGGATTCCTACATGATTTTTGTGTTTCAATCCCCCAACATCCTATGGAGGTTTCCAAAACTGATACCTCTGGCCCAGTTTTGGAAAGACAGGTTTCAAACACTTTTTAGTGACTTATTCAATTCACATAGGCCTAGTCCAATATTTATCCAAGGAAAGTTCATTTATTATCAACTTAAGGGGATCTAATACTGATGATGGTCTCTCTCTGTCCCTCAGGTGGAGAATGACTTCATCCTGCTCCTGGAGAAGGAGATGTTTATAGAGCAGCTGAAGGACATTGTGGACAAGGCTGAGGATCTGCTGAGTGAAGACACGGAGGGGGAGAGGAGCTCTGACCACGCGGGCAGTCCTCAACAGAGCCACGGAACAGTCATACTGGGGGGAGAGGTGAGGGGGGGGGGGGATTTGGGGGGGTGGCAATTGGCATCCTCAAAACACTCAAGATGACTCTGAGCAGGGCTGCCAACAAACCATCCGGGGGCCAACATGGCAACATTGTTGAGAGAATCCGGTCAAGCTTCGTTATCTAGAAGTTATACTCTTTAGCGCCAGCCATTTATAACGATTCTTTCCCTTTCTAGGGTTCAAAGACTGCTACACCTAATTCACCACAGCTTGTTTACCAGCAGAACGGTAAGGTTTCGCTACCTCTTGGCTACACATTGTGTGCAGGCTTTTGCTCAAGCCCATCGATTCAGGAAAATCAACTAATCATGGTTTTCAAATTATTTTTAATTATGCATGTTAGAGATTAGCTGGAACAAATGCCTGCACTCGCTGAGGTCTTCCAGGACCACTAATCTTCTAGTTTCTCAACCCACTTCAGATGCATTACATAGCACATTACAGCCTCTCCCTGAACCTCCAGACACAGCAAATTAAAATGTTCTGGGAGGTTGTGGTCAGGAGTGGTGATGAAGAGGGTGACTGGTTGTTTCATAGGGACTGCAATCTCTCTTCAGCTCTCAATCACTCTTATTTCACATCTCTCTGTCCTGTCTTCCCCAATCTCTCTCTCCCCTGTTCTCTTCCTCTAAACATAATTTGGTAGTTTATGAATTTGACTTTTTTTTCTCCTGTATTTGCCGTTCATCTGAATTTCAGTGCATGGGTCTCTTTCTAGCTCTATTCTGTTGTTGCTAGTAGATCTGGATCTAGGAGTGTGTCTTTGTCTCTGTGTACTTGGCAGTCCTCCACACTGGGAAGCGCTGGTTCATTATCTGCCCCGTGGCCGAGACGCCCACGCCAGACAGGGAGAAGACCTCATCAGACGCCTCTACAGCCAAGGGTGCGTGTACACACACACACACACACGCACACGAGTGGGTGAATAAAGCTGCGTGTATGAGAGAATGAGCTAATGAGCGTGTGTTGTATGTGCTGTGTAGGGGTCAGTTATGTAATGCCAGTGTAGCTGTGGTGAAGGGCAGGCTTTGTGCTCCAACTGACAGAGCTCTGATGGGGGAAGACAAGTGATGATGTAATACCCTCACACACCCACAGGACATCTCTCTCCTTGACTCCACTCTTTAATTTCATCATCTCTTTCTTTAACGCCTTCTCTTCTCTCTCCCCTGCGCTCTCTGCTACAGAGGCTCCTGATATGTCATTGTCTAGGTCCAGATGCAGTACTACTGTTCCTGCCCTGACCACCACAGCCCCTACTCCAGCCTCTTCTGCCCTCCCTGCACCTCAGAGCTCTATTCAGCCTCAGGACCCCAATGTGGGCAAGGCCAGAATGCAGCAGCCCCAGGCCTCTGGAACCAAACCCACCACCAATAGTACCACTGCTGCTGTGGGCCGCCACGAGCCCTGTGTCTCCATGGTAACAGACATCCCATGCTGCCCCATTGTTCCACCCGTGTCTCTGGATGTGAATGGGGTGGGACATAAAGGGGCGAGCAGCTCTTCCTCCTGTCTACCCAATCAGG
Organism: Oncorhynchus mykiss; assembly: GCF_057628025.1. Classification (NCBI taxonomy): domain Eukaryota; kingdom Metazoa; phylum Chordata; class Actinopteri; order Salmoniformes; family Salmonidae; genus Oncorhynchus; species Oncorhynchus mykiss. The sequence goes on from NC_143037.1 coordinate 61,999,174, forward strand.
GGGCCAGCCTGTCAGGAGACCCGCCCCCTCTGGGCTCCCACCAACCTGTGGTCTTGCAGCAGCCCTATGCCACACCCAGCATGGTGGGTGGAGGAGGTGGAGCCACAACACCATCACAGCCCCAGAGTCCAGCCCACCAGGCCTCCCAGCAGCAGGATGGACCTGGTGGATCCGGGAGTGGAGGTGGTGGGGGCCTGGGGGAGTCTGATGGAGAGGGCCCCCCCAGGGTGGAATTTGTGGACCGCACGATCAAGACTCTTGATGAGAAGCTGAGGAACCTGCTGTACCAGGAGTACGCCCCATCTGCTCCCTCCAGCACCGCCTCAGACCTCCAGGGCTTCAGCACAGAGGGGGTCAGCTCTCCCCTTGTCTCTGACAGCCAGACCATCACAGAGGGGGGGCTCCCCAGGAAGGGAGAGCTGCTGGTAAAGATGCACCGTGTGTGTGCGCACGCATATTCCGATTGGGGCAGCTGCAGTGTTTGATCTGATGTCTGTGTGTGTGAATCCCTAGTGTGATATTGATTCAGCCATTGACTATAATCACTGGCAATTATAACTCGCAGCCTTTAGTGAGACTGGTACTGTGTTTAGCAGAGGAAGTAGAGCTCAGGGTTGCTGGCTAGATAAAATACATTATACACTGCACTCATGGCGGTTTGATCTCTGATGCGGGTTGTGTGGGTGGGATGGCCGTTGATATATTTAGACACGGCAGCGGTCAGAGAAGGACAATGGCTAGACAAACACCCTGTAACCCTCATATACTATTGACCAAATACCCCCCCCCCCCCCTTTCCCCCCGCTCTCAGCCTCAGATCCCTGAGCGTACAGATAGTTTGGATACCCTGAGTGACTCTGCAGGTAAATAACATCCCAAAACACAAAATGATTCTATGTATTGTGTATCTATTTCTGACTATTTAGGGGAGACCCCAAAGTGATTCAATTGTTTTAATGTTTCAATATTTTGTCAAGCCTTTAAAGGTGTGCTGAACACTGACATGATGGGCAGTTCCAGTTCCTATGGCTCCAAGAGCCGTTTTCAGGTAACTTTACCATAGTTAAACATTCTGAAAAGAGAAACCATCTTGAGTAAACCAAAGTTGACTTCTATTTTATTAGATTTAATTATTCTTCTGACGTGGTAATATTTTTCTCAAGATTTAGATCTAGTTAACAGTTTATTCAATACGATATTAAATGTTTAAATAGTTTACTCAGTTTCAATTTGATCATGGTCTTTTCCTCCCCCTCCAGATCGTCCCCACTCCTCCAGACGTCATCATCCGTCGTTTAGAGAAGGGCAGAAGTCGCAGCACCTGCAGCTCCACGGCTCCCTCTAGTGGCTCGGGGGGCTCTCACGCTGCAGCTGAGGGGGGAGGACGGCGAGACCAGGGGTGTATGGCCGTGGGCAGGTTCTCAGTGATGACCACCGAAGAGGGGCTGGAAAACACAGCCAAACCTCACTGTAGCCACCGCTACTCAGCCCCGCCAGACTTCTACCAGGACACTCCCACCTCCAGCCCCAACGCCACCCCCACCCTGCTCCCACGTGCCCACACTGCTGATGCTGCCACAAACTACTCCTTCCACTTCGACTCTGACTCAGGGGAGGAGGACACCAGTAGTTTAGCCCCTCCCCCTGCCCACCACAAGCCTCCAGTCCACGCACTCTCGGAACACAGCGGAAGTGACCTCATGAAGAGGGCGGTGGCCTTCCTGCGCCGCACGGGCCGCAGCAGCAGTGTGCAGAGCTCTGATTCGCCGAGCCGGCAACCAGCGGTAGCGAATGGCCACGCCCTCTCGCTGCCTGGACCCGGCCCCGCATCGTACATCAGCAGTGACAACGATTCTGAGTTTGAGGATGCGGACATGAGGAAGGAGCTGCAGAGGCTGAGGGAAAAGTATGTGTACACACACACACACAAATATGAATTCATACAGGGTCAATGTTAACCCATTTGAAATATAGCAAACTATCAACCACTGTAACCTTCATAGCCCTGGATAGGTTTGTAGCCCATTACACGGCAAGTAGCCTAGTGGTTAGAGCATTGGACTAGTAACCGAAAGGTTGCATGATTGAATCCCCGAGCTGACAAGGTAAAAATCTGTCGTTCTACTTAACTGCTATGTAGTGACCTTTTTTTAAATTGTATGAGTCAATATAAACAACAGTTCTCTCCAACTGGGGGAGGAAATGGAATACATTCTTCCATATTATTGCATGTAGATTTTCTCTTGCGCTATCTTCCTCCCCAGACACATGAAGGAGATCTCAGAGCTGCAGGCGTTCCAGAGGAATGAGATCGAGCATCTGTATAAAGAGGTGGGGAAAGCCCTGCCGCCTGGTGTAGGCCTGCTGCACGCTGCGCCCCCTAGTGGCCGCAGACGTAGGGCCAGTAAACACAAGCTGAAGGCGGGCAAGCTGCTCAACCCCACGGTGCAGCAGCTGAAAAACAACCTGAACACCACCACCGCCGGTGAGAGGAAAGGTGTGTGGGTGTGTCAGACAGTGGTGAGAAGATGGGAGAGCGGTGTGATTGATAGAGGAGGATGAGAGTAGGTGTGAGTGGGAGGAGAGCGAGAGAAAGGTGAGTTTGTGAGCAGATTTGGGAGGATTAGAAATGTGGTAATAATAAATGAAAAATGTATCCCCACTTCACCATAAAGCTGGCTCTTTGGCTTATCCAGTATTTCTCTCTGAAGGTGAGAGTGCACCGGGCTTGTCTGGCTCTCCAGCTAAGAGCTCCATCGTGTCTGATGGCTCTGCCTGCTCCAGTGGCAGCAGCAGTAGTACCAGCAGCACTCTGCCCAGCACGGCCCCACAACCCGTTCAGACCCAGCAGCCCTGTTCTCTCAAGGGCTCCCTCTCCTCTGACAGCATCTATGGTGGTGGCATGGCCACACACGCTGGCCCAGGGCAAGGTACCTACACACACATAAAGGACAAGGTATACATACTGTGGCATAGCACACACATTTGGCGTATACCCGTACCTAAGAATGCATCTCTCACCTCTCTCACCTCTCACTCACTGGATTCACATAATATACCAAAAGAAAACACACCCAAACGTGTCACTCACTGAGATGTGGACACAAACTCAAACACACTGATTTGTACCTAGGAACAACTGAACAAGAAGAACAACACAAGACCATCAGCTTCAGTATTCTAAACTCTAATATTCTAAACTGTCTGAATCGGAAGTCTCATAAGGAGACATGGTAATTGCTGCATTGCAAATAGTCATGATTTATCAGTCTTTCATCCAAAGCAAATGTTTTTAGGCAAATGTACACAAGGTGAGAGTTGCATCACACGTCTCCCATGCCACAATACTGCCACTATACTGCATACAGCTTCCATTGAGGTGTCAGCAGTTTAACACTCCTCATGGTAAAGGTCTGGATAGATTTGGGAAAGGTAACCTGACCAGTGCATAGTGACAACTTGCTCCTGTAGTGAATGTGCAGGCTGTCTCTTGTTGCTGGTTTAGCCCATGTGGCTGTACCCTGTACTGGTGCTGCTGCTGTTAGTGGTGGGGGTTTCTCATCCCAAATCTCTGCACTTTTACAGAAGTGTCTCTTTGTTTCTTCTCTTCTTCCCTCTTATATTAATTTTTACAGGATGGACGGTATACCACCAAACGTCAGAGAGAGTGACCTATAAATCTAGTAGCAAACCGCGTGCTAGATTCCTCAGTGGACCCGTGTCTCTGTCCATCTGTTTGTATTTGTTATTTTCTACTTTTTCTTCACACATCCCATCCCTCTCTCCTCTCTTTATTTCACCTCTTTATCTTTTCTCTTGACCAGAATGAATGTATGTTTTTAGATAGTGGATCCTCTCCCCTCATCCTCACCCTCTTCACTACTCCCTATTCCCAACACAAGCGTATGTCTGCCATTTTGTGTTTTGTCCTCATGGCTTTCTCCCCTCAGCCCTAAGTGGTTTTGGGTTTAGACCTTCCTCCATACAAACGCTTTGTGCACTGCTTTAAACAGACTCCAAAAGCATCCCAGCTAACAACAAATATTCCCACAACTTTAGAGAACGTTCCCTTAAGTCTCATTAGGAAATTAACATTTTTATAGGAATGTTTCCAACAGACCATTCCCTTAATGTCAAATAGAATACCCAAGAACGTAATTATATTCTACAAACATTTGTGTCCAGTTTTCTGTGGGTTAAGAGAATGTTCCATCAACGTACCACCATACACAGAACATGGTTGCCATGTTCTCAGAATATAAAATATTAATGTTCTGGATACGTTAATTAGTATGTTGCAAGAATATTCCCGTGTTCAGTTTTCTGTGAGTTAGGAGAATATTCCATCAACGTCCCACCAAATGGCAACTATGTTCTGTGTATGTTTAGATGTGACGTTGAATGAATATTCTCATAACCCACAGAGAACTGGACACAAGAATGCTCTTGCAACATTCTCATGAATCCTGTCTAGAACATTTTAATATTGGCAACAATGTTCTGTGTATGTTTGGTGGCATGTTCTAATAACCCTCTAAAAACTGGACACATTAATGTTCTTGCAACCTCTTCATAAAACACGCCTAGAACATTGTTGTACATTCTAAGAACATTGTAACCACGTTCTAGATAAGTTCTCTTTGACATTAAGGGGATGTTCTAACTTTAACACCAAAACATGCGAAGAGGTTTTCAGAAGGATTTTACTAACATAGATCAAATGTTCCTTTTAACTAATGAAAAACTGGACACTCAAACTTTAGGGGAACATTACAGGTTATTTTACAAAAACATTCTCTCTCCCTAGAATTGTTAGCTGGGATACTGTATTGTCATAGAGCTAGTCTTCTCCAAACATGAGCGATGCTAGATCTGAAACCTGAGCGAGAGTGTATCCTATGTGTGTTTTCATTTACTCACTTCCTTAATTGTATGTCTCGAATTGAGGCGCATCGGCCCACAACCCCTCTGTATACCAAGAGAAAAGCCAGCCCTTCCCCTGATAGCCAGCCAGGTTCCAGAGAGGCTTGCGTTGGTCGAGGTCCCTCTCTCTCATATTTGGACTGGGAGGACGGTGCAGGCAGGCGGGGGGCAGGGCACTGAAGGAGACTGGCTCCTGCAAAAGGGCTGTATCATCAATATTATCTACTTTCTCTTCTCCCGCTTTACCTGCATGTCTTGATAAGTGCTGACTCTGATGTGCTCCGGCTATAGTCTCTATGTGCTTTTTTTGGTTCCTTTATGTTATGTTTCACAGGCATTGTTGTACTTACTGGTAGTTGAACTGTTTAGAAATTAGCTTCAGGGGACTTGTTACTCAGTAATTACAGTATTGATGATTCAGCGATTTGGCTCTCCACTCATCGTGTGTGTGTGTGTGTGTGTGGCTTAGCTTTACTATCAACACTGCATTTTCCATTATAACCTTTAACATGCCATGTAAAAGCTGAAATAATACAAGCCTGGAGCCTAAAACATTGACTTATTCCAAGTAAGTTTTAAACATGACAATAGGACAGGAGAAGTTTACTAGGAGCATATAATGTGAAGGTCTGAGGTAGTGTTGACCTGCCCCAGCTTACTGTGGACCAGTCTTCTCTGAACCCCCTGTACTCTAGCACCATACCCAGGGCCTTCTCTGTCTGTTCTGGCTCCTTTTATTTTATTTCCGTTAACATTTTGGAATGACTGCACAATTGAATAGGACCTAGTCTTTCCCCCACTCCCATTACGTCTCACTGATTTTTAAACCCCCTTCTCCTCTCCACTCCTTTCTCTCCTTAACCAATTTGGTAGCTGTGTGTGGCTTGAAGCAGCTTGTCCACAGACCTGTGGTGTTTAGTGTGTCCTGGCCTAACTGTTTTTGTCTCTGTGCTGTTTTACCTTATAGGGTCCACACTGAAACGACTATGTCTAGGCAAAGAGCGCAGTAGTAGTAACTATCTCATTTACTTCTTTCTGTCTTCTTCGCTCTTTTTATCTGTTTGCATGCACACCTGTTTTATATTCACGTGTTTGCCACTGGAAGAAAATATGCCAGATGTTGTTGAAAATGTTGGGCACTGCTGCACAAGGAGTGTCACCTTCATAGATTGATTTGAATCCTTTTTTTAATTTGGTAGTGCATGGCGGTGTTTGGCCTAAATGTTAGTGCTCAATTATGAGACTTGTGTGGTTGTCAGCATTAATGGTTTCTGTTTGTCTTACTGTGGTAGATCGGTTGAGTGGGTGGTTGGGGTTCAACCATGCTGTAATCCTTTGGCTGTTGGGTTTGAGGGGGAAAAATAACATTTGCTGACCAGTAAAATGAGATCACGTTTCAACTTTCTCCAGAAAACGATTACCAATCAAAGGGACATTTTTAAGGTACACTGAAAAACAGAAACTCCCTCATTCCCAATTGGAGTTGGCCTATTTGAGTAAATATACAGGCTCTACCCAGGCTGAAAGTAGTTAAAGTGCCTTAATGGACAACTGTAAAAGGCCTAACAAACAGCAGCCAATCGATTCCATCGGTAGGGTGTAACTGGGCAGAGTTTACAAATCTTTCTGTTCTAGGGTCTTCTCACGGCGCAAATACAACTCAGACAGCGTCCAATCAGCAACAGCCACCAGCTGTTCCTACCCCTTCGTCATCTCCTCAACCAATGGCGGCTCTAGCTCAGGCCCAGACGAACAACAGCAACAACAAGAAGCCAGGCACCTTCACGGACGACCTGCACAAGCTGGTAGATGATTGGACGAAGGAGACGCTGGCGGCCAATCAGCCACGGCCCTCTCTGAACCAGATCAAACAGCAGAGACGCAGGCAGGACCTGGAGGGCCGAGCCACGCCCATGGGAGGAGCCACACAGGAGGTAAATGGCATAGAAAAACACATCAAAAGTCTTAAGACTGTATCACCAGTGTTGGAGTTGCAGCCTACCTTGCTCTCTTTTAGATTTATCAAAAAGCAGTTGACAAAAGTCCTTGTACACAATGTTAAACATCCCCTTTGGTTCTTTCAGGTGAGATGTGCCATCCTTCCAAACAAGTTCCAGCTGCCTCTGTCCTGTCCGCTGACAGTTGTAGGCCTAGCCATGCCCACTGACCTGGGCTCCAACCCCTCTGCCATGCTCCAGCCCGGGTACCTGGTACCAGCAGGTCCTTATGGAGGGGTTGTGCCCGGCCCCTTATACCCCCAGCAGTGGTCTGGTATGCCCAGTCCTGTGGGGATGATTGGGGCAGCGGGAGGAATGCCCTACCCCACCATGGCCAACCCAGGGTTGCAGGCATACCCCCTTACCCTGCACAGCCCTGAGAACGGCCCTAACACCAGGACTACCTAATGTGACAAATAGCACCATCTTGCACCCAGCAAACCCCCCCCCCCCCCCCACCCCATTGCACCTGATGCTCAAAACAAACTGCCCCCAGTGTTCCCCTCTATCTCAGCACCCTCACATCAGGTCTTACCTAATTCTGTGCTAATAAACCTAACTCCACTCTGTCCCCCCTGGTTCTCACTCCAGGGTTACAATTGTAATCAAATCAGTCTAATCACTTTTAATGGGGTGACGGGATGGAAAATAGAATAAAGTAGGGCCCACACATTTAGATGCACAAACAAATGGCTTAAAAAGCACAAGAGGATTTTGACAACCACCATCTCTGATTGTGCTAAAAAAAAATCTGTATTTAGAAACATAAGATTAGCATTCCTCAAACAATTTGTTGAAGTATAATTTGTTATTGCCACACCCTTTTTTTAATTTCACTGATATTTAAGTGTTTATTAAATGGATCACATTTTCTTTGCAACATTGGGTAGAAAAACAACAGCTTTGGCTCAAGGGAATATGTTACATAGGATGAAGAAGCAATACTCCAAGTCAGACATAGAGAACTGTTGCTGTGTACTGGGTGGGATTGGTGTGGGGGGTCCGTGGGTGGTGTTTGACCATTTTTATTGGATTCCTTGTGTCTTACGATTTGGGTCAAACTTCTTCCAACAATTGAGTATGTTTGGTACTATGTGAATCCTATAAATTTAAAAGGGCCAATTTGGGTACAATCAATTAGCTTAATTTCTCAAATGTAAACAATGTTGCAAGAATGCCAATCTTATGTTTCTAACTACAGAAACGATTTCAGAACAATCTGAGATGGTGTCATGGCTTGCTGAAATGACATGGGATGACTCTTGTGTTGAGTACACATAAGAGTGTGTCTGAGTACTGGCCTCTACTTGACTGTACTACTCAACCCCTCCAGTGTTCCTATATGCAGGATAGTCCTGCTCCACTCTGCTCTGATTATGTGGTTTGATGCTTTATCAAAGAGTAACATGCATGTAAATAACCTGTGAGCTTGTAAATCTCCAGTGTGCAGGTAGATGTATAAACTACAACACCTGAAGTTTTCCTGTGTGCTTGTGCACAGTATAAATGTCCTTTGTGTGTGTGTATCAGAGTACCTACTGCTTTGGTCTTGACTAAACTCAGTCATACAAATAATATTAGCGGTCACCAATGTGACGTTTTCACCAAATCCATCATAACCAATAAGCAGTAATGTTTTCAGAAAGCTTTTTATCATTTACTAACATTTTGTCAACCTTAATACACTACATTAGAAATGAGAATACAAGGGTTTAAGATGACAGGATACCTGTATTTAAGGTGAAGTTCTCTGGAGGAGTGCCTTGAACATAGCTTTTTCTGTGAAATGAAGCCTGTCCAAATCACATGGATTTTATTTAATGGTGCCTTGAGTGCCACTTCATTTTGTTATGCTTTGCAGACACTTTTTGGTTTACATTTGAATGCCCTTGTAGCACTGCACTATTAACACAGTATATGCGTTTTATTTAAGTAATAAAATCATGTTTTTAATCTTTTGTTTACGCCACCCTTGTGAAATTTAGAACGCCATAGACGTGAAATGGACAGTTGCCTTGCGAGAACAGGCAGTTGATGTAGCTACAGTTAATAAAAGAGAACATGTCAAAACCCACTCATTGGTTAGTGGCATAGAGTTAGAATTCATAGAATTAACATTCCAATTCAAGTCAACGTTCCCCAATGGATGGATCAATTGAATTCCCATTCAATATTTGTAGGTCTGTTTTTAGAGGGGAGCCAGTAGTGTCCAGCTCAGAATGTAGCAGAGGCAGGTTTGCCGAGCGAGACTTAAAGTGCAATTTCACCCCTCCACCTAGCTTTCGTAGTGGCCATGCCACAAGCCTTATCCAGGAACCTGCAACGGGAGCTAGTTTCTTTTGTTGCCTTTTTAGTTGAACGTAAGTTACAAATCACAAAGAAAACACTAACTGCATTTACAACTGCAAAATATTTTCTGTTGGGCCAAGAGCATGGCTCCTATTATTAAACACCTGATTTAATTAATGTAATTACCAGTTATTTACTCGTCTAATGTATTGTTTTGTGTTTCTTGATGTCGATGCTGCTAGTGTGTCTGGTGGATCCATTAAGAAGGAAAGGAGGAGTTAGGGTGTGTATCTCGTGGTACTTGATAACACGACACAAGCTGAAACACATCCCTCCAGTAATAAATACCCTTCTCAGAGGATAAGTTTTCTCAATGAGATGTTCATGTGAAGCAGTGTTATTATATTGCCTTGTTGACATTTATTAAATGATGTATCATTTCCCAGGTGGTTTTTGATACCCTGGCTTTCTTTTCTTTATGGTTTTGAGTGTTCGATTCCTCTGTTCAGAATGAAACATGCTAAATGCAGATGTATACTTGATTGAGGAGAATTGCACATGGCATGACCTGTGTTCTTAACCATAGCCTGTATAAAATGGGTTCCCAACTTGTAAAAATATGATCATGTGTGCCATTTGGCAGACGCTTTTATCCAAACTGACTCAGTCATGCGTGCATACATTTTTACATATGGGTGGTCCGGGAAATCGAACCCACAATTGTGGCATTGCAAGCACCATGCTCTACCAACTGTTCAATATGTATCCCAACATACCTGTACATCCCCCTTATCCTCATGACCATTGAAAGAGCAGTTCAGAACAGTTCAAATATTGTCCATACAGCAAGATTATTATTATTATACCGCCAGCTAGAAATCTCACAACCACCACACCAGTTAAAGGTTGCAGCACTCCAGTCCTGCAAAGCTGTGAATTGTACAGTTTTCCTGTAGTTAGTATTTGTACATTTTCTTTGTCTGTTTTGAAATTTCACATCAGTGTTTGTTATTCCATCAATTCGGTTTGAATTGGACTTTTATAGGATATTATGCAGTCTTCTGCTTTGGTGAAATACTTCTAGTATTAAGAGATTTCTGTTCTCTGTTACTTGTATCTAACAGTAATGCTACACCTCCCTGTCTTATGCTTAGTGAGCAGAAAACCTCTGTTGGAATATTTACTGAGAGGCAACATTCAGATCCATAGAAATGGATTGTATGGAGCCAATACGATTATCTGAGGAATAGCGCACTGTGCTTCTTCTGATCATTGCATTTCTATCAGTTCTGAGCAACATTGCCTCCTGTTGAATATGCACCCCTTTATGGAAGGCTTGCAAAAAAGCTCTGTGTGGGATTTGCTTCTGCCTGCTGTGCATTTCCCACTATACTACCTTACCAACCCAGTCAGCCCCACTCTAATCACAAAGACTGTACATGTTTAAAGAGATAAATAAACATTATTTTGTGCTTGATGATGTCCTCCCTTTATTCCTCAAGAATCTATTAAATCTAACTGACGGTTTTTATTGAGTAAAGATTTAATCATATTACTGAACAGATGTGATAAATTATCGGGTTCCCTTTCCCCAATAAAGTGTTGAGGGTAAGTTTTATTATGCGCATTGCTTATTTTCACAGGTTCTGGGTGGTGATTTGTCCATCTGACGCACCAGTAGTTTCCATCTGCATTGCATAAATCATTCCACTTCAAATCCTTGACCATTGAACAAAAATATAAATGCAACATGAAGCCAATTTCAAAGATTATACTCCGTTACAGTTCATAGAAGGAAATCGGTCAATTTAAATGAATTCATAAGGCATAAATCTAAGGATTTCACATGACTGTGAAGTTGTTGGATATTGGCAGGAACTGGAACATGCTGTTGTTCACATCAATCCAGGCCATCCCAAACTTGCTCATTGGATGACACGTTTGGTGAGTATGCAGACCATGGAAGAACTGGGACATTTTTAGCTTCCAGGAATTGTGTACAGATCCTTGCGACATGGGGCCATGCATCATCACACTGAAACATGAGGTGATGGTTGCGGATGAATGGCACGTCAATGGATCTCGTCACGGTATCTCTGTGCATTCAAATTGCCATTGATAAAATGCAATGTGTTCATTGTAGCTTATGCCTGCTCATAGCATAACCCCACGGGCACCATGGGTTCATAACGTTGAAATCAGCAAATCGCTTGCCCACACGATGCCATACACGCTGTCTGCCATGGAAGAACAGGTGACTCAATAAGGAAGTGGTCAGGTTACGCGAATGCTACGCTACAGGACTGTTTTGCTAGCACAGACTGGAATATGTTCAGGAATTCATCCAATTGAATTGAGTACACCACCTCATTCACCGGCTTCATCAATAACTGCATTGACAATATCATCCCCAGAGTGACTACGTACATTTCCCAACCAGAAGCCATGGATTACAGGCAACATCCGCACAGAGCTAAGGGCTAGAGCAGCCACTTTCGAGGAGCGGGACACTAATCTGGACGCTTATAAGAAATCCCGCCATGCCCTCAGACAAAGCGTCAATACAGAACTAAGATTGAATCCTACTACACTGGCTCTGATGCTCGTCGGATGTGGCAGGGTTTGAAAAATATTACAGACAACAAAAGGAAACCCAGCCACGAGCTGCCCAGTGACATGAGCCTTCCAGATGAGCTAAATGCCTTTTACGCTCGCTTCGAGGCAGGCAACACTGAAGCATTTCACGAGGGCACCAGCTGTTCCGGATGACTGTTTGATCACGCTCTCCATAGCCGATGTGAGCATGACGTTTAAACAGGTCAACATTCACAAAGCTGCGGGGCCAGATGGATTACCAGGATGTGTACTCAAAGCATGTGTGGACCTACTGGCAGTGTCTTCACTGACATTTTCAACCCCTCCCTGACTGAGTCTGTAATACCTACATGTTTCAAACAAACCACCATAGTCCCTGTACCCAAGAAAGCGAAGGTAACCTACCTAAATGATTACCGCCCTGTGGAACTCACGTTGGTAGCCATGAAGTGCTCTGAAAGGCTGGTCATGGCTCACATCAACACCATCAAGCCGGAAACCCTAGAACAGGGGTGGGCAATTCCAGTCCTGCCTGATTCGTGTAACAGTTTTGCCCCAGCCCCAGCTAACACACCTGACTCCTGGGACTCCACAACTGGATCCCAGACTTCCTGATGGGACGCCCCCATGTGGTAAGGGTAGGCAACAACACATCTGTCACGCTGATCTTCAACACTGGGGCCCCTCAGGGGTGCATGCTTAGTCCCCTCCTGTACTCCCTGTGTATCCCATGACTGTGTGGCCAAGCACAACTCCAACACCATCATTACGTTTGCTGACGACACAACAGTGGTAGGTCTTATCACCGACAACGATGAGACAGTCTATAGGGAGGAGGTCAGAGACCTGGCAGTGTGGTGCCAGGACAACAACCTCTCTCTCAATATAAGCAGGAGGGCCGAACAGGCCCCCATTAACATCGACGGGCTGAAGTGGAGCAGGTCGAGAGTTAAGTCCGGGTGTCTGGTCTCAGACGATCCCACAGGTGAAGAAGCGGGATGTGGAGGTCCTGGGCTGGTGTGGTTACACGTAGTCTGATGTTGTGAGGCCGGTTGCACATACTGACAAATTCTCTAAAATTATGTTGGAGGCGGCTTATGGTAGAGAAATTAACATTCAAATCTCTGGAAACAGTTCTGGTGGACATTCCTGCAGTCAACATGCCAATTTCATGCTCCCTCGACTTGAGGCATCTGTGGCATTGTGTTGTGTGACAAAACTGCACATTATAGAGTGGCCTTTTATTGTCCCAGGACAAGGTGCACAACATTTGAGAGAAATAAGCTTTTTGTGCATATGGAAAAGTTCTGGGATATTTTATTTCAGCTCATGTAATATGGGACCAATAATCTACATATTGCCTTAGCCTAGTGATTAGAGCGTTGGACTAGTAACCAAAAGGTTGCAAGTTCAAATCCCTGAGCTGACAAGGTACAAATCTGTCGTTCTGCCCCTGAACAGGCAGTTAACCCACTGTTCCTAGGCCGTCATTGAAAATAAGAATTTGTTCTTAACTGACTTGCCTAGTTAAATAAAGGTAAAATAAATAAAATTGTTATTTTATTTGCACCAAAGAAAAGTGATAGACAACAATACAGATGTAAAAAAAAAAAAAGATTATTAAAAAAAAAAGAAACAGTTTGCAGGTGTGGTTGGAAGCCCATGGGCTTATATGAAAACCACACCATGAAAATAAATACAACACATCAGTATATTTCAAGGCCTAATTATCTTTCCTCCAGAAATGAGTCTGTTCAAATTGACCTCCAATGAAAATTCCACCCACCTCCACTTTTTGATAGTCTGCCATCTTTTATTTGTATTAGCATCATGATAAAATTAAATTTTTGCCTACATTACTACTGTATAAATGTGAAATTAATGTAATCACAATAGATGATTGGCATTAAGCCTATAATAAACAGACATAGCCTATATTGAACAATGAAAATCTACATTTGACTGTAGAACTATATATATTTTGTCTTCCTTTGCCAGGCTATATGAAAATGTGTGCATACTGATCAAATAATCAATTTCAAATCTACCGTGCACATGTAACTAATCTGTCGTTTTCATATTCAAATTTATGGCGGAAACCCTCCATATATGATTTACTTTTCCACATTGGCAGATTCGCAAGTAACAAAAAGAAAAACCAATGATCTTAGAAGTTTTCATAAAATCGAATGCAGCGTATTTTATCCGTATGTTTTTCGTCTTTGGACATTCCATTCTTTATAGTGCATATTTATCCAGATGTATATTAAAAGGTGTGAAACTGATAGTTAGATTCGCCACACAGAAAAATAACAACAAAAGGAACCAAATTACATTTAACGGTGAAAACGTGACGCCACTTCCCTAGGTTTCCATTGGTTTCAAAAGTACACCTTCCTCAAACACCAAAGAATGGTACACATCGAAGAATGGTACACATATTTCGACAAATACACCATAAAACAAATCATTTTCTATTTGACGAAAGTGCCCACACGCGCCTATGCCGTACAGCAGTGGCTGCCCCTTTTGTTCGCTGGAGTTCCTGAATTATTCCTATCACAATGAAATTACTAGGATATTGTGTTGTCGTGTAAACCATTTACCCCACATTTCTTGTGATAAGATAGTATTTTATATGATTAATACATCGATCTGCAATCGTCCCATTTACCGAGCTGGAGTGAGAGATTTTGCAGCACGCAAGCTTGAGGAGCCCTGAGTAGTAAGTGTTTATTAATTCAGAGCTACATTGACTATGTATTCGTGGTGTCTAGAGAGAAATAGGCTTACATTTGTAAGGTGTTTCATGATTTTTTTTTAAACGCAATGTATTTGTGCTTTGATTTATGTTACAATTTGCTTTTCGAATAGTTTCTTATCCTATGTAGGTAGCGAGATAAAACCCAGGATTCTGAGTGCTACATTATCATAATTATGATATATTTATCTTTCCCTGTTAGTAAATGTAATTCCCCTAGAACCACATTGATGACTAAGGAAATGGTTTTGCTTTAGTTACATTAATAGGTTGCAATCAGGTAACACAGGGTGTTATTTTGTAGTGGCTTGGTTGATCAGGGTGAGGTCTAAACATTGTGGAGGGAAACATTGTATCAAGCTGAAACATCATTTGAGCAGTTACATTGTATTACCTCGGGTTGTCACCTGTAAGAATGGTTACAATGTTTCTCAGGCTTCTATAGATACAAATGTATCATTTTTCTGCCAACTAGCAATAATAGTTGCAATCTAGTGGATATAGCTTTCTGGTTGCGTTTGCAAGCTATAGTAAATTGCTACACATTTCCTTGGATCTTTGAGCACGTGAATAGAATAACATAAGATTACGCTATCCAAATGAATACAGGGGCTAAACATTCGATCGATCAAGAGTCAAAGAGTCATTCATATGATTTATTATCTTATACATTGATTAGCTTGCCAGAGTTTCATCTGGTACTTCTGGTGAATATGTTTATTCAATGACAGTGGAGGCTATCGGCAGGTGTTTAGAAGTCTACTTTATGATTTATATGAAGCACCTGGTCGAATCAACCTTTGAATTTATCTGTTATCTGTAATCCAACATTCCAAACGTGTAATTTATCTCGGCTGTTAAATCGATCCGGTTACTGGCTATCTAGCTAGCTTTTTGTGTCTTCAGTTTAAGATTTGAATCAATCTTTTATTCGAAAACATTGTTACTTGTAACAGTAAGTAAACAGTATTGCAAGTCAAATTTAATTTGCATTGATTTAGCTAGCACGAAAAATTGTCAGATGCACCTGTCGTTGCCATGGTAAAGTTGACAGCTATCCAGCCACGTGCCTGCTGTTTTCAGGGGTTTGTTTCCTTGAAATCAGCAAGACAACATGGAATAGCTTTTAGGATTCCAAAGGGCTAAAGGCAATGGACACAACTGTGATGTTTTCAACATAGACTGACTTTTATTTTGACATAATACCCATCTGCATGTATGTGTTTCAATAATGTTGGCGTGAGAGATGCCAACACCCTCCCCCTCCCCTCTCTTTCTTAGATGTAAGCTTGAACAGCTCCTGTCCCAGCAGTGGCCATCGGCACAATGGGGCTGGACTTTGACGTGAAGACTTTCTGCCACAACCTCCGAGCCACCAAGCCCCCTTACGAGTGCCCAGTGGAGACCTGTCGCAAGGTCTACAAGAGCTACAGCGGCATTGAGTACCACCTCTACCATTACGACCATGACAACCCCACGCCTGCACAGGGCATGCCCCAGAAGAAGAGGAAGGGGCGCCCCCCTCGCATGTCCCTGGTGGGGACCGGGGACATGGAGGGAGGGCTGGGAAAGGGAGGTGGGCCAGGGCAGGCAGGGAACACCCCTGGGAGTCCTAATCAGTCAGAGCACTCCCACTCCCCAGGCAGGGAGACGATGACCTATGCCCAGGCCCAGCGCATGGTGGAGCTGGAGATCCATGGACACATCCACCGCATCAGCATTTTTGAGAACATTGACGTGGTATCGGAGGATGACAGTGGGGCCGAGGACCCTCCATCCTCGGGCGGAGGTGGGGGAGGGTTGTGTAATGGGGGCGACAGCGGGGGAGGAGGGAGTGAGGTGGGGGGCAAGGACAGGCCAGACACCCCTGCTGCTAACGGGGGGAAGGCAACACCCAAG
This sequence comes from Oncorhynchus mykiss, assembly GCF_057628025.1. Taxonomy (NCBI): domain Eukaryota; kingdom Metazoa; phylum Chordata; class Actinopteri; order Salmoniformes; family Salmonidae; genus Oncorhynchus; species Oncorhynchus mykiss. Next base: position 62,015,638 of record NC_143037.1, read on the forward strand.
TCCGGGAAGCACAAGAGTAAAGAGAAGAAGAAGGAGGGATCGTCACACCACCACAGCGCTTCCTCTGGCCCAGCAGTCAAGCTGCCTGAGGTGGTGTACAGAGAGCTTGACCAGGAGAGGCCCGACGCACCCACACGACAGTCATCTTATTACAGGTCAGTCACAGTACCGCACGACCCTCATCCTACTACAGGTCAATCACAGTACCGCACGACCCTCATCCTACTACAGGTCAATCACAGTACCTCACGACCCTCATCCTACTACAGGTCAGTCATAGTACCAGACAACCCTCATCCTACTACAGGTTAGTCATAGTACCACACGATCCTCATCCTACTACAGGTCAGTCATAGTACCAGACAACCATCATTCTACTACAGGTCAGTCATAGTACCGCACGACCATTCTACTCCAGGTCAGTCATAGTACCACACAACCCTCATTCTACTACAGGTCATTCATAGTACCACACAACCATTCTACTCCAGGTCAGTCATAGTACCAGACAACCATCATTCTACTACAGGTCAGTCATAGTACCACACAACCATCATTCTACTACAGGTCTGTCATAGTACCACACAACCATCATTCTACTACAGGTCAGTCATAGTACCACACAACCATCATTCTACTACAGGTCAGTCATAGTACCACACAACCCTCATCCTACTACAGGTCAGTCATAGTACCACACAACCATTCTACTCCAGGTCAGTCATAGTACCACACAACCATCATTCTACTACAGGTCAGTCATAGTACCAGACAACCATCATTCTACTACAGGTCAGTCATAGTACCACACAACCATCATTCTACTACAGGTCTGTCATAGTACCACACAACCATCATTCTACTACAGGTCAGTCATAGTACCACAGAACCATTCTACTCCAGGTCAGTCATAGTACCACACAACCATCATTCTACTACAGGTCAGTCATAGTACCGCACGACCCTCATCCTACTACAGGTCAGTCATAGTACCACACAACCATTCTACTCCAGGTCAGTCATAGTACCAGACAACCATCATTCTACTACAGGTCAGTCATAGTACCAGACAACCATCATTCTACTCCAGGTCAGTCATAGTACCAGACAACCATCATTCTACTCCAGGTCAGTCATAGTACCAGACAACCATCATTCTACTCCAGGTCAGTCATAGTACCACACAACCATCATTCTACTACAGGTCAGTCATAGTACCACACAACCATCATTCTACTACAGGTCAGTCAGTCCTCTGTAGTTTAGTTGGTAGAGCATGACTCTTGCAACGCCAGGATAGTGGGTTCAATTCCTGGGACCACCCATACGCAAACAATGCATGACTAAGTCTCTTTGGATAACAGTGTCTGCTAAATGGCATATATTATCATGTTATAGTCAGTCACAGTACCCTGCCTCAGCTGATGGTATTGAAGGTTTAAATATCCATACTCTGTCATTCCATTCCTCTCTGCTCTCTCCCCACACTTTCCTCTCCCTCAGGTACATAGATAAGTCGGTGGAGGAGTTGGATGAAGAGGTGGAATATGACATTGATGAGGAGGACTATATCTGGCTGGACATCATGAATGACAAGCGGCGTAGTGACGGGGTGACGCCCATCCCCCAGGAGGTGTTTGAATATCTCATGGACCGGCTGGAGAAGGAGTCCTACTTCGAGAGCCATAACAAGGTGACACTCACTCTCGCTCGCTCGCTCGCTCGCTCTCTCTCTCTCTCTCTCTTGCTCGCTCGGCCTGGCTCTGAGTGACAGATTTTGTGTCATTCCAGCTTTTATCCACCTTCTTTCCAGACATGATGTTGACTTGCTTTATCTGTCACCTTCTGTTGGGTGTGTGGTGTACTGTATTGAGTGAGCAGTAGGATGTAAAATGGCGTTAGCTGTGTGAGTCTGTTCCCCTAAATAGTTATCCCTTTACTTACCCTCTTGTCCATTTTCTACTCCACCTTTCCCCTCCTCGCTCAGACGGACCCCAGCGCCCTGATCGACGAGGACGCCGTCTGCTGCATCTGTAACGACGGCGAGTGTCAGAACAGCAACGTGATCCTGTTCTGTGACATGTGTAACCTGGCCGTGCACCAGGAGTGTTACGGCGTGCCCTACATCCCTGAGGGCCAGTGGCTGTGTCGCCGCTGCCTCCAGTCCCCCAGCCGCGCCGTCGACTGTGCCCTCTGCCCCAACAAGGGTGGGGCCTTTAAACAGACGGACGATGCACGCTGGGCCCACGTGGTGTGTGCCCTCTGGATCCCCGAGGTGAGAGTGTGTGTGTGAAGGTAGAAGTGTGTGTGTGCGTGAGGGTAGGAGTGTGCTTGAGGGTAGGAGTGTGTGTGTGTGTGAGAGAGGGTGTGTGTGTGTGTGTGAGAGAGGGTAGGTGTGTGTGTGGGAGGGTAGGTGTGTGTGGGTGGGAGGGTATGAGTGTGTGTGTGAGGGTAGGGGTGTGTGTGTGAGGGTAGGGGTGTGTGTGTGAGGGTAAGGGTGTGTGAGGGTAGGGGTGTGTGTGTGTGAGGTTAGGGGTGTGTGTGAGGGTAGGGGTGTGTGTGTGTGTGTGTGTGTGTGAGGGTAGGGGTGTGTGTGAGGGTAGGGGTGAGTGTGTGTGTGTGTGTTTGTGTGTGTGTGTGAGAGGGTAGGTATGTGTGTGAGGGTAGGGCGGTGTGTGCATGCTGTGCTTGAATGTATTGACAAAGTTGTGATGCTGTGCATGTCTCTATTCTGTCCTGTTGACAGTCCTGTTGCAATGAATGTGAATCTCCTCATCCCTTCCTCCCTCTCCTTATCTCTCCCCAGGTGTGTTTTGCCAACACAGTCTTCCTGGAGCCCATTGACAGCATCGAGCACATCCCCCCGGCGCGCTGGAAGCTCACCTGCTACATCTGCAAGCAGCGCGGCTCAGGGGCCTGCATTCAGTGCCACAAGGCCAACTGCTATACAGCCTTCCACGTGACCTGTGCCCAGCAGGCCGGCCTCTACATGAAGATGGAGCCCGTCAGGGAGACCGGCGCCAATGGCACCTCATTCAGCGTCCGCAAGACCGCCTACTGCGACATCCACACCCCGCCCGGCTTAGCACGCCCACTCGGAGGGGTGGGAGGGGCTAGCATGGGCTCCTCCCACAGTGAAGGCGAGCTGGAAGAGGACGATGAGCCCAGTGTAGGTCACGATGACGACACCAAGGGCTGGAGCTCAGAGCGGGCAAAGAGGGCCAAGGCCAAGTCCAGACTGAAGATGAAGAGAGCCAGGAAGATACTGGCTGAGAAGAGGAACGCTGCGCCTGTGGTGTCTGTGCCCTGTATACCCCCACACAGGTACTCACACATACTCACTGCAGACACAAAGGCATACAGATTCAGACCTCACATACTCTCCCAGTCTCTTCAGTCCTACCATCTTACCTATATGTTCCTCCCCAGGCTCAGTAAGATCACCAGTAACCTGACAGTGCCCAGGAAGAGCCAGTTTATGCAGCGACTGCACAGTTACTGGACCCTGAAGAGGCAGAGCCGGAATGGTGTCCCTCTGCTGCGCCGGCTCCAGACCCACCTGCAGTCACAGCGCAACACGGAGCAGCTACAGCCACAGCCGCAGGCGCCACAGTCGCAGGTTACCACGGTAACCACCACACAGTCTCTGTCTGGTGTTGTTATCACAGCGGTAGGGAGAATACTACTAGAAGCTCTGCATGTGTTTGGAATGAAGTGTGCCGGCTTTTCAGAGACAGAAGGAAAGAGGGAGTGTGTGCTCTGTTTTTGTAAATGCTAAGGTTGCATTGTCTCAGGCGATTGCTTTGTTTGATTCTGCTGTGATGTAGTGGGTGTGGTGCTGCGTCCTGATTTAACTATGTAGGCTTACTGGTGTGTAACACTGCCAAACTAACCAGTTTGTGTGCGTTTATTTTGTGTGTGTGTGTGTGTGTTGGGGCCCCAGAGGGACAGTGAGGATAATAACTTGGCTCTGAAGGAGCAGTTGAAGGCATGGCAGAGACTGAGACATGACCTGGAGAGAGCCAGACTACTGGTGGAGCTCATCCGCAAGAGAGAGAAACTCAAGAGAGAGACGGTGAGACACACACACACTCCTCACATCCTTACTTCATGCACACTTTTGTATATTGGCACATGAACACACACTTGACATCTGTTTGCACAGTGAGCAGGTGTGCTTACACATGTTGATCTGTCTGTGTGTTCAGATCAAGGTGCAGCAGATGGCGCTAGAGATGCAGCTGACTCCCTTCCTGGTCCTGCTGAGGAACACACTGGAACAGCTACAGGACAGAGACACCAGCAACTTCTTCACTGAGCCTGTCCCCCTGGCCGAGGTAACTCACACACACTTTGACACCCCTTTGTGTTATCTCACACATACTGTGGCTGGTGGGGTTTAACCCCTAACCTCTCTCCTCAGGTGCCAGACTACCTGGACCACATCGAGAGGCCCATGGACTTCCAGACCATGTGGAACCTACTAGAGGCTCACCGCTACCTCAGCTTTGAAGCCTTTGAGGCAGACTTCGGCCTCATCGTCAACAATTGCCTCAAATACAACGCCAAGGACACAGTGTTCTACCGCGCTGCTCTGCGCCTCCGGGAGATGGGTGGGGCTGTGATCAGGACTGCCCGCAGACAGGCAGAGCGAATCGGCTTGGACTATGACACAGGTATGCACCTCCATCGAGAGCCCAGCCCGGACAGCCAACGTGACAGAGAGAGGGACAGGGACCAGGAACAAGAGAGGGACAGGGACCAGGAACGAGAGAGGGACGGAGACGGAGACAGGCCGCTCTCTTCCAATGAGGATGGTGAGTGGCTTAGAGTCCTGTATTATCACCAAATATTCTACTCACGCCTTCTCCTTTTCTTACAGTTGTACTCTTCCACTTAAGTTATAATGTTGCTGTATAGCCGTGTGGGATTCTGTAGTTGTTAAATTTCTCTCTGTCCCTTAGACCTGCTTTTACCAGAGAACCGGCGGAGGCTGCCATTGGAGGAGCAGCTGTGTTTCCTTCAGGCACGCTTTGATGAGGTCAGCTCAGGGAAGCACAGCATTGGTCGGTCGCGGCGTGCCAAAGCCCTGAGGAAAGAAATGACGGTCATCAAGAGGAAACTTGCCCACCAGAGAGAGGGAGGCTCGGGCATGGGGGGCAGGGACTCAGGGGGCGGGGGGGACAGGGGACCATCCCTCCCCCATCACCCCTCATCCACGGGACGCCACGACGAGGGGGAAGAGAGCAGCAGTCAGGAGATCAGTGGCAAGGGTGAGACTGAGGGGATATCTAAGCTCAGTGTACACGCTCCAGAATTCATTTACAAATTGATCTCCCATAGGCCTAGCCATACTTATCATGTGTAACTCTCATTATGTTAGATTTATGAAATAACATTTTCAGTCTCTGTCTCCCTGCTTCTCCCTCCTCCTCTCTCTCTGCAGATTTAAGTGCATCGTCCTCGGCTCTAGCTCCAGAGGTGGGACGTCGTACCTCTGTCCTCTTCTCCAAGAAGAACCCCAAAATGGCCGGACCCCCCAAGAGGCCGGGCCGTCCCCCTAAGAACAGAGATGCGGGACACGGAGGGGCAGGGGTGAGCCCCAGTCCAATAGGTCCCCCTCAGCTGGCCCTCTTGTCTCCCCCTCGGCAGAGGAAGAGACCCCACAGCAGCTCCAGCTCCGAGAGCGACAGTGATATCGACAACCTCCTCCCGAGTAAGACACACACACGCACAATCAAACCAATCACATACACAATCACACTAGGTCTGTAACAACATTGTTACATTGTCATTACTCTTATCTTTTAACAGTTACTACTCTCTAAGGTCAGTCTAGTAACTGTAACGGTTATGACGGTATCTCCTAGGCCTGCCCACTAACGGTTTTGGCGGGGCCAACCAGCCGGTGACTGAGAGTTTTCGGGTGTACAGGAACGAGAGGAGCCTTCCTCGATCCAGCTCTGACTCTGAATCCACCAGCAGCAGCAGCAGTAGTGCTGCCTCTGACAGAACCAGGTAATTATAGACACACACTGTGGTATTTACACACAGCCACATAGTCAAACACAACTGCACTGTCTATGATGCACACATTTGGTTTAGGATGAATGAATGACTCTCTTTTCGTCTTTCTGTCTCTCGCCCTCTTTCTCTCTCTCGCAGTACCACTCCGTCTAAGCAGGGCCGGGGGAAGCAGTCGTTCTCTCGTTCAGCCTTCCAGGAGGACAGCAGTGAGGAGACATCAGGGACAGAGAACGACTCCTACTCTGTGGGAGGGTCACGCAGCGTCTCACACTGTGAGTGCCACAGGCACACGTTCGTCAATCTCATCTATCGTGCCACCTCTACCTCTCGTTTTCCCAAAGTGTGTGTGTTTAGGAGGTATACACAGTGCCTTTGGAAAGTATTCAGACCCCCTGACTTTTTCCACATTTTGTTAGGTTTTATTCTAAAATTGTAAATCGTTTTTTTCCCCTCATCAAGCTACACACAATAACCCATAATGACAAAGCAAAAACAGGAATTGAAAACATTTGTATAAGTATTCAGACCCTTTACTCAGTACTTTGCTGCAATCTTGGCACACCTGTATTTGGGGAGTTTCTCCCACTCTTCTCTGCAGATCCTCTCAAACTCTGTCAGGTTGGATGTGGAGTGTCGCTGCACAGCTATTTTCAGGTCTCTCCAGAGATGTTAGATCGGGTTCAAGTCCGGGCTCTGGCTGGGCCTTTCAAGGACATTCAGAGACTTGTCCCGAAGCCACTCCTGCGTTGCCTTGGCTGTGTGCTTAGGGTCATCGTCCTGTTGGAAGGTGAACCTTCGCTCCAGTCTGAGGTCCTGAGCACTTTGGGACAGCATGATGCTGCCACCACCATGCTTCACCATAGGGATGATGTCAGGTTTCCTCCAGAAGTGACGCTTGTCATTCAGGCCAAAGAGTTCAATCTTAGTTTCATCAAACCAGAGAATCTTGTTTCTCATGGTTTGAGAGTTCTTTAGGTGCCTTTTGGCAAACTCCAAGTGGGCTGTCATGTGTCTTTTACTGAGGAGTGACTTCCGTCTGGCCACTCTACCATAAAGGCCTGATTGGTGGAGTGCTGCAGAGATGGTTGTCCTTCTGAACGTTTCTCCGATCTCCTCAGAGGAACTGAGCTCTGTCAGAGTGACCATCGGGTTCTTGGTCACCTCCCTGACCAAGGCCCTTCTCTCCCGATTGCTCAGTTTGGCAATGTTTTGGTACCCTTCCCCAGATATGTTCCTTCGACACAATCCTGTGTCGGAGCTCTAAGGACAATTCCTTCAACCTCTTGGCTTGGTTTTTGACAGGTGTGTGCCTTTCCAAATCATCAAGTTGTATAAATCTCAACGATGAATCAATGGAAACAGGATGAACCTGAGTTACATTTCCAGTCTCATAGCAAAGGGTCTGAATACTTATGTAAATAAGGTATTTTAGTTTTATTTTGGTATAAATTAGCAAAAATGTCTAAACCTGTTTTCGATTTGTCATAATGGGGTATTGTGTGTAGATTTTCGAATAAGGCTAATGTAACTAAATGTGGGAAAAGTCAGGGGGTCTGGATAGTTTTCGAACACACTGATTGTGATGTATTGGGTGTTTCTCTCAGTAGGGTGGGGCCGGGGCCGATCCGGTTGTAGGACGCCATCAGATGACTACTCTTCCCTTGATGCTCTGGACCTGGTGTGGGCCAAGTGTAGAGGCTACCCTTCATACCCTGCTCTGGTAATCCAGCCATGGATTGGACACACACACATGGATGTACACACATACACACACATTAGGATAAACTACGGTTGAAATTTCCATTCGGCCACAAGTTGCTAGTATCTCATACCAACCAATACCATAAAACTATTGCATTTACTTGTCCTTTACCCTCCCTCTAACCCTTCCCCTCCCCCTGTAGATCATCGATCCTAAAATGCCCAGTGAGGGGGTATTCCACAGAGGGGTTCCTATCCCTGTGCCCCCTCTGGATGTCCTGAAGCTGGGGGAGCAGATGACCCAAGAGGCCCGGGAACACCTCTTCCTGGTACTCTTTTTCGACAACAAGAGAACCTGGTCAGTACACTGTCTGTCTCTCTCTCAGTCCTCTGTGTTTGTCTTTCTCTGCCCCTCGCTCTCTCTTCCCCAGCTCTCTTCGTTCCTCCCTCTCTCTCTTCTCTCTGTCTTTGTTCTCACTCATTATCCCCCTTCTCTTTCCCATGTGAACCTCTATCCCTCTCTCACACTAGTGGAGAAGTGTTGTTTTGAAGGCTTCTCCTTCTATATCCCAGTGGAGGCAGCGGAGAAGCCAGAATCAGAGTGTAGCAGCAAACTTCATTCTGTAGTCAACAATGTGCAGCTCAGCAGCATTAAATCATTTCAAAAGGCTGTCTGCACGTAGTACAAGAGCAAAGGATGGGGGTTTTTACATAGAAATGCAAGAAAGCAAAAAAAAAAAAAATCCATCTCCCGCTAGCAGAAGTGGGTCACACAGGAGTGATTGAAGAGGACGCTTTGAGAGAGAACAAAGAGAGAGAAAATACACTTTGTTTTAGGTCACAACACATAAAACAACTCACAGCAGTCAGTGCTGCACTGTGGGTGGATAATAATTACCTGTGAGAAAGTGTTTCTAACCCTGTGTGTGTGTCTCTGTGTGTCTGTGTCTGTCTCTGTGTGTGTCTGAAGGCAGTGGCTGCCGCGTTCTAAGCTGGTTCCTCTGGGGGTGGACCGGGAGCTGGACAAGGAGAAGATGCTGGAGGGAAGGAAGTCCAACATCCGCAAGTCAGTGCAGGTGGCCTACCACCGCGCCATGCAGCATCGCAACAAGGTCCAGGGAGACCCCAGCAGCGACACCAGCGACAGCGACTGAGCACTAGCACACATATGCACACTCACAGAGATATGCCCAACACACACACACACGTCTTTGCTGGCCTCCCAAGGTATTGATAGGGTATTGGTTTCAGATCTGTGGGTTTTGATCTACCCTGTGGCCTTGGAGAGCCTAGCACCCAGCACACAGAACAATATGCCAGTAATACCTATTGGAAAGCACATGCAACACTCTATTTCCAACATACACACGTTGTTGGCACACACAGTGGTATTTAATCTGATGTAAAATATATATCTAAGATAATTGAAACAAAGGTATTAAGAAAAAATGATATTCCCAGAATCATGATTCTGATATGAGTGTTTACCAGCGACTAAAGAACATGGGTTGCAGAAGGTCGCATCACACAGATATATGCACACACACAGACACACACACATGCATATATACAGTTGAAGTCGGAAGTTTACATACACTTAGGTTGGAGTCATTAAAACTCGTTTTTCAACCACTCCACACATTTCTTGTTAAAAACTATCATTTTGGCAAGTCGGTTAGGACATATACTAATAAGTCATTTTACCAACAATTGTTTACAGACAGATTATTTCACTTATAATTCACTGTACCACAATTCCAGTGGGTCAGAAGTTTACATACACTAAGTTGACTGTGCCTTTAAACAGCTTGGAAAATTATAGAAAATGATGTCATGGCTTCTGATAGGCTAATTAACATCATAAGTGTCAATTGGAGGTGTATCTGTGGATGTATTTCAAGGCCTACCTTCAAACTCAGTGCCTCTTTGCTTGACATCATGGGAAAATCAAAAGAAATCAGCCAAGACCTCAGAAAAAAATGGTAGAACTCCACAAGTCTGGTTCATCCTTGGGAGAAATTTCCAAACGCCTGAAGATACCACATTCATCTGTACAAACAATAGTACGCAAGTATAAACACCATGGGACCGTGCAGCCGTCATACCGCTTAAGAAGGAGACGAGTTCTGTCTCCTAGAGATGAACGTACTTTGGTGCGAAAAGTGCAAATCAATCCCAGAATAACAGCAAAGGACCTTGTGAAAATGCTGGAGGAAACAGATACAAAAGTATCTATATCCACTGTAAAACAAGTCCTATATTGACATAACCTGAAAGACCGCTCAGCAAGGAAGAAGCCCCTGCTCTATAACGTCACAACAAAAGCCAGACTACAGTTTGCAACTGCACATGGGGACAAAGGTTGTACTTTTTGGAGAAATGTCCTCTGGTCTGATGAAACAAAAATAGAACTGTTTGGCCATAATGACCATTATGTTTGGAGGATAAAGGGGGACGCTTGCAAGCCGAAGAACACCATCCCAACCGTGAAGCACGGGAGGTGGCAGCATCATGTTGTGGGGGTGCTTCACAAAATAGATCAAGAGGTGGGAAAATCACGTGGATATATTGAAGCAACATCTCAAGACATCAGTCAGGAAGTTACAGCTTGCTTGCAAATGGGTTTTCCAAATGGACAATGACCCCAAGCATACTTCCAAAGTTGTGGCAAAATGGCTTAAGGACAACAAAGTCAAGGTATTGGAGTGGCCATCACAAAGCCCTGACCTCAATCCTATAGAGAATTTGTGGGCAGAACTGAAAAAGTGTGTGTTCTGAGCAAGGAGGCTTAGAAAACTGACTCCGTTACACCAGGTCTGTCAAGAGGAATGGGCCAAAATTCTCCCAACTTATTGTGGCAAGCTTGAGGAAGGCTACCCTAAATGTTTGACCCAAGTTAAGCAATTTAAAGGCAATGCTACCAAATACTAATTGAGTGTATGTAAACTTCTGACCCACTGAGAATGTGATGAAATAAATAAAAGCTGAAATAAATCATTCTCTCTACTATTATTCTGACATTTCACATTATTAAAATACAGTGGGGATCCTAACTGATCTAAGACGGGGAATTTTTACTCAGATTAAATGTCAGGAGTTGTGAAAAACTGAGTTTAAATGTACTTGGCTAAGGTGTATGTAAACTACCGATTTCAACTGTACATTCAAACAGGGCAATGCATGTGCACACACACGCATCCACACACCCTTTGGTGTGCACTTATGGTTCCACAGTATCACTGGTCCAACACCCTCTCTACACCGCTCCCTCTGCCCGCCCCCTCGGATCCCCGTGTCCAATCACGGCTAAGTGGAGCACGGGGTTGGCCGGCATGGCCAATCGACTGTAAGCAAAGCAGCTTCCTCTGTTATTTATTCCGTCTCCCAAGGACCTCCAGTCTTCTTCTCTCTACTAGTCTGACGGACCGTCTACACAACATTGCATTGTGCAGTCGTTTCCTCTACTCTTCCGTATGTGTTTATTTTGTTTCTTTAGTTTACGTCTCTTTTTGTTCTTGTCTGTTTGTACTATTCTGGCCACTGGCGAATAATGAAGACTAATGTAAATGTGATAAGAAACACACGCCAGCCTCACTGTCTGTTCTAGTCTCAGGCCAATGGCTTTAGAACTTTTTATATATACAGATTACATAAAATAGAAGTTTAATAAAATAATTGAGTTTTGTACACCGTGGTCCTGTTCAGCTCTCTTTTGCCTGTTTGTGCATCTGTGTTTGTCTGTGTATGTGTGTGTACAACATTGCTGCCTTTCCTTGTTAAATTCAAAGGTTCTCTCATTCAAAATATTTTTGCAGATATATCTAATCACATTGAATTACATGAGTACATACAGCAGGGCCTGGACTTGTTGCGCAACCTTCATTAACCAGTTGTAAGAAGGAAGTTATGTGGAATACCCCTGTGTGTTTTAATGAAGCCCTGTTCTGCCTTTCAACCAGGATGAATCATGAGTGAGTGTATTTAGTTACCACGGTAACTGGGAGAAAAGACTCAATATCGGTATAACTTTATCTATATATTTCCTGTATATCTGACATTTTATCAGATATAAGGAGTAGACATGCTCCAGATATGCATGTTCCTAATTTCATATGGAGCTAGGATATTCTCCGTAATAGGACAGTTTCTACATGCATACAATCAGTACCTCAGAAATCTCCTACCTACCATATCAATCAAGGTAAATACAGTTGAAGTCAGAAGTTTGTATACACTTAGGTTGGAGTCATTAAAACTCGTTTTTCAACCACTCCACACATTTCTTGTTAACAAACTATCGTTTTGGCAAGTCGGTTAGGACATCTGCTTTGTGCATGACACAAGTCATTTTTCCAACAATTGTTTACAGACAAATTAAATAATATATAATTCACTGTATCACAATTCCAATGGATCAGAACTTTACATACACTAAGTTGACTGTGCCTCTAAACAGCTTGGAAAATTCCAGAAAATTATGTCATGGCTTTAGAATCTTCTGATAGGCTAATTGACATCATTTGAGTCAATTGGAGGTGTACCTGTGGATGTATACTGCTCAAAAAAATTAAAGGGAAAACTAAAATAACACATCCTAGATCTGAATGAATGAAATATTCTTATTAAATACTTTTTTCTTTACATAGTTGAATGTGCTGACAACAAAATCACACAAAAATTATCAATGGAAATCAAATTTATCAACCCATGGAGGTCTGGATTTGGAGTCACACTCAAAATTAAAGTGGAAAACCACACTACAGGCTGATCCAACTTTGATGTAATGTCCTTAAAACAAGTCAAAATGAGGCTCAGTAGTGTGTGTGGCCTCCACTTGCCTGTATGACCTCCCTACAACGTCTGGGCATGCTCCTGATGAGGTGGCGGATGGTCTCCTGAGGGATCTACTCCCAGACCTGGACTAAAGCATCCGCCAACTCCTGGACAGTCTGTGGTGCAACGTGGCGTTGGTGGATGGAGCGAGACATGATGTCCCAGATGTGCTCAATTGGATTCAGGTCTGGGGAACGGGCGGGCCAGTCCATAGCATCAATGCCTTCCTCTTGCAGGAACTGCTGACACACTCCAGCCACATGAGGTCTAGCATTGTCTTGCATTATGAGGAACCCAGGGCCAACCGCACCAGCATATGGTCTCACAAGGGGTCTGAGGATCTCATCTCGGTACCTAATGGCAGTCAGGCTACCTCTGACGAGCACATGGAGGGCTGTGCGGCCCCCCAAAGAAATGCCACCCCACACCATGACTGACCCACCGTCAAACCGGTCATGCTGGAGGATGTTGCAGGCAGCAGAACGTTCTCCACGGCGTCTCCAGACTCTGTCATGTCTGTCACGTGCTCAGTGTGAACCTGCTTTCATCTGTGAAGAGCACAGGGCGCCAGTGGCGAATTTGCCAATCTTGGTGTTCTCTGGCAAATGCCAAACGTCCTGCACGGTGTTGGGCTGTAAATACAACCCCCACCTGTGGACGTCGGGCCCTCATACCACCCTCATGGAGTCTGTTTCTGACCGTTTGAGCAGACACATGCACATTTGTGGCTGCAGGGCTCTGGCAGTGCTCCTCCTGCTCCTCCTTGCAAAAAGGCGGAGGTAGCGGTCCTGCTGCTGGGTTGTTGCCCTCCTACGGCCTCCTCCACGTCTCCTGATGTACTGGCCTGTCTCCTGGTAGCGCCTCCATGCTCTGGACACTACGCTGACAGACACAGCAAACCTTCTTGCCACAGCTCGCATTGATGTGCCATCCTGGATGAGCTGCACTACCTGAGCCACTTGTGTGGGTTGTAGACTCCGTCTCATGCTACCACTAGAGTGAAAGCACCGCCAGCATTCAAAAGTGACCAAAACATCAGCCAGGAAGCATAGGAACTGAGAATTGGTCTCTGGTCACCACCTGCAGAACCACTCCTTTATTGGGGGTGTCTTGCTAATTGCCTATAATTTCCACCTGTTGTCTATTCCATTTGCACAACAGCATGTGCAAGTTATTGTCAATCACTTTTGCTACCTAAGTGGACGTTTTGATTTCACAGAAGTGGGATTGACTTGGAGTTACATTGTGTTGTTTAAGTGTTCCCTTTATTTTGTTGAGCAGTATATTTAAAGGCAATGCTACCAAATACTAATTGAATGTATGTAAACTTCTGACCCACTGGGAATGTGATGAAATAAATAAAAGCTGAAATAAATCATTCTCTCTACTATTATTCTGACAATTCACATTCTTAAAATATAGTGGGGATCCTAGCTGATCTAAAATTGAGAATTTTTACGAGGATTAAATGTCAGGAATTGTGAAAAACTGAGTTTAAATGTATTTGGCTGAAGTGTATGTGAACTTCAGACTTCAACTGTATCTGGGCTGAGATACATTCAAGACACGCAACTGATGCGCATGGCACCCGTTTACATATTTATAGAATATTCAAACTCTGGAAAGGTATGTGTCAACATGCTGGCATATCTAAGCCTTTATACTTAGGCATGAACGAAGCCACATATTTTCAGAAATGTATAATCTCTAGTCATTACCTGATAATTTATGTATCTGTATTTTTTTAAATGCATAATTTCAATAGATATCCTTACATGATATTTAATTTTTAATATTCATCCTCGTATGTTAGATCTGAGCATATGTTTGCACAATATTCAGTAGTAGGTTAGAAGGCACGCAAAGGCCAACATCGTCATATTTAATCCAAGTTGCTATTTCCAAAGCACATATCTGCTATTTGTTTAAAAAATGCAGCACAGCAAGTCCAGAGCTCCTATCACAACATACGTTTTCTGTAAAGATGCAAATTTAGACCTATCTTTGCTATACGTTTTTTTGATATATATTGAACAAAAATATAAACGCAACATGCAATAGTTTCAATGATTTTACTGAGTTACAGTTCATATAAGGAAATAGTCAATTGAAATTAATTCATTAGGCCCTACCTAATCTTGGGATTTCACGACTGGGCATAGACCCACCCACCTGGGAAACAGGTTGTTTTTCCCCACAAAAGGGCCTAATTACAGACAGATAATACTCCTCAGTTTCATCAGCCGTACACATGGTTGCAGGTGGCTTATGGTCGAGAAATGAACACTCAATTCTCTGGCAACAGCTCTGGTGGACATTCCTGCAGCCTCAAAACTTGAGACATCTTTGGCATTGTGTTTTGTGACAAAACTGCCCATTTTAGAGTGGCCTTTTATTGTCCCCAGCACAAGGTGCGCCTGTGTAATGATCATGCTGTTTAATTACCTTCTCGATATGCCACACCTGTCAGGTGGATGGATTATCTTGGCAAAGGAGAAATGCTCACTAACAAGGATGTAAACAAATTTGTGCACAACATTTGAGAGAAATAAGCTTTTTGTGCGTAATTTCTAGGATCTTTTATTTCAGCTCATGAAACATGGGACCAAAGCTACATGTTGCATTTAGTTCAGTATCTTTAACAGAAAATAAAAATGGATGGATGAGATGGGTGCAGATTGGGTCATCATGTCAGTGGTGGTCCCTCACAGTCCAGACCCAACGTGGTGGTAGTGTCGGACTGTGATCCACTCCAAACTGTAAATGCATAAATCATTAATAATTTCACATAATCATAACATAAGGACTCTACCGTCTTCATTCATGACGAGAAAACTATCTGGAACAAGCTAGCTAGCTAGCTAGCGAAGTTGCTAGCTAAGTTAGTTAGCTAACTGGTAGCCTAGCCACCTAACAACAAAATTGCCTTCCTTAAAACGTTTAGGTGTATTTCATATTACTGGTTAGTATACGCTAGCTAAGTTAGTTAGCTAGTGTATACTAACCCGTAATACAAAATACACCTAAACGTTTTAAAACGTTATCTGTCACCATGAGGCTTGATAGGGGGTAAAACAAAAAAATTGCCTGAAAGGAAGGCAATTTTGTTGTTAGCTGGCTAGGCTACCAGTTAGCTTTTGCCCCCTATCATGCCTCGCTAGTTAGCCCTACTGGCTGCTGGCCGAATTAGCTAATTATTTTGATTCTAGTTATTAAGGTAAATTAAACATCTCAAATTAGCTACTCAGTTTTGCATGATCTTATTTTAGGTATTTTCTGAACAGCTTCTCACTTCTTCGTTTCCCCAGTTAAAATGGACCCTTTTTGCCCAGTGCATGCCTAACATACAGTACACTCCCCCTGACCTCTTTCATTGTGTGTCTCTCTCTATCTGCCTGTCACTCACACACTGACGCACTGAGAGATGACAGGATGTCTAAACTAGGCCATTGGAGCTGGTACAACTGGTTAGAATTTCCTGTTAACACTAGGGATTCCTTCGCTCTAGGCCCACTATATCATGTCAGATTTACAGTCTTTCAAAACATAGTCTTACAGGGACATTCAGATTATCTTTTCGATAAGTAGGGATGGACTTGTAGCCACATGCAATGTATCACAGTAGAAATCACCAAGACTTGTCCTCCCATGCCCTGCATATTGTTTCTTATCAGCATGTGTGGGCATATGTGTGTCATATTTTCTTTACAAGTTAAAGATCCCCCAGCCACCCAGATCACCCACTCAACTCAACTTCACAGGTTAAAGAGCCCCCAACCACCCAGATCACACACTCAACTCAACTTCACAGGTTAAAGAGCCCCCAACCACCCAGATCACACACTCAACTCAACTTCACAGGTGAAAGATCCCCCAGCCACCCAGATTATCCACTCAACTCAACTTCACAGGTTAAAGATCACCCAGATCATCCACTCAACTCAACTTCACAGGTTAAAGATCCCCCAGATCATCCACTCAACTCAACTTCACAGGTTAAAGATCACCCAGATCACCCACTCAACTCAACTTCACAGGTTAAAGAGCCCCCAACCACCCAGATCACACACTCAACTCAACTTCACAGGTGAAAGATCCCCAGCCACCCAGGTCACCCACTCAACTCAACTTCACAGGTTAAATATCCCCAGCCACCCAGATCACCCACTCAACTCAACTTCACAGATGAAAGATCCCCCAGCCACCCAGACCATCCACTCAACTCAACTTCACAGGTTAAAGATCACCCAGATCATCCACTCAACTCAACTTCACAGGTTAAAGATCCCCCAGATCATCCACTCAACTCAACTTCACAGGTTAAAGATCCCCCAGCCACCCAGATCACCCACTCAACTCAACTTCACAGGTTAAATATCCCCAGCCACCCAGATCACCCACTCAACTTAACTTCCCTTAGTATTTCCATTCAGGCTAAAGACTCACAGATAACTAGACAGCCCACTTCTCTGAAGATCTCTGTTTTCTGCCCCAAACCCCCCACTCCTGTTTACAGTCATATGGAGGATGTGTGGGAGCTGGAAGAACTGATAGATATCACCCAGTAGTGAAAGGACAGATGACATGAGAGATAAGCTCAGGATGTCGACACTGAGGTTTTTCTTCATCTGACAGTTCATGAGTTCTTTGATCTCGCTATGCAAACATGCACCCTGCTACCATTTCCACAACAGTTCTGTCTGTGTGTGTGTGTGTGTGTGTGTGTGTGTGTGTGTGTGTGTGTGTGTGTGTGTGTGTGTGTGTGTGTGTGTGTGTGTGTGTGTGTGTGTGTGGAAACGGTTGGGTGTCGGAAAACACTCAGTGTTTGTCTCCTAGCTGGTGGAACTTGGGTATGACGCTACAAGCTGGGCACACCTATAATTGGGAAGTTTCTTCCATTCTTCTCTGCAGATCCTCTTAAACTCTGTCTAGTTAGATGGGGAGTGTCGCTGCACAGTTATTTTCAGGTCACTCCAGAGATGTTAGATCGGGTTCAAGTCCAGGCTCTGGCTGGGTCACTCAAGGACATTCAGAGACTTGTCCTGAAGCCACACCTGCGTTGTCATGGCTGTGTGCTTAGGGTCATTGTCCTTTTGGAAGGTGAACCTTCACCCAAGTCTGAGGTCCTGAGCACTCTGGAGCAGGTTTTCCTCAAGGATCTCTCTGTACTTGCTCCGTTCATCTTTCCTTCTATGCTGACTAGTCTCTCAGTCCCTGCCGCTGAAAAACATCCCCACAGCATGATGCTGCCACCACCATGCTTCACTGTAGCGGTGGTGTCAGGTTTCCTCCAGATGTGCCCCTTGATATTCAGGCCAAAGAGTTAGTTTCACCTGACCAGCGAATCTTGTTTCTCATAGTCAGAGTTCTTTAGGTGCTTCTTGCCAAACTCCAAGTGGTGTGTCTTATGCCTGTCACGTGTGCTCCCTCGCTTGCTTCTAGGTCACCATGCTGCTCGTTATAGCGCACACCTGTTACCAGCGGTACACTCTTAATGACACTCACCTGGACTCCATCACCTCCCTGAGTACCTGCCCTTTATATATCACTCCCTTTTGTTCCTTCCCCAGGCATCATTGTTTCTGTTTCATGTCTGTGCGTTGTTCGTGTTTTCTTGTTTTATATTATGTTACGTTTACTTATGAAAACACTCGATCCCTGAACTTACAGTGCCTTTAACTGAGGAGTGGCTTCCATCTGGCCACTCTACCAAAAGACCTGATTGGTGGAGTGCTGCAGAGATGGTTGTCCTTCTGGAGGCTTCTCCCATCTCCGCAGAGGAACTCTGGAGCTCTTTCAGAGTGACCAGGGTCTTGGTCACCTGAACAAGGCCCTTCTCCCCCGATTGCTCAGTTTGGCTGGGCGGCCAGCTCTAGATCTGTGCCTCAACACAATCCTGTCTCTGAGTTCTACGGATAATTCCTTCAACCTTGTGGCTTGGTTTTTGCTATGACATGCACTGTCAACTGTGGAACCTTATATAGACAAATAATTTCCAATCAATTGAATTTACCACAGGCGTACTCCAATGAAGTTGTACAAATATCTCAAGGATGATCAATGGAAACAGGATGCACCTGAGCTCAATTTCAAGTCTCATAGGAAAAGGTCTGAATACTTTTGTAAATTAGGTATTTCTGTTTTTTATTTTTAATACATTTGCAAAAATTTCTAAACCTGTTTTCGCTTTGTCATTATGGGGTATTATGTGTAGATTGATGAGGAAAACAATTAATTTAATCCATTTTAGAATAAGGCTGTAACGTAACAAAATGTGGAAAAGGGGAAGGTGACTGAATACTTTCTGAATGCACTGTATTGTGACAATCAACACCACTATGAAACCTTTGACCCAGTTAGAGACCCTGTTTGCCATCAACTACAGTTAACAATTAACACGTTATAGCGTGTGTTTGAGATAGATAGAATTGAAAAAAATCTGACTATTTCTGTACAAAAACTAATAGACAGAAACCCACACATCATACTCATCACTGTAAAACGCTCCCTGAAACACTTCAGCGAGTAGGCCTTTCTAATCGACCTGGCCGGGGTATCCTGGAAGGATATTGATCTCATCCCGTCAGTAGAGGATGCCTGGATATTTTTTTTAAATGCCTTCCTAACCATCTTAAATAAACATGCCCCATTCAAGAAATTTAGAACCAGGAACAGATATAGCCCTTGGTTCTCCCCAGACCTGACTGCCCTTAACCAACACAAAAACATCCTATGGCGTTCTGCATTAGCATCGAACAGCCCCCGTGATATGCAGCTGTTCAGGGAAGCTAGAAACCATTATACACAGGCAGTTAGAAAAGCCAAGGCTAGCTTTTTCAAGCAGAAATTTGCTTCCTGCAACACTAACTCAAAAAAGTTCTGGGACACTGTAAAGTCCATGGAGAATAAGAACACCTCCTCCCAGCTGCCCACTGCACTGAAGATAGGAAACACTGTCACCACTGATAAATCCACCATAATTGAGAATTTCAATAAGCATTTTTCTACGGCTGGCCATGCTTTCCACCTGGCTACTCCTACCCCGGTCAACAGCACTGCACCCCCCACAACAACTCGCCCAAGCCTTCCCCATTTCTCCTTCTCCCAAATCTGCTCAGCTGATGTTCTGAATTAGCTGCAAAATCTGGACCCCTACAAATCAGCCGGGCTAGACAATCTGGACCCTTTCTTTCTAAAATTATCTGCCAAAATGGTTGCCACCCCTATTACTAGCCTGTTCAACCTCTCTTTCGTGTCGTCTGAGATTCCCAAAGATTGGAAAGCAGCTGCGGTCATCCCCCTCTTCAAAGGGGGGGACACTCTTGACCCAAACTGCTACAGACCTATATCTATCCTACCATGCCTTTCTAAGGTCTTCGAAAGCCAAGTCAACAAACAGATTGCCGACCATTTCGAATCTCACCATACCTTCTCTGCTATGCAATCTGGTTTCAGAGCTGGTCATGGGTGCACCTCAGCCACGCTCAAGGTCCTAAATGATATCTTAACTGCCATCGATAAGAAACATTACTGTGCAGCCGTATTCATTGATCTGGCCAAGGCTTTCGACTCTGTCAATCACCACATCCTCATCGGCAGACTCGACAGCCTTGGTTTCTCAAATGATTGCCTCGCCTGGTTCACCAACTACTTCTCTGATAGAGTTCAGTGTGTCAAATCGGAGGGTCTGCTGTCCGGACCTCTGGCAGTCTCTATGGGGGTGCCACATGGTTCAATTCTTGGACCGACTCTCTTCTCTGTATACATCAATGAGGTCGCTCTTGCTGCTGGTGAGTCTCTGATCCACCTCTACGCAGACGACACCATTCTGTATACTTCTGGCCCTTCTTTGGACACTGTGTTAACAACCCTCCAGGCAAGCTTCAATGCCATACAACTCTCCTTCCGTGGCCTCCAATTGCTCTTAAATACAAGTAAAACTAAATGCATGCTCTTCAACCGATCGCTACCTGTACCTACCCGCCTGTCCAACATTACTACTCTGGACGGCTCTGACTTAGAATATGTGGACAACTACAAATACTTAGGTGTCTGGTTAGACTGTAAACTCTCCTTCCAGACCCATATCAAACATCTTCAATCCAAAGTTAAATCTAGAATTTAATCCAAAGTTAAATCTAGAATTGGCTTCCTATTTCGGAACAAAGCAACCCTTGTAAAACGGACCATCCTACCAATCCTCGACTTTGGCGATGTCATTTACAAAATAGCCTCCAACTCAACAAATTGGATGCAGTCTATCACAGTGCAATCCGTTTTGTCACCAAAGCCCCAAAAACTACCCACCATTGCGACCTGTACGCTCTCGTTGGCTGGCCCTCGCTTCATACTCGTCGCCAAACCCACTGGCTCCATGTCATCTACAAGACTCAGCTCGCTGGTCACCATTGCATCTCCCACCTGTAGCACACACTCCAGCAGGTATATCTCTCTAGTCACCCCCAAAACCAATTCTTTTTTTAAAAAAAATTTATTTTTATTTTTTTACCCCTTTTTCTCCAATTGTGTAGTAGCTACTATCTTGTCTCATCGCTACAACTCCCGTACGGGCTCGGGAGAGACGAAGGTTGAAAGTCATGCGTCCTCCGATACACAACCAACCAAGCCGCTGCTTCTTTAACACAGCGCACATCCAACCCGGAAGCCAGCCGCACCAATGCGCCGGAGGAAACACCGTGCACCTGACCACCTTGGCTAGCGTACACTGCGCCCAGCCCGCCACAGGAGTCACTGGTGCGCGATGAGACAAGGACACCCCTACCGACCAAGCCCTCCCTAACCCGGGCGACGCTAGGCCAATTGTGCGTCGCCCCACGGACCTCCCGGTCGCGGCCGGTTACGACAGAGCCTGGGCGCGAACCCAGGACTCTGATGGCACAGCTGGCGCTGCAGTACAGCGCCCTTAACCACTGCGCCACCCGGGAGGCCCCAAAACCAATTCTTTCTTTGGCCGCCTCTCCTTCCAGTTCTCTGCTGCCAATGACTGGAATGAACTACAAAAATCTCTGAAACTGGAAACACTTATCTCCCTCACTAGCTTTAAGCACCAACTGTCAGAGCAGCTCACAGATTACTGCACCTGTACATAGCCCACCTATAATTTAGCCCAAACAACTACCTCTTTCCCTACTGTATTTTATTTATTTATTTATTTTGCTCCTTTGCACCCCATTATTTTTATTTCTACTTTGCACATTCTCCCATTGCAAATCTACCATTCCAGTGTTTTACTTGCTATATTGTATTTACTTTGCCACCATGGCCTTTTTGCCTTTACCTCCCTTATCTCACCTCATTTGCTCACATCGTATATAGACTTGTTTATACTGTATTATTGACTGTATGTTTGTTTTACTCCATGTGTAACTCTGTGTCGTTGTATGTGTCGAACTGCTTTGCTTTATCTTGGCCAGGTCGCAATTGTAAATGAGAACTTGTTCTCAACTTGCCTACCTGGTTAAATAAATGTGAAATAAATAAATAAAATAAATAAAATATATTGTTAGAAGACCTATAGATGGGTTTGTTAGCTGACCTCACGAAAACACTTCCAGGGGCAGAAGTCAGCATGTTGTTGTGATTCTGCATGGCCAGATTGCTAACAATAATGACAAGAAACTGCCATCTGGGGAATCGTAAGTGGCTCAATTCAGCTCGTTTAAAATTAGTACCATATCTTGTTTTGAGGTGTTTTAACTGGCTAAAATTAGCTAGCTAGCTAACCAATAACTGTAATGATGTATTTGAGAGACAACAAGTGTTCAATGTGCAAATGTTTTTATGTTTTCAATAAACATTGAAGACTAAATATAGCTTACATATTGTCAACAATCTATGCCAACCCTGTTTGTGTTGGCCCATAGTTGTGCATGACTCAGTTTTGTTGCTAAACAACCAACAGTCTATATAACATTATAAACTGGGTGGTTCGAGCCCTGAATGCTGATTGGTTGACAACCATGGTATATCAGACTGTATACCATGGGTATGACGAAATATATATTTTTACTGCTCTAATTACATTGGCAACCCGTTTATAATAGCAATAAGGGACTTCGGGTGTTTGTGGTATATGGCCAATATGCCACGACTAAGAGCTGTATCCAGGCACTCTGCATTGAAGCAAGATAGCACCAACAGACATGGCAGCTCTGCTTCTAGCTCCTAAGCAACTTTGCAGTATTTTGTTTCTTTTGTGTGTTATTTCTGTCGTGTCTTTGGCTATGCCGGATTAAGTGATATGACATGCTATTCTATAAAATAATTTCTCCGTAATTAATATCACCTGATTGAGCTAATCATGTAAATGTAATTAACTAGAGAGTCGGGACACCACAAAATAATATTTATAGAGCTGTTATCTTCCGAATAAACTCTTAAAGACCTAGTAATATTTTACATAAATAGCAGTCAATATTAATCGTCATCTTAATTCAGTCTCATCTGAAAGTTGTAAATTCTTAGTTCTGCACGAACCCTGGCTAACAAGTTGAATCGGCAATACAAAATTGGGTTTAATAATTTATTTACTAAATACCTAACTAATCACACAGAATTACACATACACATATTAAAATCATAACTTGACTACAAATGATGTCATAAAGGAAAACGTCCCTAGCGGGCTGAACAGATATGACAGCTGGTTACACAAAAGAAAAGAGGCTGGGTTTGAGTAAAAGAGCTGGAAGACTGAGGAACAAAGGGTGAAGCTGTGCTATCGTAAATACAGTATCTTATGCATTCTAAATTACCGCCCATTTGGAAAAGGAAAATGCAATAAATATTTACTCTGAGCTGCGCTTCGGTAGGTTGGTGGTAGATGGAAGGCCGTGTTCCCCAACCGAGTTCTTTGAAGAATGTCTCTGGTGGTAAATTTAATACGTTGTAGTAACATCATTGTGTGGTAGATGGGACACTCTGTCTGCTCCTTCCTAACCCTCGTTTGCAGCGGCTGTTGCTAACTCAACGGCTAGGAGGTATCACTTCTGTAGTGAATAAGAGTTCAAAGTTCATACCATTCGCAACCAAAGCTCACGCTGATGTTGGCTTCGTTCTGTAGCTATTATCTGAACCATTCTGACATCAGACCGTCGTCCTCACGTCCTCGAAACAGAAGGTTATATTGTCGTCAAGGGCTTATATACAGTGGGGAGAACAAGTATTTGATAAACTGCCGATTTTGCAGGTTTTCCTACTTACAAAGCATGTAGAGGTCTGTCATTTTTATCATAGGTACACTTCAACTGTGAGAGATGGAATCTTAAACAAAAATCCAGAAAATCACATTGTATGATTTTTAAGTAATTAATTTGCATTTTATTGCATGACATAAGTATTTGATCACCTACCAACCAGTAAGAATTTCGGCTCTCACAGACCTGTTAGTTTTTCTTTAGGAAGCCCTCCTGTTCTCCACTCATTACCTGTATTAACTGCACCTGTTTGAACTCGTTACCTGTATAAAAGACATCTGTCCACACACTCAATCAAACAGACTCCAGCCTCTCCACAATGGCCAAGACCAGAGAGCAGTGTAAGGACATCAGGGATAAAATTGTAGACCTGCACAAGGCTGGGATGGGCTACAGGACAATAGGCAAGCAGCTTGGTGAGAAGACAACAACTGTTGGCGCAATTATTAGAAAATGGAAGAAGTTCAAGATGACGGTCAATCACCCTCGGTCGGGGGCTCCGTGCAAGATCTCACCTCGTGGGGCATCAATGATCATGAGGAAGATGAGGGATCAGCCCAGAACTACACGGCAGGACCTGGTCAATGACCTGAAGAGAGCTGGGACCACAGTCTCAAAGAAAACCATTAGTAACACACTATGCCGTCATGGATTAAAATCCTGCAGCGCACACAAGGTCCCCCTGCTCAAGCCAGCGCATGTCCAGGCCCGTCTGAAGTTTGCCAATGACCATCTGGATGATCCAGAGGAGGAATGGGAGAAGGTCATGTGGTCTGATGAGACAAAAATAGAGCTTTTTGGTCTAAACTCCACTCGCCGTGTTTGGAGGAAGAAGAAGGATGAGTACAACCCCAAGAACACCATCCCAACCGTGAAGCATGAAGGTGGAAACATCATTTTTTGGGGATGCTTTTCTGCAAAGGGGACAGGACGACTGCACCGTATTGAGGGGAGGATGGATGGGGCCATGTATCGCGAGATCTTGGCCAACAACCTCCTTCCCTCAGTAAGACCATTGCAGATGGGTCGTGGCTGGGTCTTCCAGCATGACAACGACCCGAAACACACAGCCAGGGCAACTAAGGAGGGGCTCCGTAAGAAACATCTCAAGGTCCTGGAGTGCCCTAGCCAGTCTCCAGACCTGAACCCAATAGAAAATCTTTGGAGGGAGCTGAAAGTCCGTATTGCCCTGTGACAGCCCCGAAACCTGAAGGATCTGGAAAAGGTCTGTATGGAGGAGTGGCCCAAAATCTCTACTGCATTGTGTGCAAACCTGGTCAAGAACTACAGGAACGTATGATCTCTGTAATTGCAAACAAAGGTTTCTGTACCAAATATTAAGTTCTGCTTTTCTGATGTATCAAATACTTATGTCATGCAATGAAATGCATATTAATTACTTAAAAATCATACAATGTGATTTTCTGGATTTTTGTTTTAGATTCTGTCTCTCATAGTTGAAGTGTACCTATGATAGAAATTACAGACCTCTACATGCTTTGTAAGTAGGACAACCTGCAAAATCGGCAGTGTATCAAATACTTGTTCTCCCCACTGTAGGAAGGGTTTTATAGCCCATGTCCCTTTACAGGGGCAGGCCACTGATTGAGCATTATGAAAACCCAAATGTCACATTTTAGAAGCTAAAATCACATTTCATTCCATCACGAATAATTTCATATTCAAACATTTAAATTGAACAACAATTCCATGTGAATCCGAAAACTCTGTGTAGACTTTCCACTGTAGAGTTTATCATCTTGTTATTGATGAGAATGTCTCAGATGACAATCGAACTGACATCATATTCATTAAGTACCACCGCATATGTTCAATTGGTCGCACTACCAGAATATAGTTCATTTCCCCACCTCCTTCTGATGTTTCCAGAATCTCTATGTTAACCAAGGGTTTTGCAAATGTAACATCAGTAGGGTAGAGAAAGGAAAAAGGGGGGAAGAGGTATTTATGACTGTCATAAACCTACCCCCAGGTGAACGTCATGACATTTCTTACATTATTAGCCCAGTTTTTTTTGTTATTACATACAGCCCGAAATAACTTTTGGATATTAGAGTGGCAGTAGCTCATCAGCATTACGACCAGGAATACGACTTTCCAGAATTGGATCCTTTGTTCGTACCCCCCAGGGCAATTTAACTTATCCCGACTTGCTGTCCCCAGTCCACCTGGCCGTGCTGCTGCTCCAGTTTCAACTGTTCTGCCTGTGATTATTATTATTTGACCATGCTGGTCATTTATGAACATTTTAACATCTTGGCCATGTTCTGTTATAATCTCCACCCGGCACAGCCAGAAGAGGACTGGCCACCCCACATAGCCTGGTTCCTCTCTAGGTTTCTTCCTAGGTTTTGGCCTTTCTAGGGAGTTTTTCCTAGCCACCGTGCTTCTACACCTGCATTGCTTGCTGTTTGGGGTTTTAGGCTGGGTTTCTGTACAGCACTTTGAGATATCAGCTGATGTACGAAGGGCTATATAATTTTTTTTGATTTGATTTGATTTGATCCCAGAGGCTGCTCCAAGATGCTGCCGGCGGAGAAGAGGTATTCGGAGTGGATTTCTAGTCTGAACTCAGGAGGCAGGCACACCATCCAAGGCTTCCAAGTATATTACTCGCTAATGTTCAGTCTTTGGCCAATAAAGTAGACGAGCTCTGGACAAGGATCTACTTCCAGAGAGACATCAGGGACAGTAACATACTCTGTTTCACGGAATCATGGCTCTCTCGGGATATACTGTCTTCGCTCATACAGCCAGCTGGGTTCTCAGTTCATTGCGTAGACAAGAATAAAGAACTCTCCGGGAAGAAGAAAGGGGTGTATGTTTCATGATTAACTACTCATGGTGTGATTGTGATAACTTACAGAAACTCAAGTCCTTTTGTTCTGTCACGGTTGTTATGATAGACGGACCAAGGCACAGCGTGATTCGAGTTCCACATCTTTATTTAAAGTGAAACTTCAGCAAAACAATAAACAAACAACGAAACGTGACCTACGTGGTGCTACATGCACATACACAAAACAATATCCCACAAATACAGGTGGAAACAGGGACACTGTAAGTATGATCCCCAATTAGAGACAAAGATAATCAGCTGCCTCTAATTGGGAACCATACTCAAACCCAAACATAGAAATACAGTGACTAGAACCCCTCCTAGTCACGCCCTGACCTACAACACCATAGAGAACCAAGGGAGAGCATCCTGCAGGGCTGTATCACCGCATGGTACGGCAACTGCACTGCCCGCAACCGCAGGGCTCTCCAGAGGGTGGTGCCGTCTGCCCAATGCATCACCGGGGGCACACTACCTGTCCTCCAGGACACCTACAGCCCCCGATGTCACAGGAAGGCCAAACACATAATGAAGGACATAACCCGCCCGAGCCACGGCCTGTTCACCCCGCGATCATTCAGAAGGCGAGGACAGTACAGGAGCATCTAAGCTGGGACCGAGAGACTGAAAAACAGCTTCTATCTCAAGGCCATCAGACTATTAAATAGTCATCACTAGCCGGCTATCACCCGGTTACTCAACCCTACACCTTAGAGGCTGCTGTCCTATATACATAGACATGGAATCACTGACCACTTTAATAATGGAACACTAGTCACTTTAATGTTTACATACTGCTTTACTCATCTCATATGTACAGTGCCTTGCGAAAGTATTCGGCCCCCTTGAACTTTGCGACCTTTTGCCACATTTCAGGCTTCAAACATAAAGATATAAAACTGTATTTTTTGTGAAGAATCAACAACAAGTGGGACACAATCATGAAGTGGAACGACATTTATTGGATATTTCAAACTTTTTTAACAAATCAAAAACGGAAAAATTGGGCGTGCAAAATTATTCAGCCCCTTTACTTTCAGTGCAGCAAACTCTCTCCATAAGTTCAGTGAGTATCTCTGAATGATCCAATGTTGACCTAAATGACTAATGATGATAAATACAATCCACCTGTGTGTAATCAAGTCTCCGTATAAATGCACCTGCACTGTGATAGTCTCAGAGGTCCGTTAAAAGCGCAGAGAGTATCATGAAGAACAAGGAACACACCAGGCAGGACCGAGATATTGTTGTGAAGAAGTTTAAAGCTGGATTTGGATACAAAAAGATTTCCCAAGCTTTAAACATCCCAAGGAGCACTGTGCAAGCGATAATATTGAAATGGAAGGAGTATCAGACCACTGCAAATCTACCAAGACCTGGCCGTCCCTCTAAACTTTCAGCTCATACAAGGAGAAGACTGATCAGAGATGCAGCCAAGAGGCCCATGATCACTCTGGATGAACTGCAGAGATCTACAGCTGAGGTGGGAGACTCTGTCCATAGGACAACAATCAGTCGTATATTGCACAAATCTGGCCTTTATGGAAGAGTGGCAAGAAGAAAGCCATTTCTTAAAGATATCCATAAAAAGTGTTGGTTAAAGTTTTCCACAAGCCACCTGGGAGACACACCAAACATGTGGAAGAAGGTGCTCTGGTCAGATGAAACCAAAATTGAACTTTTTGGCAACAATGCAAAACGTTATGTTTGGCGTAAAAGCAATACAGCTGAACACACCATCCCCACTGTCAAACATGGTGGTGGCAGCATCATGGTTTGGGCCTGCTTTTCTTCAGCAGGGACAGGGAAGATGGTTAAAATTGATGGGAAGATGGATGGAGCCAAATACAGGACCATTCTGGAAGAAAACCTGATGGAGTCTGCAAAAGACCTGAGACTGGGACGGAGATTTGTCTTCCAACAAGACAATGATCCAAAACATAAAGCAAAATCTACAATGGAATGGTTCAAAAATTAACATATCCAGGTGTTAGAATGGCCAAGTCAAAGTCCAGACCTGAAACCAATCGAGAATCTGTGGAAAGAACTGAAAACTGATGTTCACAAATGCTCTCCATCCAACCTCACTGAGCTCGAGCTTTTTTGCAAGGAGGAATGAGAAAAAATGTCAGTCTCTCGATGTGCAAAACTGATAGAGACATACCCCAAGCGACTTACAGCTGTAATCGCAGCAAACGGTGGCGCTACAAAGTATTAACTTAAGGGGGCTGAATAATTTTGCACGCCCAATTTTTCAGTTTTTGATTTGTTAAAAAAGTTTGAAATATCCAATGATGTTCCACTTCATGATTGTGTCCCACTTGTTGTTGATTCTTCACAAAAAAATACAGTTTTATATCTTTATGTTTGAAGCCTGAAATGTGGCAAAAGGTCGCAAAGTTCAAGGGGGCCGAATACTTTCGCAAGGCACTGTATTTACTGTATTATATTATTGTCACACGGGACTAGGTGGGTGAGGAAGGAATCAGGCGCAGAGAGTTCCACAGGGAAAAGGTGCACTTTAATGTGGCACAAAATAACAAGCCCACAACACAGGGCACGGACAATAATATGGACCACCCAAAACACAGGGTGCCAGGTCCAGAACACGAACACCTCTACCTAACGCACACACGTAACAGAAATTCAATCCCGCACTAAACAAGAGTGGGTACGTGTACTTTAATTAAGGAAGCCCATCAAGCACATCCAACAGGACACAGGTGAAACTAATAAGACAAAACAAACAGACCACGAAAAAGGGATCGGTGGCGGCTAGTAGGCCGGTGACGACGACCACCGAGCACCGCCCGAACAGGCAGGGGAGCCAACTTCGGCAGAAGTTGTGACAATTATATTATATTCTACTGTATTTTAGTCAATGCCACTCCGACATTGCTTGTCCTAATATTTTTTTCTATATATTTCTTGATTCCATTCTTTTACTTTTAGATTTGTGTATTGTTGTCAATTGTTAGATATTACTGCACTGTTGGAGCTAGGAACACAACCATTTCGCTACACCCGCAAACATCTGCTAAATATGTGTATGTGACCAATAAAATTTGATTTGATATTGGTCATATTCCACACCTCCTCGTGCCTTATTGCTTAATTGGAAAACAACACATGAGCCTAACCAGAGGCGGCTGCAGGCATGGGTTGAAATGTTATCAAATGATTTTCTATAAACAGCAAACTATCTGAAACTATTTTCAAATACTTCTTTACAAACATTGTCAAATACCATAACCAAACAGACCAGGTTCAAATCTGTCGTTCTGCCCCTGAACAGGCAGTTAACCCACTGTTCCTTGGCCGTCATTGAAAATAAGAATTTGTTCTTAACTGACTTGCCTAGTTAAATAAAGGTAAAAAAAATAAAAATGCATGAGAGTATTTAAATATTTATATTTCCACATACTTCAAATAAAATGAAAAATATTATAATATTTAGGGTGCGTTGGTAAATTCACTCTGGCCATCGACTCCGATTTCAGAGCACTCTAGTCTCAAATCAAATCAAATCAAAGTTTATTTGTCATGTGCTCCGAATACAACAGGTGTATAACTTAAAGTGAAATGGGGGGCCGCCCGTCAGGAAGTCCAGGATCCAGTTGCAGATGTTTAGTCTCAGGATCCTTAGCTTAGTGACGAGATGTGAGGGCACTATGGTGTTGAACGCTAAACTGTAGTCAATGAGCTGTAGTCAATGAATAACATTCTCACATAAGTGTTCCTTTTGTCCAGGTGGGAAAGGGCAGTGTGGAGTGCAATAGAGTTTGCATCATCTGTGGATCTGTTTGGGCGGTATGCAAATTGGAGTGGGTCTAGGGTTTCTGGGATAATGGTGTTGATGTGATGTGTGCAAGAGCGCAGAATAACTGAAGAATTTACAACCGTGCAACACTCTTGTTGGATATGACCTAGTTTCAGTAAACGTAGGCAAAAAAAAACTTAATTAAATTGTTGCCAGCAGCACAGTTACAGTCACCAACGTTCTAGAAAACATGAAAACAGCTTTAACCAGCTCTGATAGGGCGAGTAAAATGGTCAGAGTGAGGTGGTCTCTCATTTGTTTCTGGAAGTAGCTAGCAAGCTAGCCAACTTTGGTCAGTTAGCTTGGGTGCTTGATTGCCAGTTGTGAGGTCAGAACACTCGGATCAACCGTAATCCTCGGCCAGAGCGTCCAGTGTGCGCTCTGAACTCTCCAAGAGCCGAAACACTCTGAATTTACTAACGCCTAGAGCGCTCTCCAAGCACGCCCTGACACTCCTGCGTGATTTACGAACACACCCTTACTTCCAAATGTCTTAGAAAGTTACTGAATTACCCTAAATATAATTTGAACCAAGGTCCGTTTCAGAAAAGATGCGGTATTTATGATTAACAGAGCGGTCAGTGGCTGTGCAAGGGGGACTGCAATGTTTGCCAATACACGTTTCCTTCTGGATGTAACATAAAAAAAATAAGTATTTCTTAGCATAGCCTGACTGTTATTTCCTCATTGTTCGTCAAAATAAATGTCAAACGAGTACACACTGTCTGAGGCAGCTGGAAAGGTGGAGCTGTACTAAACTACCCACTCACCTACTCACTCAATGCACAACTTGATACGCATGGAACAATTATTAATGAGTCATTTATTTTTTACCGTTCTTATTGGGAACAGACAAAACAACATAGCACTGGAACTTATCATGTAGGCTACGTTTCCGTTTTCTTGGATTTCATTTCGTTGATTTTAATATGCAAGTAAGGCTAAACGTATTGAGTGTGGTCTGTCGTTCTGCTGTTTTTTTGCGCATTTGCGTTTTTTTGTCCCTAGGGCCAAAGTTGTTCAAGCATCATTGGATACGCCGTGACTTTTTACATGTGCCTCTGTTGTGAGTAAGCTAGTGGTCACCCATCATGATGATGAGTCGTGGGAATGGACCTGCACTTGCTGTGCTCCTGCTCCTGTTGTGCCTGCTGCAGCTCCCGTGCGCGTCCGAGGAGATAACACGCACCAGACTAACTGTCACCGAGGTAAGGGACTAATTCATACCATCTTTGGGGCCCACCACCATGGACATAATGTAACTAATATGCAAAAGAGACATTATACTCAGACAGTATATAATGGAAATACTGTATTGGAAATTGATTAGCCTATGTGTCCCTGTCCTGCATCAAGATTCACTTCACTAACCCAGTCTTTTTTTCTTCCTCCTTTTCTTCCTCTGTTTCTCCACAATAGATTCAATACCAAAATGGTAAGTGTTACTTCAGTCCATGGTCTCTATGGGATAACTCATTTTGTACACAATATGAAGAGGAACCATTTATTTGGCATTTTCAGACTTCACTCGTATACTTATTTTACTGCATATATTGTTTTGAGTGTCCGTATGTTCTGTGTTTCTGTCTTTTTTTTCTGTAGGTTCCAACTGGAACCCTGAGAGTCTTCCTCAGCTGAGTCTGTCCACTCTCGGGTTCTCTTCATCACAAGGCTCCTGTTTTGCCTGTGTCCATGTACGTGTCAGAATGAAAGCGGCAGGTAAGGCTGTTTCCCATCCACAACCAATCTCTGTCTCT
Source organism: Oncorhynchus mykiss (assembly GCF_057628025.1). Lineage (NCBI taxonomy): Eukaryota > Metazoa > Chordata > Actinopteri > Salmoniformes > Salmonidae > Oncorhynchus > Oncorhynchus mykiss. The sequence continues at coordinate 62,047,852 of NC_143037.1, forward strand.
CCGCACCATCCTCATCCCCTTTAGAACTTTCCTCCATCCCATCCTCCTTTTATTTAAAGTCTCAGTCTCCCTTTCTCTGGCCTTGTGTTTGTTTCAGTCTATATCTTTCTTCCGTATCCTGACTTCCCCTCTTTCTCTCGTTCTACCTTTACTGCCACAATTCTTTAATCTGTCCTCTGTGTTCCTCTAGACTTCACTGGGACACTGACCATTAAATACCTGGAGCTGTCAACTACAACTCGCAGAACCATCTCGATAAAAAATGGAGTCAATAATGACACTTTACAGGTAACATTTCTTGAAATGGAACCCCTCTCCCTTTCAGTTAAAAATGATAAGATAGATGCATAAAATAAATTCACTTTATTCATTTTTATTTTAAGTGGAGTGACCCGTTTCGATCCATCATAGTAGGAAAGACCAACATTAAGCGCTTACATCCCCATGACATTGGCCACATGATTGTGGTAAGATCTGATATTTTCATACATGCATGCACAGACACACACACACACAGTAGAATGATGAAAGTGAGCTTCTGATCATGTTGCTGTGTGTGTCTCTGGTGCCTTCCAGTGGGAGTTGGTGTATGACTGTTTCCCTGCTGACGCAGGGCGAGAGGTGTATGTGTCTTTGTCCTCTAAACCACAGAGACAGCACAGGTACATCGTACAGAAGGACATCTGTCCAGGTACTAATCTCACCTTTCACCTCCATCACTTATCCCCATCCCTCACCTGTGATGTGATGAGAATGACATCATAATACTAATCATACTATGACTCTGTCTGAGGTGATGCAGATTCAGATCCAGTACCAGAGTTTGATCTGTCTGTGGATGAGCTGGCTCGATCCCTCAATGTAACAGTAGCAACTGGAGACCACATATACCAACCGGCTCGCTCATCTGATGTATACACCAGGTTGTGCTACAGACACACAGATGCAGAATGCTCCAACCTTTCTGCTCTTTCTACTGTAAGCTATTCTGCATGTGTGTATTGTGTGCGTGCGTGTGTGTGTGCATGTATAGAGGTGTTTTAAAAAGATGAATGTTGTTTATAACATACACTACCTGTCAAACATTTTAGAACACCTACTCATTCATGAGATTTTCTTTATTTTTACTATTTTTTTACGTTGTAGAATAGTAGTGAAGACATCAAAACTATTAAATAACACATGGAATCATGTAGTAACCAAAAAAAGTGTTAAACAAATCAAAATATATTTTATATTTGAGATTCTTCAAATAGCCACTCTTTGCATTCTCTCAACCAGCTTCATGAGGTAGTCACCTGGAATGCATGGGGCGGCAGGGTAGCCTAGTGGTTAGAGTGTTGGACTAGTAACCGGAAGGTTGCGAGTTCAAACCCCCGAGCTGACAAGGTACAAATCTGTCGTTCTGCCCCTGAACAGGCAGTTACCCACTGTTCCCAGGCCGTCATTGAAAATAAGAATTTGTTCTTAACTGACTTGCCTGGTTAAATAAAGGTAAAAAAAAAAAAAAAAAAAAAAAAAAAAAATTAAATTAACAAGTGTGCCTTGTTAAAAGTTCATTTGTGGAATTTCTTTCTTCTTGATGGGTTTGAGCCAATCAGTTGTGTTGTGACAAGGTAGGGGTGGTAAACGGAAGATATCCCTATTTGGTAAAATATATATTTTTAATTTAACCTTTATTTAACTAGGCAAGTCAGTTAAGAACAAATTCTTATTTACAATGACGGCCTACACTGGCCAAACCTGGACAGCACTGGGCCAATTGTGTGCCACCCTATGGGACTCCCAATCATGGCCAGTTGTGATACAACCTGGATTCGAACCAGGGTGTCTGTAGTGACGCCTCTAGTACTGAGTTTCAGTGCCTTAGATGGCAGCGCCACTCGATATTATGGCAAGAACAACTTAAATAAGCAAAGAGAAATGACAGTCCATCATTACTTTAAAGACATAAAGGTCAGTCAATATGGAACATTTTAAGAACTTTGAAAGTTTCCTCAAGTGCAGTCGCAAAAACCATCAAGCGCTATGATGAAACTGGCTCTCATGGGGACCGCCACAGGAATGGAAGACCCAGAGTTACCTCTGCTGCAGAGGATAAGTTCATTAGAGTTACCAGCCTCAGAAATTGCAGCCCGAATAAATGCTTCATAGAGTTTATTAAGTAACAGACACATCAACATCAACTGTTCAGACGAGACTGTGTGAATCATGCCTTCATTGTCAAATTGATGCAAAGAAACCACTACTAAAGGAAACCAATAAGAAGAAGAGACCTACTTGGGCCAAGAAACACGAGCAATGGACATTATACTGGTGGAAATTTGTCCTTTGGTCTGGAGTCCAAATTGGAGATTTTTGTTTCCAATCATCATGTCTTTCTGAGACGCGGTGTGGATAAACAGATGATCTCTGCATGTATATTTCCCACCTTAAAGCATTGAGGAGGTGTTATGGTGTGGGGGTGCTTTGCTGGTGACACTGTGATTTATTTAGTTTAAGGCACACTTAACCAGCATGGCTACCAGAGCATTCTGCAGCGATACGCCTTCCCATCTGGTTTGGGCTTAGTGGAACTATTATTTGTTTTTAAACAGGACAATGACCCAACACACCTCTAGGCTGTGTAAGGGCTATTTGACCAAGAGGAGAGTGATGGAATGCTGCGTCAGATGACCTGGCTTCCATAATTCCCCGACCTCATCCAAATTGAGATGGTTTTGGGATGAGTCGGACCGCAGAGTGAAGGAAAATCAGCCAACAAGTGCTCAGCATATGTGGGAACTCCTTCAAGATTGTTGGAAAAGCTTTCCAGGTGAAGCTGGTTGAAAGACTGCCAAGAGTGTGCAAAGCTGTCATCAAGGCAAAGGGTGGCTATTTGAATAATCTCAAATATGAAATATATTTTGATTTGTTTTAACACTTTTTTGGTTATAACGATTCTATGTGCTATTTCATAGTTTTGTTGTCTTTATTATTCAACAATATAGAAAATAGTAAAAAAGAAAGAAAAACCTTTGAATGAGTAGGTGTTCTAAAACTTTTGACCGGTAGTGTAGGTTGATAATCTGTTAATTAATATTCTGTTGTTCTCTCCAGATTGACACCAATCAGAATCGATCAGTGACTCTCAGTTTCCCCTACCTGCTACCCTGTGTCTGTGTACAGGTAAGAAGGTCTCACTCAGTGACATATCACAATGAGTTAACTATCAGATAATGTGCAATAGACAGTGACAGTACTGCGTGGCTAAAACTACAGTATGTCTCATGTTTGTGTCCTTGCATGTCTCTCTGCCTGTCTGTCTGTACATATGCCTGCAGGTATATTACACACACCTAGACGCAAGGCGAACCACAGTTTGCCCGTTTGTGAATGGCTCATTAGATGGTGAGTATTTAATCTAAAATGGTGCCGGAGAAGAAGGCAGACGTTTTACGTGCCCCCAACCGATAGTGTTTTTTGTTAGTTTATTTGCGTTGTTTGTAACTTCTTTTGTACATAATGTTGCCGCTACCGTCTCTTATGACCGAAATCATTTCTGGACATCAGGACTGCGATTACTCACCACGGACTGGCAGAATCCTTTTTTCCATTAACGAGCCTGTCGCGAACGATATACTGCTTTCTCAGGAACAGGCCCAGATCCCCGTGATTTGCATGAAGAGGAGGTGGAGAAAAAGGGTCCAGAGGGCGGGCTGCCTTCTGTGAATTCGTTGGTGATCTAATAAACCCCCACTTCCATTCTGCTAGCAAACGTGCAATCTTTGGACAATAAAATAGATGACCTACGTGGAAGATTGAACTGCCAACGGGACATTCAAAACTGTAATATCTTACGCTTCATGGAGTCGTGGCTGAACGACGACACTATCAACATAACATACAGCTGTCTGGTTATACGCTACACCGGCGTCTGGTAAGACAAGGGGCGGCGGACTATGTATTTTTGTAACAGCTGGTGCACAATATCTAAGGAAGTCTCGAGCTATTGCTCGCCTGAGGTAGGGTATCTCATGATAAGCTGTACACCACACTATCTACCTAGAAAGTTTATCTGCATTTTTCGTAGGTGTTTACATACCACCACAGTCAGAGGCTGGCACTAAAACAGCATTGAATGAGCTGTATTCCGCCATAAGCAAACAAGAAAACGCTCACCCAGAGGCGGTGCTCCTAGTAGCCGGTGACTTTAATGCAGGGAAACTTAAATCCGTTTTACCAAATTTATATCAGCATATTAAATGTGCAACCAGGGGGGAAAAAAAGAAAACTGGACCACCTTTACTCCACACACATACAATGCTCTCCCTCCATTTGGAAAATCTGCCCATAATTCTATCCTCCTGATTCCTGATTACAAGCAAATATTAAAGCAGGAAGCAACAGTGACTAGATCAATACAAAAAAGTGGTCAGATGAAGCAGATGCTAAGCTACAGGACTGTTTTGCTAGCACAGACTGGAATATGTACCGGGATTCCTCCAATGGTATTGAGTACACCACATCAGTCATTGGCTTCATCAATAAGTGCATCGATGACGTCGTCCCCACAGTGACCGTACGTACATACCCCAACCAGAAGCCATGGATTACAGGCAACATCCGCACTGAGCTAAAGCTGCAGCTTTCAAGGAGCCGGACTCTAACCCGGAAGCTTAAGAAATCCCGCTATGCCCTCCGACGAACCATCAAACAGGCAAAGCGTCAATACAGGACTAAGATCGAATCGTACTACATCTGCTCTGACACTCATCGGATGTGACAGGGCTTGCAAACTATTACAGACTAAAGGAAAGCACAGCAGAGAGCTGCCCAGTGATACGAGCCTACCAGACGAGCTAAACTACTTCTATGCTCACTTCGAGGCAAATAAACACTGAAGCATGCATGAGAGCCCCATCTGTTCCGGAAGACTGTGATCAAGCTCTCCACAGCCGATGTGAGTAAGACCGTTAAACAGGTCAACATTCACAAGGCCGCAGGGACAGGCGGATTACCAGGACGTGTACTGCGAGCATGCACTGACCAACTGGCAAATGGCTTCCTTTATGCACGCCTCTTGGAGGGAGCGCAACACCCTGCTACACTCAACTCCCCGTGGAGTGAAAGAGGTATGTGATTGTAGGTACGGGTAAGGATGACAGAGGCAGAGAATATTACCGTTTACTGGGAATTTATTTCCTTAACATGGTAATGTGGTGAAAAGGGACTGGACGGAACCAAAGCAAAGAAAGTAAAAGTTGAGTCCCCTCTAATACCTTACCTGCCTACCCACTACTTCCCTAACCTTAACACCACCTGGCGCGCTAACCAAAATACAGGGGGTGGTCCGCCCAGGTCTTACCTAGTGTGCATAGATAGAGTACACACTACGGGTATATGTATGCCCACAGGCCTCTTGCCTAAGCACTCTCAAGGTGCCTTCACCCCTCGGAACAAATGAAACAGAATAATACAATTTGAATAATCAAAACACAGTCCTTTTGACATAAACATACCTCAGCAGGACCAGCTACAAAATACTTTCCAAAAACGGTCTGCACAACAACCAACACAGGACATCAAAGAAGATCTCTCTCCTAACAAAGGAACACGGGCTTTTAAGGAGTTTGTAATTGGTGACAACTGTATCCCCTAACGAGAGGGCGGGATCAGAGTTCCAATCTGCCATGGGGCTGACCAATCAGCTGCTTGGGGGAATCCAGGAAGCCATTTCCTGAAATACACACATAAACACATACAAACCCACAACAACGCAGAAGCTGGGGCATGTAACTTCTTCACTGACATTTTCAACCTCTCCCTATCCGAGTCTGTAATACCAACATGTTTTAAGCAGACCACCATAGTGCCTGTGCCCAAGAACACTAAGGTAACCTGCCTAAATTACTACCGACCCGTAGCACTCATGTCTGTAGAAACCCTAGACCCACTCCAATTTGCATACCGCCCAACAGATCCACAGATGATAGATCTCTATTGCACTCAACACAGCCCTTTCCCACCTTGACAAAAGGAACACCTAGGTGAGAATGCTATTCATTGACTACAGCTCAGTGTTCAAAATCATAGTGCCCTCAAAGCTCACCACTAAGCTAAGGACCCTGGGACTAAACCACTCCCTCTGCAACTGGATCCTGGACTTCCGGACGCGCCGCCCCAAGGTGGTGAGGGTAGGTAACAACACATCCACAACGCTGATCCTCAACACAGTGGCCCCTCAGGGGTGTGTGCTCAGTCCCCTCCTGTACTCCCTCTTCACTCATGACTGCACGGCCAGGCACAACTCCAACACCATCATTAAGTTTAGCAATGACACAACAGTGATCACCGACAACGTCGAGACAGACTGTAGGGAGGACGTCAGAGACCTGGCCGTGTGGTGCCATAACAACAACTCAATGTGATCTTTACTTCCGGCGCCGACAGAGATGGCCGCCTCGCTTCGCGTTCCTAGGAAACTATGCAGTTTTTTGTTTTTTTACGTGTTATTTCTTACATTAGTACCCCAGGTCATCTTAGGTTTCATTACATACAGTCGAGAAGAACTACTGAATATAAGATCAGCGTCTACTCACCATCAGTACGACCAAGAATATGTTTTTCGCGACGCGGATCCTGTGTTCTGCCTTACAAACAGGACAACGGAGTGGATCCTATGCAGCGACCCAAAAAAACGACTCCGAAAGAGAGGGAAACGAGGCGGTCTTCTGGTCAGACTCCGGAGACGGGCGCACCGTGCACCACTCCCTAGCATTCTTCTTGCCAATGTCCAGTCTCTTGACAACAAGGTTGATGAAATCCGAGCAAGGGTAGCATTCCAGAGGGACATCAGAGACTGTAACGTCCTTTGCTTCACTGAAACATGGCTCACTGGAGAGACTCTATCCGAAGCGGTGCAGCCAACGGGTTTCTCCACGCATCGCGCAGACAGAAACAAACATCTTTCTGGTAAGAAGAGGGTCGGGGGCGTATGCCTCATGGCCAACGTGACATGGTGTGATGAAAGAAACATACAGGAACTCAAATCCTTCTGTTCACCTGATTTAGAATTCCTCACAATCAAATGTAGACCGCATTATCTACCAAGAGAATTCTCTTCGATTATAATCACAGCCGTATATATCCCCCCCCAAGCAGACACATCGATGGCTCTGAACGAACTTTATTTAACTCTCTGCAAACTGGAAACAATTTATCCGGAGGCTGCATTCATTGTAGCTGGGGATTTTAACAAGGCTAATCTGAAAACAAGACTCCCTAAATTTTATCAGCATATCGATTGCGCAACCAGGGGTGGAAAGACCTTGGATCATTGTTACTCTAACTTCCGCGACGCATATAAGGCCCTGCCCCGCCCCCCTTTCGGAAAAGCTGACCACGACTCCATTTTGTTGATCCCTGCCTACAGACAGAAACTAAAACAAGAGGCTCCCACGCTGAGGTCTGTCCAACGCTGGTCCGACCAAGCTGACTCCACACTCCAAGACTGCTTCCATCACGTGGACTGGGAGATGTTTCGTATTGCGTCAGATAACAACATTGACGAATACGCTGATTCGGTGTGCGAGTTCATTAGAACGTGCGTTGAAGATGTCGTTCCCATAGCAACGATTAAAACATTCCCTAACCAGAAACCGTGGATTGATGGCAGCATTCGTGTGAAACTGAAAGCGCGAACCACTGCTTTTAATCAGGGCAAGGTGTCTGGTAACATGACCGAATACAAACAGTGCAGCTATTCCCTCCGCAAGGCTATCAAACAAGCTAAGCGCCAGTACAGAGACAAAGTAGAATCTCAATTCAACGGCTCAGACACAAGAGGCATGTGGCAGGGTCTACAGTCAATCACGGACTACAGGAAGAAATCCAGCCCAGTCACGGACCAGGATGTCTTGCTCCCAGGCAGACTAAATAACTTTTTTGCCCGCTTTGAGGACAATACAGTGCCACTGACACGGCCTGCAACGAAAACATGCGGTCTCTCCTTCACTGCAGCCGAGGTGAGTAAGACATTTAAACGTGTTAACCCTCGCAAGGCTGCAGGCCCAGACGGCATCCCCAGCCGCGCCCTCAGAGCATGCGCAGACCAGCTGGCCGGTGTGTTTACGGACATATTCAATCAATCCCTATACCAGTCTGCTGTTCCCACATGCTTCAAGAGGGCCACCATTGTTCCTGTTCCCAAGAAAGCTAAGGTAACTGAGCTAAACGACTACCGCCCCGTAGCACTCACATCCGTCATCATGAAGTGCTTTGAGAGACTAGTCAAGGACCATATCACCTCCACCCTACCTGACACCCTAGACCCACTCCAATTTGCTTACCGCCCAAATAGGTCCACAGACGATGCAATCTCAACCACACTGCACACTGCCCTAACCCATCTGGACAAGAGGGATACCTATGTGAGAATGCTGTTCATCGACTACAGCTCGGCATTCAACACCATAGTACCCTCCAAGCTCGTCATCAAGCTCGAGACCCTGGGTCTCGACCCCGCCCTGTGCAACTGGGTACTGGACTTCCTGACGGGCCGCCCCCAGGTGGTGAGGGTAGGCAACAACATCTCCTCCCCGCTGATCCTCAACACTGGGGCCCCACAAGGGTGCGTTCTGAGCCCTCTCCTGTACTCCCTGTTCACCCACGACTGCGTGGCCACGCACGCCTCCAACTCAATCATCAAGTTTGCGGACGACACAACAGTGGTAGGCTTGATTACCAACAACGACGAGACGGCCTACAGGGAGGAGGTGAGGGCCCTCGGAGTGTGGTGTCAGGAAAATAACCTCACACTCAACGTCAACAAAACTAAGGAGATGATTGTGGACTTCAGGAAACAGCAGAGGGAACACCCCCCTATCCACATCGATGGAACAGTAGTGGAGAGGGTAGCAAGTTTTAAGTTCCTCGGCATACACATCACAGACAAACTAAATTGGTCCACTCACACAGACAGCATCGTGAAGAAGGCGCAGCAGCGCCTCTTCAACCTCAGGAGGCTGAAGAAATTCGGCTTGTCACCAAAAGCACTCACAAACTTCTACAGATGCACAATCGAGAGCATCCTGGCGGGCTGTATCACCGCCTGGTATGGCAACTGCACCGCCCTCAACCGTAAGGCTCTCCAGAGGGTAGTGAGGTCTGCACAACGCATCACCGGGGGCAAACTACCTGCCCTCCAGGACACCTACACCACCCGATGTCACAGGAAGGCCATAAAGATCATCAAGGACATCAACCACCCGAGCCACTGCCTGTTCACCCCGCTATCATCCAGAAGGCGAGGTCAGTACAGGTGCATCAAAGCTGGGACCGAGAGACTGAAAAACAGCTTCTATCTCAAGGCCATCAGACTGTTAAACAGCCACCACTAACACTGAGTGGCTGCTGCCAACACACTGACACTGACTCAACTCCAGCCACTTTAATAATGGGAATTGATGGGAAATGATGTAAATATATCACTAGCCACTTTAAACAATGCTACCTTATATAATGTTACTTACCCTACATTATTCATCTCATATGCATACGTATATACTGTACTCTATATCATCGACTGTATCCTTATGTAATACATGTATCACTAGCCACTTTAAACTATGCCACTTTGTTTACATACTCATCTCATTTGTACATACTGTACTCGATACCATCTACTGTATCTTGCTTATGCTGCTCTGTACCATCACTCATTCATATATCCTTATGTACATATTCTTTATCCCCTTACACTGTGTACAAGACAGTAGTTTTGGATTTGTTAGTTAGATTACTTGTTATTACTGCATTGTCGGAACTAGAAGCACAAGCATTTCGCTACACTCGCATTAACATCTGCTAACCATGTGTATGTGACAAATAAAATTTGATTTGATTTGATTTGATTAAGACAAAGGAGACGATTGTGGACTACAGGAAAAAGAGGACTGAGCATGCCCCCATTCTCATCGACTGGGCTGCAGGGGAGCAGGTTGAGAGCTTCAAGTTCCTTGGTGTCCACATCACCAACAAACTATCATGGTCCAAGCACACCAAGACAGTCGTTAAGAGGGCACAACAAAACCTATTCCCCCTCAGGAGGCTGAAAAGATTTGGCATGGGTCCTCAGATCCTCAAAAGGTTATACAGCTGCACCATCAAGAGCATCCTGACCGGTTGCATAACTGCCTGGTATAGCAACTGCTCGGCCTCCGACCGCAAGGCACTACAGAGGTTAGTGCGAATGGCCCAGTACATCACTGGGGCAAAGGTTCCTGCCATCCAGGACCTCTATACCAGGCGGTGTCAGAGGAAGGCCCTAAAAATTGTTAAAGACTCCAGCCACCCTAGTCGTAGTCTGTTCTCTCTGCTTGCATGGCAAGCGGTACCGGAGCACCACGTCTAGGTCCAAGAGGCTTCTAAACAGCTTCTACCCCCAAGCCATGAGACTATTTGCACCCCCCCCCCCCCCCCCTGCACATTGACTCTGTATTGGTGCCCCCCTGTATATAGTCTCGCTATTGTTATTTTACTGCTGCTCTTTAATGACTTATTTCTATTCGTATCCGTTTTTTTTTAAACTACATTGTTGGTTAGGGGCTCATAAGTAAGCATTTCACTGTAACCTGTTGTAATCGGTGCATGTGACTAATACAATTTCATTTTAGTTTATTTGAGTACACCTCTGATTTTTCATGTATTGTTTGTCTCTTAGACCTGTTTGAGATGCCGTAGCTGATGATTAGCTTCAGTTTCTATGTGTGTTGTTACCTGTATATTTTCCAGTGAATCAGACCTGGGGATAGCAGGGGCTTTCTGCTGGAGCAATTATTAATATGAGTCACAGACAAACCAGCAGAAGATGCAGTCCTCACACTATCAGTAACAGTGCACTGTCTGTGTTTGACCACCAGGGGGCAGAGACGTGTGGCGCTCCAGTAATGTGACTTTGTATGGTGAGTTGGGTTCAAGCATGGCCTGGAGTGCCCTGTGTCCTACTGCTTACCTGAAGCCCTCTGCCTCCCTCTGCTGGCGACACCAGAGAAACACACCACAATGCACTCCCATCCTAAACTCCACACTGGAGGACATGGAGGAGAAGGGAGATCTGGTGAGTGTTGATGATGACGGTGATGATGATGAAGATGATGATGATGCTGCTGCTGATATCTTCCCTCTATCCTTGACAGAAATATAATATTTATGCTGTGGATAAACACCCTCAGATGTGTGTGCAGGTAAGAGTGTATAAGCCGATAAAATCAAATCAATGTTATTTGTCACATGGGCCGAATGCAACATGTGTAGACCTTACCGTGAAATGCTTAACCAACAGTGCAGTTGAAGAAAGAGTTAAGAAAATATGTATCAAATTAACTAAAGTAAAAAAGAATTAACAGTAACACAATAAAATAACAACAATGAGGCTATATACAGGGGGTACCGGTTCAGAGTCAATGTGCAGGGGTACAGGTTAGTCGAGGTAATTTGTACATATGGGTAGCGGTGAAGTGACTATGCATAGATAATAAATAGCGAGTAGCAGCAGTGTAAAAAACAAAGGGGGGGTCAATGTAAATAATCCGGTGGCTATTTCATTAATTGTTCAGCAGTCTTATGGTTTGGGGGTAGAAGCTGTTGAGGTGCTTTTCGGTCCTAGACTTGGCGCTCTGGTACTGTTTGCCATACAGTGGTGTAAAAGAGGGGGTGTAATGTAAATAGTCTTATGGGTTGGGGGTAGAAGCTGTTTAGAAGCCTCTTGGTATAGTTCTGGATGGCAGGAAGCTTGGCCCCAGTGATGTACTGGGTCGTACACACTACCCTCTGCAGCGCCTTACGGTCAGATGCCGAGCAGTTGCCATACCAGGCGGTGATGCAACTGGTCAGAATGCCATCGATGGTGCAGCTGTAGAACTTTTGAGGATCTGGGGACCCAAGACAAATCTTTTCAGTCTCCTGAAGAGGAAAAATGTGTTTTAGTGCCCTCTTCACAACAGTCTTGGTGTGTTTGGACCATGATAGTTTGTTGGTGATGTGGACACCATGGAACTTGAAGCTCTCAACCCGCTCCACTACAGCCCCGTCGATGTTAATGAGGGTCTTGTCGGCCCGCCTTTTCCTGTAGTCCACGATCAGCTCCTTTGTCTTGCTCACATTGAGCAATATACACTATGTCATACTCTTTCCATGACATAAACTGACCAGTTGAATCCAGGTGAAAGACATGATCCCTTATTGATGTCACCTTTTAAATCCACTTCAATCAGAGTAGATGAAGGGGAGGATACAGGTTAAAGAATGATTTTTAAGCTTTGAGACAATTGAGACATGGATTGTGTATGTGTGCTGTTCAGAGGGGGACTGAGCAAGACAAAAGATTCAAGTGTCTTTGAACACAACTGTGGGAAGTACTGGAGTCCACATGGGCCAGCATTTCTGTGGAATGCTTTTGACACCTTCTCAAGTCCATGCCTCAACGAATTGAGGATGTTCTGAGGGTAAAATGGGTGCAACTCAGCATTAGGAAGGTGTTCCTAATGTTTTGTACACTCAGTGTATGTCTAGTATCAACAGTTAACAGTATGATACATGACACCTGTGGATTTCAGTCACTGATGTCTCTCTCTCTCCCTCACTCACTCTCCCTCCCTCCCTCCCTCCCTCTCTCTCTCTCTCTCTCTCTCTCTCTCTCTCTCTCTCCCTCTCTCTCTGTCTCTCTCTCTCCCCCCCCCCCTCTCTCTCTCTCTCTCTCTCTCTCTCTCTCTCTCTCTCTCCCTCTCTCTCCCTCACTCTTCTCTGTAGTTTTCCTTCAGAGGCAGCCATGATGTCCACTGTCCATTCCAACCAGGTGAGAGACCACAAGACCACAGTGATAGAAGTACTGCACTTGATATTGTTAATATCATAAACATAATCTCTCCCTCTTTCTTCTCTCTCTCTCTCTCTCGCCTTCTCTCGTTCTCCCTTCCTCTCTCTCTCTCTCTCTCTCTCTCTCTCTCTCCGTCTCTCTCTCTCTCTCTCTCTCTCTCTCTCTCTCTCTCTCTCTCTCTCTCTCTCTCTATCCCTCCCTCCTTTCCTCAGGTATGTCTAAGTGGGAGGCATATGTTGGTCCTGGTTCACAAAGTCTCTGTGTCTATCTCACCTCCACTATCCCAGCATCCTTTGCTGCACAACTCTGTGTCTGGCAGGAGAAAGGATGTGTGTCCAGAGGAGCTATCTACTTAGTAAACATGGTAAAATAAGAAACTATCACCACAATATAGAGACATAATAGCCTCTATAATATGTTGTCTTGCGTGCTTTACTTTACTGCGTATCTTTACTTTTTCGTGTTCTCTTTATTATATATTTTGTATTTGTATTAGTTATACTAGTTTTGATTACTGCGCTGTTGGGTAGAGCATGCAAGTTAAGCATTTCACTGTACTTGAACATGTCACAGTAAAACCTGAATTTAATAGACACTGCTGGTCCATGTTGTTAAGAGTGCAGTTTTCTGTTCAACAGGGTGGGGGCACCAGAGAGACACAGCTGAACCTGCCCTTATCATCCCTGACTGAGGGTATATGTGTGCAGGTACGAACAAACTAACTATGAATTGCTTTTGTATTACGTGAACGCATCTCTAATCTTACTTTTACTTTTTCTTTATTTCAATTTCACTCTCTCTATATCTCTGAAGGTCTGGCGGTCAGATCCTGCACAGTATGGGAGGAGACTACTGTGTCCTGACTGTGAGTTCAGCCTCAGCCACACACACACACACACACACACACACACACACACACACACACACACACACACACACACACACACACACACACACACACACACACACACACTTATGCATAGTATCCTCATATGCCTCCTCAGATTCCCACAGGAGATGGGGTCTCTATGCTGTTGCAGTCTTGACACTTCTGGTTACAGTGGCAATGCTGGGAAGCCTCATCCGCTATGTGACCAAGAAGGGAGTCCCAGGTCAGTAACTGTTCTTGTACTGTACGTACACCTTTGTAGCCCCTTCTTGTGTCCTCAGTCATATTACATTGCATTAATATTGAGTGCCATCCTTAACCTATCTGCTCTATCTGTGTGTCTATCTGCTCTGTCTGTGTGTCTGTCTGTCTCACCTTATCCTTCAAACCTAGCACACTTAATTTAATCCATTGATTTAATATCCATTGATTTAATATCCATTGATTTAATATCCATTGATTTAAATAATTGAGAAATCAGTGAATAAATACAAATAATTTCCAATATCTTTTTTGTCTGTCTGTCTGTCTGTCTGTCTGTCTGTCTGTCTGTCTGTCTGTCTGTCTGTCTGTCTGTCCCTCTGTCTGTCCCTCTGTCTGTCTGTCTGTCTGTCTGTCTGTCTGTCTGTCTGTCTGTCTGTCTGTCTGTCTGTTTGTCTGTATTTGTTTCTCTCTCCACCATACTCATATCTCCCTCTCTCTCTCTCTCTCTCTCTGTCTCTCTCTCTCGCTCTCTCTCTCCTCTCTCTCCTCTCTCTCTCTCTTCCTCTCTCTCTCTCTCTGTCTCTCTGTCTCTCTCTCTCTCTGTCTCTCTCGCTCTCCCTCCCTCCCTCCCTCCCTCCCTCCCTCCCTCCCTCCCTCCCTCCCTCCCTCCGTCTGTCCGTCTGTCCGTCTGTCCGTCTGTCTCTCTCTCTCTCTCTCTCTCTCTGTCTGTCTGTCTGTCTGTCTGTCTGTATTTGTTTCTCTCTCCACCATACTCATATCTCCCTCTCTCTCTCTCTCTCTCTCTCTCTGTCTCTCTCTCTCGCTCTCTCTCTCCTTCTCTCTCTCTCTCCTCTCTCTCTCTCTCTCTCTCTCTCTGTCTCTCTGTCTCTCTCTCTCTCTCTGTCTCTCTCGCTCTCCCTCCCTCCCTCCCTCCCTCCCTCCCTCCCTCCCTCCGTCCGTCTGTCCGTCTGTCCGTCTGTCTCTCTCTCTCTCTCTCTCTCTCTCTCTCTCTCTCGCACTCTCTCTCTCTCTCGCTCTCTTCCCTTGACCATCTCCTTCTTTGTATGTCTTTGTGTGTGTGTCTCTGCCTCCCCCTCTCTCTCCCTGCAGGTTGGCTATTCATCCAGAGGCCTGTGTTGTTGGTGTGTTCATCAGAGCAGTCAGCCCATGTGTCTGCCGTGTGCGCTTTGGCTTCCTTCCTACAGGGGGAGTTGTGTGCTGAAGTGCGCATGGCTTTGTGGACCCAGAGCTCCATTGGGGCTTGTCCTGGGGCTGTGGAGAGGTCTTGGGCTGGGGTGGCTGAGCTGGGCCCTGTGCCCTGGCTGTATGGACAGTGGGAGGCAGTCAGAGAGGCAGGAGGCCAGGTGCTGATCGTATGGAGCGCAGTGGCTAAGGAATCCTACAAGAGCTGGAGAGAAGAGAGGGAGGGAGGGGATAGGAGGGAGGGGGAACAGACAGGAGGGAGGAAAGGAGAGGAGATGCAACAAGGGGAAAGGGGAGGAGAAAAAATTGAAGAACTTGAGAAAACAAGAGTGGAACAGGAGCAAGCAGGATTGAAGAAAGGAAAGGAATGGAAAGAGGAGAGTAGGAGCAGAGAGGAGAGAGAGCCCTCCTCAGTGACAGGGCCAGTGTTCAGGGCTGCCCTGTCCTGTCTGCAGGGGGCACGACAGGGGGCAAGCAGGGTCAACGGCTTCACCATTGTCTACTTCCAGGGCCTCTGTCACAGTCGAGACATCCCCAAGGACCTCAGAGAAGTCCCACGCTACTGCCTGCCTCGGGACTTCGGAGGCCTGATACGTGAGCTGGATGGGACCGCTAGAGGGAGGAACAGTGTGATTGGCAGCTGGGCCTGTTGGCCCAGACTCCTTTCCAAAACACTGTCACGTTGGTTGGCACGACGACTAACTCACAGGCTCAGAGTGTGGTTGTCACAGGAAGAGGAGGGGCTAAAACCGAAATCATCACAGGAAGTGATATCAGAGAGGACACTGAACAGGCATGTGTTGTCGCTGTCAATTAATGAGGAGAGGACAGAGCCAAGCACTTTGCAGCAGAAGGAGTTGCTTAGCGGGTCACCATGGCAATGAAGCAGGGCATCTCAGGTTTCACCTTTATACAGGAGCCAGACTTTTGTCTTGACTGTAACATGAGGCAGAGCACATGGGTGGTGTAGTGACCCAAACAGTGGAGCAGAGACACTGAGCATTTCATAGGGCTTATTACCACAGTCAAAGGGGGTATTGATAAAACTACTAATAGGACTTACCACTTGATTTGCCTGTGGTGAAGAGTAGGTAAACATTCTCCTCTGGGCTACATCCCACATATGTCCACAGTTTATGCTTTTTATGCTGAGTGTACAGTTTGAACCTGAACGTAAAGCCACACATCAGCCTTATCTAAGTGGGTATGCCTGAAAGTCAGGTTGTAACTTCAACTTAGTGTATACAACTGGATACCCTCACCACAGGTGCTCCAGTGAAGAGAAAGGATATACTTCATCATTCTCAATGTCAACAGTATATAATCAAATAATGTGATATCTTTGCTCTGAGGGCACATACTGTATATCCAAACTGTTGTTTTACCTAAGCCTCCACTTTCCACATGATGACCCGCTGAAGTACACAGCATCAACGTGCCCCATCTTGAACCAGCACCTGTCCATCTCTCAAACTGGTTGGCTGTAGAACTGCTTGGTCATGCACAGTGCCATAGAGGATTATGGATGCTATATTATCTATGTATGGGTATAGAGACCATTCCTACACAGCTCAATAGCAACCGGTCTACTCCAATGAGCTGCTATGGACTGTGTACTGTAACCTACTGTATATAAGAAATAGACACCTTAGTGACTCATTCTTTAGTCCAAGGATATTATGGTTTTAATTTGAATAATTTAATACTTTGTTCTCAGAATATTTCACTTTGCAGTATATAGTTATTATCAACATAGCATTCAACAAAGATAAAATTACTTCTGTATTAATAATGTATTTTCTCATTTCACCTCTTATTAATTCAGATAGCTTTTTGTTCAATTAAAATGAATATTTAAGTGTTGATTTACTTAATGGACACACATAGTGCAGACTTAGAGCCTGTTATAGTATCAAAGCCTGACATTTATCATTTGAATATAAGAAATTAGCAGATGCTTTTATCCAAAGCAGCTTACAGTCATGCGTGCATACATTTTATGTACAGGTGGTCCCAGGAATCGAACCCCCTATCCTGGCATTGCAAGCACCATGCTTTACCAACTGAGCTACAGTTCTTTAATAATATACTACTGTTAGTAAGCCCCTTCAGATTGGCAGTGAACAAATATTATTCAAATATCACCAACGACTCACATTCCATTCTCCCAATAAGTCAGTGAAGCCACGGGCTCCAACGGTAGACTGTATGCAAAGCATCTGGAGCCTTATACCATAACACAGATGTTCTCCAGCCATGCTTTTCAGTAGTAGGTTGTGTTTGGAAATAAGCAGTTAACAGAGACAGAGCAGTTTTCCTTCAAATTTAAAGGGGCAATATGTCATTACTATATATTAATTATATATACCCATTTATTCTTGAAGAATATAACCTAATAAGGCCTCATGAGCTTAGTTCAACTGGCATACCCCATCAGAAACCAAAATGATATTTTGCTTGTTTTACTCAACTTTTTCGAAACAAGGTTATTGTTAACATCCACTGCATAAGCTAGCCTCAAAACATGCTTAAAAGGATCATTGTGATGTCATGGATGGTCAGCTCTTGCATCCATAGCTCTGAGAGTGGTTATGTTTCTTCAGCCCCATCCCTCAGGTTGTTTACTGAAACAGTGGCGGAGAAACACTTTGTTATTGTTTGAACTGCAGATTGCCCCTTTAAAATGAACAGTATTCAGAACAAATCTTTATGCGTTTACCCTATCTATCATTCTACCATTGTCTGTGGGCTTATAAGTGCCTGTTGCATACATTTTGTAATGCTCTTTTGTAAAATAAAATAAATGTGCATTCTTTTGTAAATATCCTTCACTTTGATATTAGCTGTTGGCCTCATACAAATAACTTCTGCATTTATGCTTTCTATAGACAATCTTCTTCTATGTATTATCTATGGTAAGTATGTCTTAAAGTCCATCATGCTTATCTTTCTGACAGCAGCTAAGCAAACATACATCAACATTATTCCCTCAGGCATCTGTGTGGAAAAGGTGCCTATTTAAAGCTTGTCAACATTGCAGGTGCGTGATAGGTTCTCTCCATTAAACTGAACTCAGAACAACCTGTAATTTCTGCCCCACTCAACCGGTTGATGTTATCAGTAAAACAAATGAGCTGACAGCTGGTTGATGTTGCGAAACAACAAGCCAGACTTACAGGACTGATCAGATGAAAAAAATTGAGAAACTACTGTATGTATGGCATAGAGTACATACTGTACCTGGCATAGCCCATCTCTAACCGACATCTAACCATCTCATTCATACCCCGGCTTAGTCAACAAGCTAACTAACAAACAAAGTCTGTTTCAACATTTTCCAGATATGTGAAACAAACTAATGCAAAAGAATAATGAAATGTGTGTGTGTGCCTGTGCCTGTGCCAATGAATTCCTGGGATCAGACCATAAAGAATGAAACAGCTGAAACCTGACAGCCTGCCCTGAGAGTGGCTATGGAACAATGACTGCCTACTTTAGGTATTTATTTACCTCTGTTCCCCTCTCATGCCAATCTCAGGTCACTAGTTAATGGTTAAGCTCTTATGGAGAAAGAAAAGCTAACAATGTTTCATTTCAGGCTTATAAGACTCGACCTTAGGGGTTTAGCCTACTGCAACTGAACTTCTGTAAATTATGTGCCTGCCTGTTAGTGGACTATGGAAAGCAGCAGAGTCTGTATAAGCATCATTTTCAGAACTACTGGACTCATGGTTTACTTAAAAAGCTAAATTAGCAAGAAATCTAACTGCCAACCCCATGCAGTGCAATTGAGCCACCTTTTCAGGTAAACACACCTCCCCTCTGTCCTCCTCCTGGCTGTCACACACTCACTCTACATTCATAGAATGCCATTTGAGATATTTTCAGGAGATTGGGTGTAGTGTCAGAGCACCCGCATCACTAGCTAGAGAACTGTCCATCAACCTGATACAGGAGGTGCATGTCCAGACAAAACTGTAAGTCAAATTGAAGTTAACCTTTGAAATTGAAATATTAATTAGTTGCTCTGCATTGATATATGAATTACATAGAGTTATTAGTTAGTTCTGTGCTTGAGAAATGTATCTTATTCAATACAGAAATGTAGCCTGCTTAAAGTTTTAGTAGCCTACTTCAGCTAGCAATTTATTAACTCCCCCCCCCCCCTCTCTCTCTCAGCCAGGTTGGATCCTGTTAAGCCTACCTGTCTCCAGTAGCCCAGGATCTTCGGCAGGTCCTGTTTCAGTGCCCAGGAAAGAACTCACTGAGAAACACTGTGACTTTGGAGGACTGCCATTACATGTTGGGTTGTGACGAGTATAATTATCTTGCCTCTAGGTAATGGTGTTAGAATCAGCCTGATCTGCGCAACTACCTCCACTTTTCCAGACAGACTTTCCGGACAGGGCACTGGCACAAGAAGGCCTGGACCTTGGACGCAGAAGCGCTGTACGGGTTGTAGTGCCAATGGCTCGCCTGTTCCCTTGCACTCACTTTGTCCTACTGTTACTGCTGCAGCTAACGTCCGCATCTGCAGGTGCACTAGAGAGGATAGATGGCGCACATCGACTCACCTGCGACCAGGTAAAAGAAGGAGCAAATTAACATGAGGCCTGTCAGGTTTTCTTAAATTGTTTATTGATTTTTTTATTATTTAAATTATGAAGCTAATAGTGCATGTACTGTATTTAGACTACATACTGATAAGGTATAGCTATGGCATAAAAGTATGATTGGTAAGTATCCTTGGGACGTCCTTACTCCATTGAAGTTGACATTTAAAATGGTTAAGGTAAGGGTTAAGGGTTAGCTAAGGGTTAGCTAAGGGTTAGCTAAGGGTTAAGGTCAAGGTAAGGGTAGGGGTTAAGTTTAGGGTTAGGTTTTAGAGTAAGGACGTCCCAAGGATCCCGGATAGTGTAATTACACTATAACAATAAGGACCCCTTAAAATGAAGTGTTACCATATGGTTGTATAGTTTTAGCATTATGACAGTCTACTCAGATTGTTCTCTAATGATGTTGGATGGGGTCATGGAATGTTTTGGCCTGTAGTTTCCATTAAGTCGGATGTTGTGCATGTTGGTGTGATCTGTACTACAACAATGTTTGAGTATAACTTCTTATGAGAATCCCACCTGTACCACCCTATTTATTTTGTGTACTCAGGACAGCCTCAGGTCAGCCATATATGTGTGTGCTTGTGTGCTTGGATGTGCATGTGCACACTTGTGTTGCTTTCTTTACCACATGTAAATGAATGTGGACTTTGTATGTGTTTATATGAGTGTGTGGGGGGTGAGCTGTCATATGTGGAGGACACATGCAAAACCAACCACACAGACAAGCTTTAGTTCACGTGCACGCACCATGCACAGCCATATGTCGTATCTAGCAGGAGGCTGTCGGAAAGAAATCACAACTAGAGTACCTGCAACTGGGGCGGCAGGGTAGCCTAGTGGTTAGAGCATTGGATTTGCAAGTTCAAATCCCCGAGCTGACAAGGTACAACATCTGTCGTTCTGCCCTTGAACAGGCAGTTAACCCACTGTTCCTAGGCCGTCATTGAAAATAAGAATTTGTTCTTAACTGACTTGCCTAGTAAAATAAAGGTACAAAAAAAAACTAAATTCCTGATCTAGTCTGGGATACAGTGCATTCGGAAAGTATTCAGACCCCTTGACTTTTTCAACACTTTGCTACATTACAGCCTTATTCTAAAATATTTTTTTCCCTCTTTAATCTACACAAAATACCCCATAATGACAAGCAAAAACAGGTTTTTATACATGTTTTCAAAAAATAATAATACATTTACATAAGTATTCAGACCCTGTCTTGGCTATGTGCTTAGGGTTGTTGTCCTGTTGGAAGGTGAACCTTCGCCCCAGTCTGAGGTCCTGAGCACTCTGGAGCAGGTTTTCCTCAAGGATCTCTCTGTACTTTGCTCCGTTCATCTTTCCTTCTATGCTGACTAGTCTCCCAGTTCCTGCTGCTGAAAAACACCCCCACAGTATGATGCTGCCACCACCATGCTTCACCGTAGGGATGTTACCAGGTTTCCTCCTGACGTGACGCTTGGCATTCAGGCCAAAGACTTCAATCTTCTTCATCAGACCAGATAATCTTGTTTCTCATGGTCAGAGATTCCTTTAGGTGCCTTTAGGCAAACTCCAAGTGGGCTGTCCAAGTGGGCTGTCATGTGGCTTCTGTCTGGCCACTCTATCATAAAGGCCTAATTGGTGGAATGCTGTAGAGATGGTTGTCCTTCTGGATGATTCTCTCATCTCCACAGAGGAACTCTGGAGCTCTGTCAGAGGGACCATCAAGTTTTTGGTCACCTCCCTGACCAAGGCATTTCTCCCCGATTGTTCAGTTTGGCTTGGTGGCCA
Organism: Oncorhynchus mykiss; assembly: GCF_057628025.1. Lineage (NCBI taxonomy): Eukaryota > Metazoa > Chordata > Actinopteri > Salmoniformes > Salmonidae > Oncorhynchus > Oncorhynchus mykiss. The sequence continues at coordinate 62,069,393 of NC_143037.1, forward strand.
GCTCTAGGAAGAATCTTGGTGGTTCCTGTCAAGTGTCAGTTGTTCAGAGGTGAGGACGGAGTCAGGCGCAGGACACAGAACTGAGTAAAACAACGTACTTTACTCAATAAATCCACGCAGGGATAACAAACCCTAACACAAAACCAGGAACAATCACGCACAAAACATAATGAGAACCAGAGGGTTAAATAGGGAAATAATAATAATGTAATGGGAACCAGGTGTGTACATTCAAGACATTACAAATGGAAAAAGAAACGTGGATCGGTGGCAGCTAGAAAGCCGGTGACGACGACTGCCGAACGCCGCGGCGGAAGTCGTGACAGTTCCAAACTTCTTCCATTTAAGAATGATGGAGGCCACTGTGTTCTTGGGGACCTTCAATGCTGGAGACATTTTTTGGTACCCTTCCCCAGATCTGTACCTCGACACAATCCTGTCTTTTGCTCTGACATGCACTGTCAATTGCGGAATCTTATAGAGACAGGTCTGTGCCTTTCCAAATCATGTCCAATTTTTGAATTTACCACTGGTGGTCTCAAATCAAGTTGTAGAAACATCTCCAGGATGATCAATGGAAACAGGATGAGCTCAATTTCGAGTCTCATAGTGGAAGTTGGAAGTTTACATTAAGTTTACATTAAAACTCATTTTTCAACCATTCCACAAATTTTTTGTTAACAAACTATAGTTTTGGCAAGTCGATCAGGACATCTACTTTGTGCATGACGCAAGTAATTTTTCCAACAATTATTTACAGACAGATTATTTCACTTATAATTCACTATATCACAATTCCAGTGGGTCAGAAGCTCCTTTTTTTTTTATTTGACCCCTTTTTCTCCCCAATTTCGTGGTATCCAATTGTGTTTTTTTTTTTTAGTAGCTACTATCTTGTCTCATTGCTACAACTCCCGTACGGGCTCGGGAGAGACGAAGGTTGAAAGTCATGCGTCCTCCGATACACAACCCCGCACTGCTTCTTTGCACAGCACGCATCCAACCTGGAAGCCAGCCGCACCAATGTGTCGTAGGAAACACCGTGCACCTGGCAACCTTGGTTAGCGCACACTGCGCCTGGCCCGCCACAGGAGTCGCTGGTGCGCGATGAGACAAGGACATCTGCCAAACCCTCCCTAACCCGGACGACGCTAGGCCAATTGTGCGTCACCCCACGGACCTCCCGGTCGCGGCCGGTTACGACAGAGCCTGGGCGCGAACCCAGAGTCTCTGATGGCACAGCTGGCGCCACTGCGCCACCCGGGAGGCCCAACATACACTAAGTTGACTTGGCCTTTAAACAGCTTGGAAATTCCAGAAAATGATGTCATGGCTTTAGAAGCTTCTGATAGGCTAATTGACATCATTTGAGTCAATTGGAGGTGAACCTGTGGATGTATTTCAAGGCATACCTTCAAACTCAGTGCCTCTTTGCTTGACATCATGGGAAAATCCAAATTAATCAGCCAAAACAAATGGTAGACCTCCACAAGTCTGGTTCATCCTTGGGAGCAATTTGCAAATGCCATGTTCATCTGTACAAACAATAGTATTCAAGTATAAACACCATGCGACCACGCAGCCATCATACCGCTCAGGAAGGAGACGCGTTCTGTCTCCCAGAGATGAACATACTTTGGTGCGAAAAGTGCAAATCAATTCCAGAACAACAGCAAGATGCAGGAAACAGGTACAAAAGTATCTATTTCAACAGTAAAACAAGTCCTATGTCGACATAACCTGAAAGGCCGCTCAGCAAGGAAGAAGCCACTGCTCCAAAACCGCCATAAAAAAGCCAGACTACGATTGCAACTGCACATGGGGACAAAGATCGTACTTTTTGGAGAAATGTCCTCTGGTCTGATGAAACAAAAATAGAATTGTTTGGCCATAATGACCATTGTTCTGATGGGAGCAAAAAGGGGGAGGCTTGCAAGCCGAAGAACACCATCCCAACCGTGAAACATGGTTGGCAGCATCATGTTGTGGAGGTGCTTTGCTGCAGGAGGGACTGGTGCACCTCACAAAATAGTTGACATCATGAGGGAAAAAGTATGTGGATACAGTATATTGAAGCAACATCAGTCAGGAAGTTAAAGCTTGGTCGCAAATGGGTCTTCCAAATGGACAATGACCCCAAGCATACTTCCAAAGTTGTGGCAAAATGGCTTAAGGACAACAAAGTCAAGGTATTGGAGTGGCCATCACAAAGCCCTGACCTCAATCCTATAGAAAACCTGTGGGCAGAACTGAAAAAGTGTTCGCGCAAGGAGGCCTACAAATTACACCAGCTCTGTCATGAGGAATGGGCCAAAATTCACCCAACTTATTGTGGGAAGCTTGTGGAAGGCTACCCGAAACGTTTGACCCAAGTTAAACAATTTAAAGGCAATGCTACCAAATACTAATTGAGTGTATGTAAACTTCTGACCCACTGGGAATGTGATGAAAGAAATAAAAGCTGAAATAAATCATTCTCTCTACTATTATTCTGACATTTCACCTTCTTAAAATAAAGTGGTGATCCTAGCTGACCTAAGACATGGAATTTTTACTAGGATTAAATGTCAGGAATTGTGAAAAACTGAGTTTAAATGTATTTGGCTAAGGTGTATGTAAACTTCAGACTTCAACTGTAAATAAGGTATCTTATAAGGTTTCTGTTTTCACTTTGTCATTGTGGGGTATTGTGTGTAGATTGATGAGGATTTAAAAAAAAATCTAATCCATTTTAGAACAAGGGTTAACATAGCAAAATGTGGAAAACGGGAATGAGTCAGTGCTGGTTAAACACTTGATCAGTTTGAGTGAGCAGATTTATGTTTTGATTGACAGATGCGATGTACCTCAGTCTGTACTGTAGCACACACAGACACATCAAAGTTTTAATGCTCATTATGTATTCATGACCAGGCTAGAGCGTGACACCCAATCCTAGGGCTTGAGTGTTCCATCTCCACTGCTGTTGACCATTTCCAAGGATACGGTTCTGGGAGCAAGGTCATGAGAATTGACCTCTAGTGTAGTTGTGTGCAGTTAAACGGAAGAACATGTATCACGTATATCAAGTGGAAGTATTACTATGTATTTAAATAATAATTACACAATCATATGTCTGGTCTGGAATGTTTCCTTAGGGCCTGACTGACTGCAGTGTTAAAGGTGAGACCATACAAAGCATCATATATAGTCCATCATAAGCCAAAATATATTAGAACACTTATCATGACATTGACATCTCTCTCTCTCTCTCTCTCTCTCAATCGATTTCTCTGTCCCTTCTGCATCTTAGATGTTGCCTTTCCTGGCATGAAGGGTCCTGTGAAAGTTAGCCGGCTGGAGCTCAGCGTGTTTCTGTGTTGCACCAACGGCCAATACTGCAAACCCTGCCTGCGAGTCACGGTCTACTTCACAATCAAAGGTAGCCCAACTGCTTCAACCATTCAGTTGCAGCAGACACTATCATCATAGGCAACTGTGATGTCTGGATGCTATTCCACAGTCTTTAGTGCATACTCTACCATACCACTATCCCTAACTACACAACTAACCTTAACTCCAACAGGAAGTCACTGTGCCTGGGACAGGAGCATGCCATACCTACAGCAGGATTGTATTGATAGATTATGTTGATAGGTTGTATTGATGTATTGATAGGTTGTATTGATAGGTTGTATTGATGTATTGATAGGTTGTATTGATGTATTGATAGGTTGTATTGATCGGGTGTATTGATGTATTGGTTGTATTCATAGGTTGTATTGATGTATTGATAGGTTGTATTGATCGGGTGTATTGATGTATTGATAGGTTCTATTGATAGGTTGTATTGACAGGTTGTATTGATGTATTGATAGGTTGTATTGATAGGGTGTATTGATGTATTGATAGATTATATTGATAGGTTGTATTGATGTATTGATAGGTTGTATTGATGTATTGATAGGTTCTATTGATAGGTTGTATTGACAGGTTGTATGGATGTATTGATAGGGTGTATTGATGTATTGATAGGTTGTATTGACAGGTTGTATTGATGTATTGATAGGTTGTATTGATAGGGTGTATTGATGTATTGATAGATTATATTGATAGGTTGTATTGATGTATTGATAGGTTGTATTGATAGGGTGTATTGATGTATTGATAGGTTGTATTGATAGGGTGTATTGATGTATTGATAGGTTGTATTGATGTATTGATAGGTTGTATTGATAGGGTGTATTGATGTATTGATAGGTTGTATTGATAGGGTGTATTGATGTATTGATAGGTTGTATTGATAGGGTGTATTGATGTATTGATAGATTATATTGATAGGTTGTATTGATGTATTGATAGATTATATTGATAGGTTGTATTGATGTATTGATAGGTTGTATTGATGTATTGATAGGTTCTATTGATAGGTTGTATTGACAGGTTGTATTGATGTATTGATAGGTTGTATTGATAGGGTGTATTGATGTATTGATAGATTATATTGATAGGTTGTATTGATGTATTGATAGGTTGTATTGATGTATTGATAGGTTCTATTGATAGGTTGTATTGATAGGTTGTGGGCATTTGCAGGTTATTCTTAACTCTTCCTGTTCTCATTTGTTGATGCTGTTTCTGCTGTTCTCAGCACATTACATGTTGTTGCTGTTTCTGCTGTCCCAGATAAACATGAGGACCAGGAAGTGTCTGGTGACTACAGTGACGAAGATGACAGCTCTAACCAGAAGGAATTAAGAGAAGAGAGTCTCCTAGGGATGCCACGCGGCACAACAGGTAATCAAAAAGAGTGTGTCAAAAGAGAGAAAACACACCCACACGCACTCCTTGCGCGTACAAGTTGGTCAAGTAAAATAAATGAAAGTCACTCAAACTAGACTGTTCATGTGTCTTTTGCACTTTCTCATGGTAAATAATACATTGTTTGTTGTCTCTCCTACTGTGTGTTCCAGCAGCTTCTGTAACCGTGTGTTACAGCTACCCAAACATTTTGAATCGCTGCAAAGAAGTGACATTTACATTGATCCATTCAGCTCTGGGGGACCAGCACCCTCCTGAGGTACACATTCCCTTTATCGCCTGTCATTAAACTGTTGTCTATTAAAAATGTTAGGGTTATTTTGGGTAACTTTGGGCACTGCTAGGGTTGTTTAGTGGAAAGAACCAATAGCCTAGTATATAATAGGTTCATGTTTGACTTCTGTAGCTGTGGCTGTCCATATTGTTGGAGCCAGAGCCAGTACAATATGGAAGTCCAGTCATCGTCCACGCATTATATACCTCCGTTACCACCACTATCCCCTCCTTAGAAGATGGTAAGTGGCATTCTTTATACCACAATACCATAGCTGTACTATAAAGATGTTATTGATATGCATACACTGCCGGTCAAAAGTTTTAGAACACTTACTCATTCAAGGGTTTTTCATTATTTAAAAAAAAAAGATTTTCTATATTATAGAATAATAGTGAAGACATCAAAACTATGAAATAACACATATGGAATCATGTAGTAACCAAAGAAGTGTTAAACAAATCAAAATATATTTAATATTTGAGATTCTTCCAATAGCAACCCTTTGCCTTGATGACAGTTTGCACACTCTCGGCATTCTCTCAACCAGCTTCACCTGGAATGCTTTTCCAACAGTCTTGAAGGAGTTCCCACATATGCTGAGCACTTGTTGGCTGCTTTTCCTTCGCTCTGCGGTCCCACTCATCCCAAACCATCTCAATTGGGTCAAAGTCAGGGGATTGTGGAGGCCAGGTCATCTGATGCAGCACTTCATCACTCTTCTTCTTGGTAAAATAGTCCTTACACAGCCTGGAGGTGTGTTTTGGGTCATTGTCCTGTTGAAAAACAAATTATAGTCCCACTAAGCTCAAACCAGATGGGATGGCGCATCGCTGCAGAATGCTGTGGTAGCCATGCTGGTTAAGTGTGCGTTAAATTCTAAATAAATCACTGACAGTGTCACCAGCAAAGCAATCCCCACCATCACACCTCCTCCTCCATGCTTCACTGTGGGAACCACACATGTGGAGATCATCAGTTTACATACACCGCGTCTCACAAAGACACAAAGGTTGGAACCAAACATCTCCAATTTGGACTCATCAGACCAAAGGACATATTTCCACTGGTCTAATGTCCATTGCTTGTGTTTCTTGGCCCAAGCATGTATCTTCTTATTATTGGGGTCCTTTAGTAGTGGTTTCTTTGCAGCAATTCGACCATGAAGGCCTGATTCACGCAATCTCCTTTGAACAGTTGATGTTGAGATGTGTCTGATACTTGAACTCTGTGAAGCATTTATTTGGACTGCAATCTGAGGTGCAGTTAATTCCCCCTTTTCTGAGGCTGGAAACTCTAATGAACTTATCCTCTGCAGCAGAGGTAACTCTGGGTCTTCCTTTCCTGTGGCAGTCCTCATGAGAGCCAGTTTCATCATAGCGCTTGATGGTTTTCGACAGCCCTTGAACAAACTTTAAAAGTTCTTGAAATGTTCCATATTGACTGACCTTCATGTCTTAAAGTAACGATGGACTGTCATTTCTCTTTGCTTATTTGAGCTGTTCTTGCCATAATATGGACTTGTTCTTTTGCCAAATAGGGCTATCTTCTGTTTACCACCCCTACCTTGTCACAGCACAACTGATTAGCTCAAATGCATTAAGAAGGAAAGAAATTCCTCAAGTTAACTTTTAAGAAGGCACACCTGTAAATTAAAGTGCATTCTAGGTGACTACCTCATGAAGCTGTTTGAGAGAATGCAAAGAGTGTACAAAGCTGTCATCAAGGCAAAGGATGGCTACTTGAAGAATCTCCAATTTAAAATATATTTTGATTTGCTTAACACTCTTTTGGTTACTACATGATTCCATATGTGTTATTTAATAGTTTTGAAGTCTTCACTATTATTCTACAATGTAGAAAATAGTAAAAAATAAAGAAAAACCCTTGAATGGTTAGGTGTTCTAAAACTTTTGACTGGTAGTGTACATTCCTCAGATCATGAATTTTGACTACCTCTCTCTCTCTCTCTCTCTCTCTCTCGCTCTCTCTCTCTCTCTCTCTGTCTCTCTCTCTCTCTCTCTCTCTCTCTCTCTCTCTGTCTCTGTCTCTCTCTCTCCCCCACTCTATCTCTTAGTTTGTTCCCCTGACCTAGATGGTGTTGTGAAAGAATGTGATGGTGAGTCACTGTAATTTATAATGCAACCCTGCATCCCCATAGTATTATACTGTACCTGCTTTAGTTTAAACCTTTACATCTCTTATTGATTGACATTTGATATACAGCACCAGTCAAACGTTTGCACACACCTACTCATTCAAGGGTTTGTCTTTATATTTACTATTTTCTACATTGTAGAATAATAGTGTAGACATCAAAACTATGAAATAACACATGGAATCATCTAGCAACCAAAAAAGTTTTAAACAAATCCAAATACATTTTAGATTTGAGATTCTTCAAAGTAGCCACCCTTTGCATTGATGACAGCTTTGCACACTCTTGGCAGTCTCTCAACCAGCTTCACCTGGAATGCTTTTCCAACAGTCTTGCAGGAGTTCCCGCATATGCTGAGCACTTGTTGGCTGCTTTTCCTTCACTCTGCGGTCCAACTCATCTCAAACTATCTCAATTTAGTTGGGGTTGGGTGATTGTGTAGTCTAGGTCATCTGACGCAGCACTCCATCACTCTCCTTCTTGGTCAAATAGCCATTACACAGCCTGGAGGTGTGTTTGGTCATTGTCCTGTTGAAAACAAATTATAGTCCCATTTACCCCAAATCTGATGGGAAGGCGTATTGCTGCAGAATGCTGTGGTAGCCATGCTGGTTAAGTGTACCTTGAATTCTAAATAAATCACAGACAGTGTCACCAGCAAAGCACCCCCACCATCACACCTCCCACATGCTTCACGGTGGGAACCACACATGCGGAGATCATCCGTTCACCTACTCTGCATCTCACAAAGACACGGCGGTTGGAACCAAACATCTCCAATTTGGACTCATCAGACCAGAGGACAGATTTCCATCGGTTTAATGTCCATTGCTTGTGTTTCTTGGCCCAAGTAAGTCTCTTCTTCTTATTGGTGTCCTTAGTAGTGGTTTCTTTGCAGCAATTAGACCATGAAGGCCTGATTTCATGGAGTCTCCTCTGAAAAGTTGATGCTGAGATGTGTCTGTTATTTGAACTCTGTGAAGCATTTATTTGGGCTGCAATCTGAGGTGCAGTTAACTCTAATGAACCTATCCTCTGCAGCAGAGATAACTCTGTGTCTTCCTTTAATGTTTCAGTCTGGTGATGGACTGTCATTTCTCTTTGCATATTTGAGCTGTTCTTGCCATAATATAGACTTGGTCTTTTACCAAATAGGGCTGTTTTATTTTATTTCACCTTTATTTAACCAGGTAGGCTATTTGAGAACAAGTTCTAATTTGCAACTGCGAACTGGCCAAGATAAAGCATAGCAATTCGACACATACAACAACACAGAGTTACACACGGAATAAACAAAACATAGTCAGTAATACAGTAGAACAAAAGGAAACAAAAAGTCTATATACAGTGAGTCTATATACAGTGAGTGCAAGATAAGGGAGTTAAGGCAATAAATAGGCCATGGTGGTGAAGTAATTACAATATAGCAATTAAACACTGGAATGGTAGATGTGCAGAAGATGAATGTGCAAGTAGAGATACTGGAGTGCAAAGGAGCAAGATAAATTAATAAATACTGTATGGGGATGAGGTAGATAGATAGATGGGCTGTTTACAGATGGGCTATGTACAGGTGCAGTGATCTGTGAGCTGCTCTGACAGCTGGTGATTAAAGCTAGTGAGGGAGATATGAGTCTCCATCTTCAGAGATTTTTGCAGTTCGTTCCAGTCATTGGCAGCAGAGAACTGGAAGGAAAGATGAACAAATTAGGATTTGGCTTTGGGGGTGACCAGTGAGATATACCTGCTGGAACGCATGCTACGAGTGAGTACTGCTATGGTGACCAGTGAGCTGAGATAAGGCTTTACCTAGCAGAGACTTGTAGATAATCTGTAGCCAGTGTTTGTTTTTTTTTCACCTTTATTTAACCAGGTAGGCTAGTTGAGATCAAGTTCTCATTTGCAACTGCGACCTGGCCAAGATAAAGCATAGCATAGGTTTGGCAACGAGTATGAAGCGAGGGACAACCAACGAGAGCGTACAGGTCACAATGGTGGGTAGTGTATGGGGCTTTGGTGACAAAACGGATGGCACTGTGATAGACTGCATCCAGTTTGTTGAGTAGAGTGTTGGAGGCTATTTTATAGATGACATCACCAAAGTCGAGGATCGGTAGGATAGTCAGTTTTACGGGGGTATGTTTGGCAGCATGAGTGAAGGATGCTTTGTTGTGATATAGGAAGCCAATTCTAGATTTAATTTTGGATTGGAGATGCTTAATGTGAGTCTGGGAGGAGAGTTTACAGTCTAACCAGACACCTAGGTATTTGTAGTTGTCCACGTATTCTAAGTCAGAGCCGTCCAGAGTAATGATGCTGGACGGGCAGGCAGGTGCGGGCAGTGATCGGTTGAAGAGCATGCATTTAGTTTTACTTGTATTTAAGAGCAGTTGGAGGCCACGAAGGAGAGTTGTATGGCATTGAAGCTCGTCTGGAGGTTAGCTAACACAGTGTCCAAAGAGGGGCCAGATGTATACAGAATGGTGTCGTCTGCGTAGAGGTGTACCAGAGAATCACCAGCAGAAAGAGAAACTTCATTGATGTATACAGAGAAGAGAGTCGGCCCGAGGTTGAAACCTGTGGCACCCCATAGAGACTGCCGGAGGTCCGGACAACAGGCCCTCCGATTTGACACAGTGAACTCTATCAGAGAAGTAGTTGGTAAACCAGGCGAGGCAATCATTTGAGAAACCAAGGCTGTCGAGTCAATAAGAATGTGTTGATTGACTGAGTCGAAAGCCTTGGCCAGGTCAATGAATACGGCTGCACAGTAATGTCTCTTATCGATGGCAGTTATGATGTCGTTTAGGACCTTGAGCGTGGCTGAGGTGCACCCATGACCAGCTCTGAAACCAGATTGCATAGCGGAGAAGGTACAGTGGGATTCGAAATGGTTGGTAATCTGTTTGTTAACTTAGCTTTCGAAGACCTTAGAAAGACAGGGTAGGATAGATATAGGTCTGTAACAGTTTGGGTCTAGAGTGTCTCCCCCTTTGAAGAGGGGGATGACCGCGTCAGCTTACCAATTTTTCGGAATCTCAGACGATACGAAAGAGGTTGAACAGGCTAGTAATAGGGGTTGCAACAATTTTGGCAGATCATTTTAGAAATAGAGGGTCCAGATTGTCTAGCCCGGCTGATTTGTAGGGGTCCAGATTTTGCAGCTCTTTCAGAACATCAGCTATCTGGATTTGGGTAAATGAGAAATGGTAGGGGCTTTGGCAGGTTGCTGTGGAGGGTGCCGGGCAGTTGACCGGGGTAATAGCAGCCAGGTGGAAAGCATGGCCAGCCGTAGAGAAATGCTTATTGAAATTCTAAATTATAGTGGATTTATCGGTGGTGACAGTATTTCCTAGCCTCAGAGCAGTGGGCAACTGGGAGGAGGTGCTCTTATTCTCTATGGACTTTACAGTGTCCCAGAACTGTTTTGAGTTAGTACTACAGGATGCAAATTTCTGTTTGAAAAAGCTAGCCTTAGCTTTCCTACCTGCCTGTGTGTATTTGTTCCTAACTTCCCTGAAAAGTTGCATATCACAGGGGCTATTCAATGCTAATGCAGAATGCCACAGGATGTTTTTGTGCTGGTCAAGGGCAGAAAGGTCTGGAGTGAACCAAGGACTATATCTATTCCTAGTTCTAAATTTTTGGAATGGGGCATGCTTATTTAAGATGATGAGGAAGGCACTTTTAAAGAATATTCAGGCATCATCCACTGACGGGATGAAGTTAATGTCATTCCAGGATACCCCGGCCAGGTCAATTAGAAAGGCCTGCTCGCAGAAGTGTTTTAGGGAGCGTTTGACAGTAATGAGGGGTGGTCGTTTGGTCGCAGACCCATTACAGATGCAGGCAATGAGGCAGTGATCGCTGAGATCTTGATTGAAAACAGCAGAGGTGTATTTGGAGGGCAAGTTAGTTAGGATGACATCTATGAGGTTGCCCGTGTTTACGGATTTGGAGTTGTACCTGGTAGGTTCATTGATAATTTGTGTGAGATTGAGGGCATCAAGCTTGGATTGTAGGATGGCCGGGGTGTTAAGCATGTCCCAGTTTAGGTCACCTAGTAGCACGAGCTCAGAAGATAGATGGGGGGCAATCAATTCACATATGGTGTCAAGGGCACAGCTGGGGGCAGAGGGAGGTCTATAGCAAGTGGCACCAGTGAGAGACTTGTTTCTGGAAAGGTGAATTTTTAGAAGTAGAAGCTCAAATTGTTTGTGTACAGACTTGGATAGTAATACAGAACTCTGCAGGCTATCTTTGCAGTAGATGCAACACCGCCCCCTTTGGCAGTTCTATCTTGGCGGAAAATGTTATAATTAGCGATGGAGATTTCAAGGTTTTTGGTGGTTTTCCTAAGCCAGGATTCAGACACGACTAAGACATCCGGGTTGGAAGAGTGTGATAACTTCTGTATACCACCCCTACCTTGTCACAACACAACTGATTGGCTCAAACCCATCAAGAAGGAAAGAAATTCCACAAATTAACTTTTAACAAATCACACTTGTCAATTTAAATGCATTCCAGTTGACTACCACATGAAGCTGGTTGAGAGAATACAAAGCTTGTGCAAGGCTGTCACCAAGGGAAAGGGTGGCTACTTTGAAGAATCTCAGATATAAAATATATTTTGATTTATTTAAACGTTTTGGTTACTACATGATTCCATATTATTTCATAGTTTTGATGTTTTCACTATTATTCTACAATATCTAAAAATGGTAAAAACAAAAAAAAACTTTGAATGAATAGGTGTGTCCAACATTTTGACCGGTACTATATGTCTCAGCGCCCAAGCTCAGAGCTGTGATTGATAAGAAGAGAGGTGTGGCTGTGCTCCAACTGGACAGTTCTAACAAGACACCAACCAGTGAGATGGGCATGTGCCAGATGTTCGGGACTGGAGAACCTTGCAGATACCAGAAGTGGGTCAGTATGTATAAAGAAAAGTCACAAATTTTTTTTACAAGGTCCAGCTGTGACCTCCTTACTCACTGTCACCTTCTCTTTCTCACGCCCTTTCTTCTTCTTTCAGAGCCAGAGAGAGATGAGCATTCCTTTGAGGTCTATAGCGCCCTGCCTGTGCTTTCAGGTAAACATTGCTTGATTTTTCTGCAGCTCGGCATACCGAATCTGAGGAACAACTTGTTTCCAAAGCTGAATTGAATATTCATTATCATTGTCATGCAGGAGTCACTTTTGCACATTCCTTGTATGTTGCTTTACAACAGGTTTGGTGGAAGGGACATAATCTACGCAGAGAGATCTGCCCCTTCATGAACAACAAAGGTAAGGAGTTCAATCAGATTCCCTCCCTACCACAGAACTCTTGCCTCTGGACTGGAAACATTTGTTATTGTAACACCCAAATGTCTCCATTCCTCTCTCAGAGCTTTTCAGAAGAATGTGGGACAACAACGTGTCCTTGTCAGTGGAGGAGGCTCAGACAAAGGTGGGGAACGGCACAGTGCTGAGTTGGAACGTGACTGCCCCCTGTCGCCTGGAGGGGGAACTGTGGCTGTGTAGAAGGGGCTCAGCGGGGGGGCATTGCGAGGAGTTGAAGGGCTCCAGGCAGAGGATGCACAAGCACACACATGCCGGGTGGACGCCCACTCTCCACGGACACTGGGTAAGGCCTACCGTGTGGGGTCGACTTACCCTTCACCTTTGACCTTACTGAGGACCTTACTGACTGTTGAGTTTCTGTTTCTGTTGGGGTTTTTTTCAGAAAAGAGGAGAGTTCATCAATGTGAACCCTCATCCTGCTCTGTGTGTCCAGGTAAACACTTCTCCACTGACCTGTGGACAAAGTGCACTGTTTGAATGAAATTGTGAGCCTGTACTTACTCTGTAATGCAGTACTGTAAGTGTTTATGCCTGACACCGCACTGTTTCTTGTTGTCTAGATGAAAGTACAGGGGATGGATACAAAGCTGGATCCCGTGTGTCCATTTGCAAGTATGCATTTCACCCCTGAGGGTCAATATGTTACATTTTATAAGGTTTACCTATAGTTCTAAACTGGTTGTATGCTGTATTTGGCTGTACTAAGGATTGGTTAAATGGTCATCAATTCATTAATGCAACTGACCCACACTCTTAGAAAAAAGGTGCTATCTAGAAACCAAAATGGTTCATTTGCTGTCCCAATATGAGAACCCTTTGCAGAACCCATTTTGGTTCCAGGTAGAACCCTTTTCACAGAGGGTTCTACCTGGAACCAAAAATGGTTCTCCTATGGGTCAAAGGCGAAGAACCTTTTTGGAACCCATTTTACTAAGAGTGGAATATACTGGATTATTAACAGGTTAGGTCTTTGGTTAATCTGTGTCTCTATAACGAGCAGCATAGAGATTAGTGCTAAATTAGCTAAAGAGGATATTTGGTGTCATGTACTGTCATGTTGTGTCTTGTCTCTGTCCTTTCCCTTCACCCTGTCTCCCTCTGCTGGTCGTTGTTAGGTTACCTTTTCTCCCCCGCTTTCCCCCAGCTGTTCCTTGTCTCCTCTGACTACCCATTCACCCCGTTTCCCACCTGTTCCCTTTTTCCCTCTGATTAGGTCCCTATATCTCTCTCTGTTTCTGTTCCTGTCCTTGTCGGATTCTTGTTTGTTGTGTTTCATGCCTGAGCCAGACTATCGTCATGTTTGCTGTAACCTTGTCCTGTCCTGTCGGAATCTGCCGGTCTATCTGAGCCTACCTATGTTTGGTTATTAAAGAAGCTCTGTTTAAGTTAGTTCGCTTTTGGGTCCTCATTCACTCACCATAACAGAAGAATCCGACCAAGAATGGACCCAGCGACTTCGGATCCTCTCCACTCAGCCGTCGGGATCCAGGGAGCGATGCTAGGCAGACACGAGCAGGAAGTGTCTGCTGCTCGACATGCCGTTGAGACCCTGGCCACCCAAGTCTCCAACCTCACAGAACAGGTTCACCATCTCCGCCTCGATCCACCGGCCACTTCCAGGGCTTTCGAATCTCCGGAGCCCAGAATCAATAACCCGCCGTGTTACTCTGGGGAGCCCACTGAATGCCGCTCGTTCCTCACCCAGTGTGATATTGTGTTTTCTCTCCAGCCCAACACTTACTCCAGGAGCACTGCTCGTGTCGCCTACGTCATATCTCTCCTTATTGGACGGGCTCGTGAGTGGGGCACGGCAATCTGGGAGGCAAGGGCTGAGTGTACTAACCAGTATCAGGACTTTAAGGAGGAGATGATACGGGTTTTTGATCGATCTGTTTTTGGGGAGGAGGCTTCCAGGGCCCTGTCTTCCCTATGTCAAGGCAATCGATCCATAACAGACTACTCTATTGAGTTTCGCACTCTTGCTGTCTCCAGTGGCTGGAACGAGCCGGCCTTGCTCGCTCGTCTTCTGGAGGGTTTCCGCGCAGAGGTAAAGGATGAGATTCTCTCCCGGGAGGTTCCTTCCAGCGTGGATTCCTTGATTGAACTCGCTATTCGCATTGAGCGACGGGTTGATCTTCGTCACCGAGCTCGTGGAAAGGAGCTCGCGCTCTCCGTCGCCTCCCTCTCCGCATCACTACCATCTTCCTCTGCCGGCTCGGGTGCTGAGCCCATGCAGCTGGGAGGTATCCGCATCTCGACTAAGGAGAGGGAACGGAGAATCACCAACCGCCTCTGTCTCTATTGCGGTTCCGCTGGTCATTTTGTCACTTCATGTCCAGTAAAAGGCCAGAGCTCGTCAGTAAGCGGAGGGCTACTGGTGAGCGCTACTACTCCTGTCTCTCCTTCAAGATCCTGCACTACCTTGTCGGTCCATCTACGCTGGACCGGTTCGTCAGCTTCCTGCAGTGCCTTAATAGACTCTGGGGCGGAGGGCTGTTTTATGGACGAGACCTGGGCTCGGGAACATGACATTCCTCTCAGACAGTTAAAGGAGCCCACGGCCTTGTTCGCCCTGGATGGTAGTCCTCTCCCCAGGATTCAGCGTGAGACGCTACCTTTAACCCTCACTGTTTCTGGTAATCATAGTGAAACCATTTCTTTTTTAATTTTTCGTTCACCTTTTACACCTGTTGTTTTGGGCCATCCCTGGCTAGTTTGTCATAATCCTTCCATTAATTGGTCTAGTAATTCTATCCTCTCCTGGAACGTCTCTTGTCATGTGAAATGTTTAATGTCTGCTATCCCTCCTGTTTCCTCTGTCTCTTCTTCACAGGAGGAGCCTGGTGATTTGACAGGGGTGCCGGAGGAATATCACGGTCTGCGCACGGTGTTCAGTCGGTCCAGGGCCACCTCTCTTCCTCCACACCGGTCGTATGATTGTAGTATTGATCTCCTTCCGGGAACCACCCCCCCCCGGGGTAGACTATACTCTCTGTCGGCTCCCGAACGTAAGGCTCTCGAAGATTATTTGTCTGTAGCTCTTGACGCCGGTACCATAGTCCCCTCCTCCTCTCCCGCTGGAGCGGGGTTTTTTTTTGTCAAGAAGAAGGACGGGTCTCTGCGCCCCTGCATAGATTATCGAGGGCTGAATGACATAACAGTGAAGAATCGTTATCCGCTTCCTCTTATGTCTTCAGCCTTCGAGATCCTGCAGGGAGCCAGGTTTTTCACTAAGTTGGACCTTCGTAACGCTTACCATCTCGTGCGCATCAGGGAGGGGGACGAGTGGAAGACGGCGTTTAACACTCCGTTAGGGCACTTTGAATACCGGGTTCTTCCTTTCGGCCTCGCTAACGCTCCAGCTGTCTTTCAGGCATTAGTCAATGATGTCCTGAGAGACATGCTGAACATCTTTGTTTTCGTTTACCTTGACGATATCCTGATTTTTTCACCGTCACTCCAGATTCATGTTCAGCACGTTCGACGTGTCCTCCAGCGCCTTTTAGAGAATTGTCTTTTTGTGAAGGCTGAGAAGTGCACTTTTCATGCCTCCTCCGTCACATTTCTCGGTTCTGTTATTTCCGCTGAAGGCATTAAGATGGATCCCGCTAAGGTCCAAGCTGTCATTGATTGGCCCGTCCCTAAGTCACGCGTCGAGCTGCAGCGCTTTCTCGGCTTCGCGAACTTCTATCGTCGTTTCATCCGTAATTTCGGTCAGGTGGCAGCTCCTCTCACAGCCCTTACTTCTGTCAAGACGTGCTTTAAGTGGTCCGTTTCCGCCCAGGGAGCTTTTGATCTCCTCAAGAATCGTTTTACATCCGCTCCTATCCTTGTTACACCTGACGTCTCTAGACAGTTCGTTGTCGAGGTTGACGCGTCAAAGGTGGGCGTTTGTAGCCATCCTTTCTCAGCGCTCCCTCTCTGACGACAAGGTCCACCCATGCGCGTATTTTTCTCATCGCCTGTCGCCGTCGGAACGTAACTATGATGTGGGTAACCGCGAACTGCTCGCCATCCGGTTAGCCCTAGGCGAATGGCGACAGTGGTTGGAGGGGGCGACCGTTCCTTTTGTCGTTTGGACTGACCATAGGAACCTTGAGTACATCCGTTCTGCCAAACGACTTAATGCGCGTCAGGCGCGTTGGGCGCTGTTTTTCGCTCGTTTCGAGTTCGTGATTTCTTATCGTCCGGGCTCTAAGAACACCAAGCCTGATGCTTTGTCTCGTCTCTTCAGTTCTTCAGTAGCCTCCACTGACCCCGAGGGGATTCTCCCTGAGGGGCGTGTTGTCGGGTTGACTGTCTGGGGAATTGAGAGGCAGGTAAAACAAGCGCTCACTCACACTCCGTCGCCGCGCGCTTGTCCTAGGAACCTTCTTTTCGTTCCCGTTCCTACTCGTCTGGCCGTTCTTCAGTGGGCTCACTCTGCCAAGTTAGCCGGCCACCCTGGCGTTCGGGGTACGCTTGCTTCCATTCGCCAGCGTTTTTGGTGGCCCACCCGGGAGCATGACACGCGTCGTTTCGTGGCTGCTTGTTCGGTCTGCGCGCAGACTAAGTCCGGTAACTCTCCTCCTGCCGGCCGTCTCAGGCCGCTTCCTATTCCCTCTCGACCGTGGTCTCACATCGCCTTAGATTTTGTCACCGGACTGCCTTCGTCAGCGGGGAGGACTGTTATTCTTACGGTTGTCGATAGGTTCTCTAAGGCGGCTCATTTCATTCCCCTTGCTAAGCTTCCTTCTGCTAAAGAGACGGCACAAATCATCATCGAGAATGTTTTCAGAATTCATGGCCTTCCGTCAGACGTCGTTTCGGACAGAGGTCCGCAATTCACGTCTCAATTTTGGAGGGAGTTTTGCCGTTTGATTGGGGCTTCCGTCAGTCTCTCTTCCGGCTTTCACCCCCAGTCTAACGGTCAAGCAGAACGGGCCAATCAGACTATTGGTCGCATCTTACGCAGTCTTTCTTTTCGTAACCCTGCGTCTTGGTCAGAACAGCTCCCCTGGGCAGAATACGCCCACAACTCGCTTCCTTCGTCTGCGACCGGGCTATCTCCTTTTCAGAGTAGCCTCGGGTACCAGCCTCCGCTGTTCTCATCTCAGTTCGCCGAGTCCAGCGTCCCCTCCGCTCAGGCTTTTGTCCAACGTTGCGAGCGCACCTGGAAGAGGGTCAGGTCTGCACTTTGCCGTTATAGGACGCAGACTGTGAGGGCTGCTAATAAGCGTAGAACTAAGAGTCCTAGATATTGTCGCGGTCAGAGAGTTTGGCTCTCCACTCAGAACCTTCCCCTTAAGACGGCTTCTCGCAAGTTGACCCCGCGGTTCATTGGTCCGTTCCGTATTTCTCGGGTCATTAATCCTGTCGCAGTTCGACTTCTTCTTCCGCGATACCTTCGTCGCGTCCACCCGGTCTTCCATGTCTCCTGCATCAAGCCCGTCCTTCGCGCCCCCGCTCGTCTTTCCCCCCCCCCCCCATCCTTGTCGAGGGCGCACCCATCTACAGGGTCCGTAGAATTTTGGACATGCGTCCTCGGGGCCGTGGTCACCAGTACCTCGTAGATTGGGAGGGGTACGGTCCTGAGGAGAGGAGTTGGGTTCCCTCTCGGGACGTGCTGGACCGTGCGCTGATCGAGGATTTCCTCCGTTGCCGCCAGGTTTCCTCCTCGAGTGCGCCAGGAGGCGCTCGGTGAGTGGGGGGGTACTGTCATGTACTGTCATGTTGTGTCTTGTCTCTGTCCTTTCCCTTCACCCTGTCTCCCTCTGCTGGTCGTTGTTAGGTTACATTTTCTCCCCCGCTTTCCCCCAGCTGTTCCTTGTCTCCTCTGACTACCCATTCACCCCGTTTCCCACCTGTTCCCTTTTTCCCTCTGATTAGGTCCCTATATCTCTCTCTGTTTCTGTTCCTGTCCTTGTCGGATTCTTGTTTGTTGTGTTTCATGCCTGAGCCAGACTATCGTCATGTTTGCTGTAACCTTGTCCTGTCCTGTCGGAATCTGCCGGTCTATCTGAGCCTACCTATGTTTGGTTATTAAAGAAGCTCTGTTTAAGTTAGTTCGCTTTTGGGTCCTCATTCACTCACCATAACATTTGGCAGAAATAATGGATACAATGATGGATTATGAGGCATTGGTCCACAGCTGTATGTAATCAGACTGACTTCCCCTATAGCACCACGGAACCGATGGCTCCTGACTCTCCTGATAGGGCTGCTACTAATCTGTTTGGCAATACTTGGGGCCTACGTCATACATGGTGCTCTCAAAGGTTAGTGATGCAGCTATATATTATCAATATTATTACCTATCTAATCACTAAATGTATTAACTATATATGAATCTAATATTACTAGCCTGGGTGCCATCCTGACATTTTCGGCACACACATCTCATCATTATTCTTGCACTTTTTATCTCCCCCACAGGATACGTGTGGAGATGGTTGAAAGATGAGGACATAAAAGGTGAGATAAGCCTTTAAAACATTCCCTCACAATTCACTGTCTCCAATTATATCTGAATCCAATTATATTCTTTCTTCATGCTTCAGAAGAATAACCACCCTCTCTCTATCCCTTTTTTCTCTCTCTTCTTGGATCTCATTTCCTCGGCCGCTTTTCTCTTTCTGTCCTCCCCCCCCCCCTCTCCCTCTCCCTCTCCCTCTCTCTCCCAGGTGCAGTAGGAGGTGGCCACATTGTGTTGCTGTACCCTCCTGACAATGATCAGGCTGTGCTGGGTCTGGTGTGTCGTCTGGGCTTGTCCCTCTCCTCTCTGGGCTTCAGTGTATCTCTAGACCTGTGGAGCCAGGCCGAGCTCAGTGTCCTGGGACCAGTTCCATGGCTCCACTCCCGGCTTGATCGCCTGCAGAGACAGGGGGGGAAAGTGGTGCTGGTGCTGACCCAGGCAGCCTGGGAGAGGGCTGAGGAGTGGGGCAGTCGGGGCAGCCGGGGCTGGGAGAGGGGTACTCTCTGGGGGAGGGAGTGTGACGAGGATGGGGAGTCAGGGGTGGGGTGTCGTTCTCCGTATTCGGATGTCTTCAGTGCCTCGCTCAGCTGCATTCTAGCGGACTACTTGCAGGGCCGCGCCGGCGAACGCTTCACCCTTGTGCAGTTTGAGTGTCTGCCTCCCGGCGGCTGCCGCCCCCTACCTGAGCTCTTCAGGGGGCTGCCGCTCTTCAGCCTCCCCTCCCAGAGCCTGGGCTTCCTGACTGAACTGGCTTTGGGGCGAGGTAGGGGGGCAGCATCAGGGCGACGAAGGCGGGCAGGGGGGCTCAGGGCAGCCTCACGGGCACTGGCTGGGGGGCTGAGAGGGTTTGTGGGGGGTTCGGCAATGTTACGGCTGGCCGGGCTGCCCCAGGACTGTGTTGGTGCAGGGGTTGAGGACCCCTGGGAGTCTGTGCCGCTGCAGCCATGTCTCACCACCTTACCGTCCAGCCCTGACACCTGCCCAAGACCAGCGGGATGGACTGGGTCTAAGAGGGCAGGAGAGGCTGAGGAGGAACCAGGAGCCTGTTCCGCAGGATACTAACTGTGGCACTGACACACTATAATCCGATACTGGACATTAGAGCTTCAGGAGATGGTAGTGTCTCATGTACCTTTGGAGCTACTGTCCAAAGTAGAGCATGACTTGTTAATATTGTAAATGATTAACTTTTGTGGTCCTGAAAAACTACTGTCAACTCCAGTTTAAAGATTGCTCAGTTTGGCTGGGCGGCCAGCTCTAGAGAGGTTCTGGATGGCTCCAAACTTCTTCCATTTATGGATCCAAAGTTCTGTCCCATGTACAGTGCCTTCAGAAAGTATTCAGACCCCTTGAATGTATCCACCTTTTGTAAGGTTCCAATTTAAATGTAAAATGATTTAAATTAAAACAATTCCTCAACAATCTACAAACAATACCACATAATGACGAAGCTAAAAACAGGCTTTTAGAAATGTGTGCAAATAAAATAAATACAAATAAAAAACATACAAAAGTATTCAGACCCTTTGCTATGAGACTCGAAATTGAGCTCAGGTGCATCCTGTTTCCATTGAACATCCTTGAGATGTTTTTACAACTTGATTGGAGTCCACCTGTGGTAAATTTAATTGATTGGAAATTATTTGGAAATGACACACCTGTCTATATAAGGTTCCACAGTTGGCAATGCATGTCAAAGCAAAAACCAAGCCATGAGGTCGAAGGAATTGTCCGTAGAGACCCAAGAGAGCATTCTGTCGTGGCACAGATCTGGGGAAGAGTACCAAAAAAATTCTGCAGCGTTGAAGGTCCCCAAGAACACAGTGGCCTCATTCTTAAATGGAAGAACTTTGGAATCACCAAGAATCTCTAGAGCTGGCCGCCCAGCCAAACTTAGCAATCGGGGGAGAAGGGCCTTGGTTCACAAGATTCACTGGTCTGATAGAACCAAGATTAAACTATTTGGCCTGAATTCCAGGCATCACATCTAGAGGAAAGCTGGCACCATTGCTATGGTGGTGGCAGCATCATGCTGTGGGGATGTTTTTCAGCGGCAGGGACTGGGAGACTGGTCAGGATCGAGGGAAAGATGAACGGAGCGGCTTCGGGACAAGTCTCTGAATGTCCTTGAGTGGCCCAGCCAGAGACCAGACTTGAACCCGTTCGAACATCTCTGGAGTGACCTGAAAATAGCTGTGCAGCGACGCTCCCCTTCCAACCAGAGCTTGAGAGGATCTGCAGAGAAGAATGGGAGAACCTCCCCAAATACAGTTGTGCCAAGCTTGTAGCTTCATACCCAATAATGTCTAAAAAACGGTTTTTGCTTTGTCATTATGGGTTATTGTGTGTAGAATAATGTGTGTAGATTGATTAGGGAAAAAACTATTTCATCAATTTTAGAGTAAGGCTGTAACCTAATCAAATGTAGAAAAAGTCAAGGGGTCTGAATACTTTCTGAAAGCACTGTACAAAGTCATTGAACACTGGTCACTTTTATAATGTTTAATTCCTGTTTTACCCATTTCATATGTATATACTGTATTCTAATCAAGGCTCACCCTATAAAACTACTGCTGTACACACCTTTCCTTTCCTATTCATATACTGTCAATACTGTCCATACCCTCCATTATATATACAGTGGGCAAAAAAGTATTTAGTCAGCCACTAATTGTGCAAGTTCTCCCACTTAAAAAGATGAGAGAGGCCTGTGATTTTCATCATAGGTACACTTCAACTATGACAGACAAAATACTTAATTTCCACCATAATTTGCAAATAAATTCATAAAAAATCCTACAAATACTTTTTTGCCCCACTGTGTGTGTGTGTGTGTGTATATATATATATATATACAGTACCAGTCAAAAGTTTGGACACATCTACTCAAGGGTTTTTCTTAATTTTTTACTATTTCTATATTGTAGAATAATATTGAAGACATCAAAACTATGAAATAAAACATATTGAATCATGTAGTAACTAAAAAAGTACAGTGGGTTAAACTGCCTGTTCAGGGGTAGAACATCCACTTGGTGTTTTGAACTTGCAACCTTTTGGTTACTAGTCCAACACTCTAACCATTAGGCTACTCTGCTGCCACCCTTTTCCTTGATTACAGTTTTGCAAACTCTTGGCATTCTCTCAAACAGCTTCATGAGGTAGTCAACAGGTGTGTCTTGTTAAAAGTTCATTTGTTAATTTGTGGAATTTATTTCCCCCGTAATGTGTTTGAGCCAATCAGTTGTGTTGTGACAAGGTAGCGGTGGTATACAGAAGATAGCCCTATTTGGTGAAAGACCAAGTCCATATTATGGCAAGAACAGCTCAAATAAGGAAAGAGAAACGGCAGTTCATCATTACTATAACACATGAAGGTTAGTCAATCCGGAACATTTCAAGAACTTTGTTTCTTCAAGGGCAGTCACAAAAATCATCAAGCACTATGATGGGGTGGCAGGGTAGCCTAGTGGTTAGGTGTTTGCAAGTTCAAATCCCTGAGTTGACATGGTCCAAATCTGTCGTTCTGCACCTGAACAGGCAGTTAACCCACTGTTCTTAGGCTGTCATTGAAAATACGAATTTGTTCTTAACTGACTTGCCTAGTTAAATAAGGTAAAATAGAATAAATAAAAAACTGTCTCTCCACAGTAAAGGAAGACCCAGAGTTACCTGTGTTGCAGAGGATAATTTCATTAGAGTTTCCAGCCTCAGAAATGGGGAATTAACTGCACTTCAGATTGCAGTCCAAATAAATGCTTCACAGAGTTCAAGTAATAGACAGAGACTGCGTGAATCGGGCCTTCATGGTCAAATTGCTACAAAGAAACCTCTACTAAAGGACCCCACTAATAAGAAGTGACATGCTTGGGCCAAGAAACACAAGCAATGGACATAAGACCAGTGGAAATCTGTCCTTTTGTCTGATGAGTCCAAATTTGAGACTTTTGGTTCCAACCGCCGTGTCTTTGTGAGATGCAGAGTAGGTGAACGGATGATCTCCGCATGTGTGGTTCCCACCGTGAAGCATGGAGGAGGAGGTGTGATGGTGTGGGATTGCATTGCTAGTGACACTGTCTGTGATTTATTTAGAATTCAAGGTACACTTAACTAGCATGGCTACCACAGCATTCTGCAGCAATACTCCATCCCATCTGGTTTGGGCTTAATGGGACTATAATTTTTTTTTCAACAGGACAATGACCCAAAACACACCTCCAGAATGTGTAATGGCTATTTGACCAAAAAGGAGAGTGATGGAGTGCTGCATTGTGGCCTCCACAATCACCTGACCTCAACCCAACTGAGATGGTTTGGGATGAGTTGGACCGCAGAGTGAAGGAAAAGCAGCCAACAAGTGCTCAGCATATGTGGGAACTCCTTCAAGACTGTTGGAAAAGCATTCCTCATGAAACTGGTTGAGAGACTGCCAAGAGTGTGCAAAGCTCTCATCAAGGCAAAGAGTGGCTACTTTGAAGAATCTAAAATCTAAAATGTATTTGGATTTGTTAAAAACTTTTTTGGTTGCTACATGATTCCATATGTGTTATTTCATAGTTTTGATGTCTTCACTATTATTCTACAATGTAGAAAATAGTAAATATAAATAAAAACCCTTGAATGAGTAGGTGTGTCCAAACTTTTGACCGGTACTATATATATATATATATATATATATATATATATATATATTAAAATAATTTCTTAATTCCTTTATTTCTTTGGGGGGGTGTATTGTTTTGTATTGTTAGGTATACTGCACTATTGAAGGTTGAAACATAAGCATTTTGCTGCACTTGTGATAACATCTGCAGAATTTGTGCACTGTATGCGACCAATTAAAATGTGATTCGTTTTTGTATTCATCCCTGAACTGTAAATGGGTGACATTGTTGTATTCAACAATTATCTTCGTTTCAAAGTGTTATATGGTTAATTTGTAAAGTCATTTTTTTTACTAAGTGGTTTGTTGGTTAATTGTATAACATTTTATGCATTTGTGCGTTCTGTTATGGTGCAGTTCTATGTCGTGACTGGGTTATCCATCATCAGTAATAGGTATAAAGTGGTTTGCTTTTATTTTCTGTGTAATTTTTGTACTGTGCGTTTGTTGGCTATTTAGATATTATTATGTTTTAAGTGTTGAATTTTGAAGTTTTTCTAATCTTGAATGATTTACCTGTCTGACAGTCTATCAGGGCAAGGACCCATTCAACTTCTTTAAAACAAGACACGCCCTTATTTGTATTCGCGGGTAATGATTGGTTGAAGACTGAAGTCCCAGTGGGATTGGGCAGTTTCCTGCCAGCTGCGCCTCAGCTAAACAGAGTCAGGGAAGAAGAATCAACAAGAAGCACTGCATCAGCACCGGTCAATGAATGGCACGGATGAAGAACTAAACCGGTGAAAGACCGTGAAATTGTATTAAGGTGCTGAGGACGCTCCAATCGGTTGTCTACAAGCTCTTGAGAGTTTATCAAGCTGAAGGTAGGATGCAGCGCAGCATAATTTATTGGGAGCTAGCTAGCGTTAGCAGGGTAACGCTAATTTAGCTAACATTAGCTATCCATCTAGATAGATTGCTAGTTTGCCATAGCAGTGCGTTAGCTGGGTAGCTAACTAGTTATCACAGTCAATTTACTGCCATGCAATGTAGCAATAGACAAGAAGAAATAGCCAGCAGAGGTGGTTTTGATGACGTTTAAGATGGATAATCATGTCATTACCTGATGGAGGGTTACCTGATTTGCCAACGGGACTTTACAGTAACTAGCTAACGTTAGCTGACCACACTAGCCAGTCTAACTGATTATGAAGATGCTATTCAGAATGATGATGATCCTCATTAGACCACAGCCTAAATAGTTCAGTCAAGGCAACAATGTAGTGAGCTCCATACCTAGCTTTCTAAGAATTGAACTAGCTATATTTTTTTGCGTGGCTCTGCGTTGTTTACTGAAACATTGATATAACTCATCCTCTTATCTTTTCACACACATTTAATCCTGCTGCCCATCATGATAATCAAATCAAATGTATTGGTCACATACACATGTTTAGCAGATGTTATTGTGGGTGTAGTGAAATGCTTGTGCTTTTAGCTCCGACAGTGCAGTAATATCTAACAAGTACATCTAAGTAAGGAATGGATTTAGAATATATATACATATATGTCATAGCAGCATTGGACTAAGATACAGTGACATAGTATAGAGTACAGTATATACATATTAGATGGGTGATGCAATATTTACAAACAATTAAAGTGACTAAGATACCGTAGAATAGTATAGAGTACAGTTTACACGTGAGATGAGTAATGCAAGATACGGGGACATTATTAGTGACTAGTATTTCATCTCCTTAAAGTGGACAGTGATTCCTAATCTATGTCTATAGGCAGCAGTCTCTGATGTGCTGTAAATGGCTGTTTAACAGTCAGTGGTATAGTCTAAAATAAAATACAGTATATACAGTGGGGCAAAAAAGTATTTAGTCAGCCACCAATTGTGCAAGTTCTCCCACTTAAAAAGATGAGAGGCCTGTAATTTCCATCATAGGTACACTTCAACAGACAAAATGAGAAAAAAAATCCAGAAAATCACATTGTAGGATTTTTAATGAGGCTTAGCACGCACACTAGTGGGACCCCAGTGTTGAGGATCAGCGAAGAGGAGATGTTGTTTCCTACCTTCACTACCTGGGGACGACCCGTCAGGAAGTCCAGGACCCAATTACACAGGACGGGGTTCAGATCCAGGGCCTCGAGCTTGATGATGAGCCTGGAGGGTATTATGGTGTTGAATGCTGAGCTGTAGTCAATGAACAGTATTCTTACATAGGTATGCCTCTTGTCCAGGTGGGACAGGGCAGTGTGCAGTGTGGTGGCGATTGCATTTTTTGTGGCTCTATTGAGGCGGTAAGCAAATTGAAGAGGGTCTAGGGTGGCAGGTAAGGTGGAGGTGATATGATCCTTGACTAGTCTCTCAAAGCACTTCGTGATGACAGAGGTGAGTGCTACGGGGCAATAGTAATTTAGTTCATTTACCTTAGTCCTTGTCCCTAAGAATGCAATGGTGGCCATTTTGAAGCATGTGGGGACAACCGACAGGGATAGGGAGTGATTGAATATATCTGTGAACACACCAGCCAGCTGGTCTGTGCATGCTGTGAGGACGCGGCTAGGGATGCCTTCTGGGCCGGAAGCCTTGCGAGGGTTAACCTGCTTAAAAGTCCTACACACGTCGGCCAGGGAGAAGGAGAGAAGGCACTGTATTATCCTCAAAGCAAACGAAGAAGGTGTTCAGCCTGTCCCGAAGCAGGATGTTGGTGTCTGTGAAGTGGCTGGTTTTCCTTTTATAATCCGTGATTGTCTGTAGACCCAGCCACATATGTCTCGTGTCTGAGCCGTTGAACTGGGACTCAACTTTGTCCCTATACTGACGTTTAGCCTGCTTGATTGCTTTGCGGAGGGAATAACTACACTGTTTGTATTCTTCTATATTCCCAGTCTTCTTGCCCTGGTTAAATGTGGGGGTTGGCTTTCAGTTTTGCGTGAATGCTCCCATACAGTATGATGGTGCCGACGGAGATGGCAATATCGCGACAAACTCTTATTCAACTCTGCAGTATTTTTTTTGTTCATATACTATTTATTTTACGTTATTAGCTCAGGAATTGTCATTACATACAGCCAGGAAGAACTATTGGATATTAGAGTGGCGGTAACTCACTAGAACTTCCAGCGTTATGACCAGGGTTACGACTTCCCTGTAGCAGGTCTTTTGTTTGCTCTCCCCAGCGCAGGCTGACCCAAAACAACGCCGGTGGAGAAGAGGTACTTAAGGCTGTCTTGTGGTCCAACTTAGGAAGCGTGCACGCCACCCATTGCTCACAAGTATTTTACTCGCTAATGTCCAATCTCTGAATAATAAAATGTATGAACTCAAGACGAGTTGCTTTTCAGAGAGACACCAGGGATTGTAACATACTCTGCTTCACAGAAACATGGCTCTCTCGAGATACACTGTCTGACTCTGTAAAGCCAGTTGTGTTCTCAGTACATTGCGCCGACAGGAACAAACATCTCTCCTGGAAGCAGAAGGGTGGCGGTATATGTTTTATGATTAACAACTTATGGTGTAACTGTGATAACATACAGGAACTCAAGTCCTTCTGTTCACCTGACCTAGAATATCTCGCATTCAAATGCAGACTGTACTATCTCCCGAGAGAATTGTCATCATCAATAATAGCCACAGCGGTCTATGATCCTCCTCTGTCTGAATCCCCTGTCTCTGTTCTCAGTGGCTGAGTGGTAGGTAGTCCAAGCCATGTGGTGGTCGTGGCCCCTGCTCCCTGGCCTGGTACTCTTCTCTGTGCTGTCTGTGGTACAAGTACAGACTGCACCATGTCAGACCTGCCGCAAACTAACTGACAGCTTCATCAAGGTAGGAGTCTGTATCTCTGTCTCTCTCATTCCCTCAGTCTGTTGATTAGTTTGTCGGTCATATTGTCATTTTTGTACCTATTGCTCTCTTTTGCTTATTGCTTATGTTTCGGTCAGTAGCTGCCATTTTACTCTCCTTGCTGTTCTGTTTCTGTCTTCACCTGGTGGTCTTTCATTAAAACACGTCTTTTCAGGGCCTGGAGAAAACATCCAATAAAAACTTTGGGGGGGGGAACACTGCTTGGGAGGAGGAGAAGATGGCTAAATATGCTCGCAGGTACTTATGGCTCCACTAGGCCTGTCACTAGAATCTCCACAAATATACAGTCATTGGATCTGCAGTCTTTAATAAGACCTGCAGTCTAACATCTGTGTTTATGTAGAGGAAAGCCCACGAGGCCTGCTAATCCCTGACAAGCCTTAGCATGTTGTTGAATGGCCAATGCACCTTTATTGTGTTGCTATGAAGGCTTGTTACCTGATGCCTCTGACCTGAATTGGACTCCTCATGACTGAGCCAAGGCGATGCTGAACCAGTACAGTACAGTACTGACAAGACTAGGGCTCTACACCACATATGTCCTTACACAATATGACAGCCTCTCAAAACTAGGCCACACTGTGTGTCTGTGAGAGTGAGCGAGCGTGTGTCGAAGATCCTCCTAGAGTGCATAATGGAGAATAGGAGGGTGTATTTGTTTTCTCTGTGCTCTGTTCTCTAGTGAAGTGTTCCACATTACTCACGTCTCCTCTCCTCCTGGTTCTCAGTGAGACCAGGCTGCTGGAGATAGTGGAGGCAGCATGTGAGAAATCTGACTTTGACTGTAACAAACTGCTGGAGCAGTTAGAGGACCAAGTGGAGACATGGTGGTTCCACCGGTATGTGTGTGATCATGTAAATGTGGTATATGTATAATCACTTTTGTTTTACTGTTGTATTTACACACCTGTGTATTATATTGTTATGTGTGTGTGTCCTTCCCCTCTCATCGCTGACCTTGTGATTGTCTCTGTGTGTGTAGGCAGCAGGAGGCTCCAGATCTATTTGAATGGCTGTGTATAGAGGAGCTCCGACTCTGCTGTCCCCCAGGACGCTTTGGCCCAGACTGCAAAGGTATTGACCACACACACACACGATAGTTCTCTCTATGGTTCTCTCTCTGTTGTCACATGATTAACCCTGTGTGTTGTTGTGCTGCAGAGTGTCTGTCCGGTCCTGGAGGTGTGTGTGGTGGTCTGGGTCGCTGTGAGGGAGAGGGTACCCGTCTGGGAGATGGAGAGTGTGTGTGTGATCCGGGGTACTTTGGTCAGCTGTGTCAGAGCTGTGCAGATGGCTACTACAGAGAGAAGAGCTCCAATCACAGCACACCAGCCTGTGCAGGTACCCAATCAGAAACAGTTTTGCCTGTCTGATCATGAACCAGACAGCCTGGCTTATTCTCAACCAATCTCATGTAGAAGTCTCACAGACTAATCACTTCTTCTCTGTGTATGATGTCTAGCATGCTACCACTCCTGTAAAAAATGCTCAGGGCCAGAGGACTACAAATGTGTGGACTGCAAACCTGGGTGGATCCTCCATGACAACAAGTGTGTTGGTGAGTATTTGGCTTTTGTGTGTGTATTTGAGAGAGCGTGTGTCTTCTGTTAGTTTGCTTACTTTGCATCTGTGTTTGTAATGGAGAAATTCAGTTTCAGTTATGAGTAATTATTAACACAATGCTTTGTGACACCCATTTGTGTACAGGTTGATGGTCATTAGACTTGATACTAAATGTTATGGATTGTTCT
The DNA here is from genome assembly GCF_057628025.1 of Oncorhynchus mykiss. NCBI lineage: Eukaryota > Metazoa > Chordata > Actinopteri > Salmoniformes > Salmonidae > Oncorhynchus > Oncorhynchus mykiss. The sequence goes on from NC_143037.1 coordinate 62,098,668, forward strand.
CATATCTGGAGGTAAAAGGACCGAGGACACTGATTGTTGTTGGATTCTGTGACACTGTGATTCAAGCCTGTTAGGTGTTTTCAGAATATTGGTTCTGTGAGAATAGATTAGAATATAAGGGTCTGCGTAGAGAACACAGGTTAGACATGGTCTCTTTCTGTGCTGGAGGTGTCTCCCTGTTGCAACTTGTATTAAACCAGATTGATTTTGATTGACTTCATCTGTGACTGCCCTTCTTTTTTTTCACCTTGAAAATCAGTGTTTAACTTGTGAATGTTGTTTCCAGACACTGATGAGTGTGGCACAGAGCTGGCTCGATGTCTCTCCAACACATATTGCCACAACACAGATGGATCGTACGAGTGCAGAGGTACTGTAGGCTCTCCCTCTACTATCTGTTAGTAACAGAGTAATGATGGTTTGTGTTGTTGGTAAACCTGTGTTCTGACCCAGACCTCTGTTCTCTTTCCTCTGTGCCAGGCTGTGACCAGGCATGTGTGGGCTGTATGGGCAGTGGTCCTGCCCGCTGTAAGAAATGTGCTAGGGGATACAAGCTCAGAGGAGCCAAATGTCTTGGTGAGGGAACGCGGCTGTGTTTTAATTTGTCTGTGTGGTTTTCTTTTACTCGTCTATAGATGGTTTGGCCAATCAGATGAACCTTCTGTTACAGCAGCCTGACTACTTACTTGTAGTGTACATCTGTCTTGGTATGGGTGTCACTCTGTCCCATGTTTTCTCTCTCCCTCCTAGATGTGGATGAGTGTAGTGAGAGGGTGATAGCGTGTCCAGGGCTGAATGAGGCTTGTTTCAATGAAGAGGGCTCCTTCCGCTGTGAATGTGCTGACGGCTTCATCCGAAGGGACAGCATCTGTGTGGAGAACCAGCCTTACAGTAGGACACGCGAGCACCCTTGATAGTTCTCTCTACTTGGCACACTCCTATATACACAGCATCTCTCTCTCTCTCCTCATCAGGTGGTCCAGAGAAGGGCCTGTTTGATGACATGACTGATGATGAGGTACTGGTCCTGCAGCAGATGTTCTTTGGCGTGGTCATCTGTGCCCTAGCAACACTTGCCGCCAAGGGTGACATGGTCTTCACCGCCATTTTCATCGGGGGCGTGGCCGCCATGGCCGGATACTGGCTATCAGAGAAGGGTGATCGCATGCTGGACGGCTTCCTGAAGGGACGCTAGCCTATCAGGAGCCAGGGATACGGGAAAGATGAAGGAACTCATTGAATGCAAGCCGATGCGGGTGACAAAGACTGGGGGGGGGGGGCGGCTACAGGAATGCTAGCCATTCAGGAATGTACTATACTACTTTGGGGTGGTAGTGGTTAGGGTGGGAGAAGAGGGGTCCTAAAGGATGCCTTGAAAATGTTTGGGATTATTGTGGGTCTTCTGGAATATGAACTTTCCAAATGTTAGAGGGAGGTGAATAAGAGAACATGGAGCTCAGAGGAAGGTCAAATCAGAGAGCTCAATGGAGGGAGTGAATATAGAAGAAGACCAGGTACTACTTGATCCAAAAACCCTGAGAAGACACTAAGGAGACTGGAGTGTCTGTCTGCACTGATATGGGAGACAAAACCCAACCCTCTTGCCTCGACTCTGGGTTAGGGAAGGGACAGAGTAGGGGTTGGATAAGAACACTACTGATTGTTACCAAGTTATTATGCATTTGTATCTTCCACTGGACAGAATTTTGCTCTAAAATTATATATGGTTCAAACCAGGTCGTGAGTTAGAATTCTCAAGCCGACTAGGTGAAAAATATGTCAATGTGCCCCTGAGCAAGGCTCTTAACCCTAATTGCACCTGTAAATTGCTCTGGATAGGAGTGTTTGCTAAATGACTCAAATGTTCATGTCTGTCCATTTCCACTCATCACAAATCAAACTTCTTAGGCACCCCTTACCTCATCAGCATCTCCTGTTCATCATTTCACCTTTTACTGAGGAACAGAGGGTGTTCCCGTGTTGATGGGAGATGGAGGGTGAGATGGGATTGTCATTGGGGCTTTGCACTGAAGGCTGCTGCTATGGTGGACTTGTTAAGGAAATAACTGATGTATCCTGTTGCGCCAGTTGAATTCCATCCCATGTTAAAACACTGTTTATTTATAATCCTGTTCATATTATGACTATGTTTATCTGTGTTTCTGCACAGACAGATTCTTGCTGTATGAATGCACGAGAAAAGGATCTGAGAAAGGCTATACTGTATGTATTATCCTATGATTGGCATGGAATACTTTATAGAGCTGCTTGTTTCCCTCTAAACTGTACAACCAGGATACAAGGATAATCACTACTGCTTCATCACCCCCTAAACCTACTGCCTGAGCAATCTGCGTCTGTCTGTCTGTCTGTCTGTCTGTGATACATTGAGTTTGATCAGCACCAGGTAATATGGGGTACTGTACAATGAAATGCACAAGTGTATTTTATCAGAGGTGTCAACATTTTACAGTTGAAGCAACTAAATTATATCTGATCAATCATATCCCTCCACATTATTCCCCCCTCATCCTCAGTAGCTACTAGATCTAGCACAATTGTTATTCAAATTATCCATCTTTTTTCATTTTTAACCTTCCAGATGTTGTTTTCAATAATATCCATTTTAACTGTTAATAATCATGTCCTTTGGTTATATAATGTGTGTGTGTGTGTGTGTGTGTGTGTGTGTGTTAGGCCTACATTTCAACTGCAGTTCTTTGCATTATGATCATTATTAAAAAGGAAGAATTCTGAGTTTAGTGTTCTGTTTTTAGCTTTCCAATAACCTCTCTTACCATTTTATTTTGACATGCTGTTGAAAGAAATGTAATGTGAACTCATGCTGCTCATTGCTGAAGACCTTAATAAAATACTGCCGTTGCATGGAGACGATAGATTAAAGCCATTCAAGGAAACAGATACTGGAGAAACCCCCTAGAATGCTAGCTATGTAAGACACTGTGAGCAGAGGTGTGTGTGTGTGCTTCTATTTCAGTGTGCCGCACAGCAGTTCTCTCTCCATCAGGATCTCCAGAGAGCAATGTCCTGCCCCTCTATCTATGCTCCATCAGCTGCGCATACACACAAACACGAAAGAGGAGTATATATATATACTGTATATATAAGTACAAAATCTCACATTAGGAATAAGTGCCTGTGTGTGTATTACCCTCCTGTTCTCATTTCTATACTAACTCCTCTCTTCTGTGTTGTATCCTTTGCTCTCTCTGACTGGACAGAGCCAAGAGATCCACATCCCATAAAAACTCTGCCTTACTGGCCAGCTGCAGCATCAGCCCCCCACCCTCTTCTCCATTCAGCTGCTCACATACCTCCTTCCTGGAAAATAGAGAGACGGAGAGATACATAAACATGACAGAAGCTCAGCTAGGTATAGGAGGGAAAGGACTCATTCAGACGAGGATGCCTTTACCTGTACTATCTCAGTGCAGGTTCTGTAGAATGGCTTCTGCCACATCTGGTGACACCTAACGAAGCCCCAGAGAAACATTTATTATAAAAAATCTAATTTGATTTGTCACATGCGCCGAATACAACAGGTGTAGCCCTTACAGTGGAATGCTTACTTACAAGAGTTTAACCTACAATGCTTTAAGAAGTTTTTAAGAAAAAAAGTTAATAAAAAAATAGAAAATAAAAGTAACAAATAATTCAACATCAGCAGTAAAATAACAATAGCGAGGCTATATACAGGGGGTACCAGTACAGAGTCAATGTGCGGGGGCACCAGTTAGTCGAGGTAATTGAGGTAATATATACATGTAGGTAGAGTTAAAGTGACTATGCATAGATAATAAACAGAGAGTAGCAGCAGTATAAAAGAAGGATCTGGGTAGCCCTTTAATTAGCTGTTCAGGAGTCTTATGGCTTGGGGGTAGAAGCTGTTAGGAAGCAGTTTGGACCTAGACTTGGAGCTCCGGTACTGCTTGCCGTGCGGTAGCAGAGAGAACAGTCTATGACTAGGGTGGCTGGAGTCTTTGACAATTTTTAGGGCCTTCCTCTGACACTGCCTGGTATAGAGGTCCTGGATGGCAGGAAGCTTGGCCCCAGTGATGTACTGGGCCGTATGCACTACCCTCTGTAGTGCCTTGCGGTTGAAGGCCGAGCAGTTGCCATACCAGGCAGTGATGCAACCGGTCAGGATGCTCTCGAAGGTGCAGCTGTAGAACCTTTTTAGGATCTGAGGACCCATGCCAAATCTTTTTTGAGCGGGAAAAGGCTTTGTCATGCCCTCTTCACGACTGCCTTAGTGTGTTTGGACCATGATAGTTTGTTGGTGATGTGGACACCAAGGAACTTAAAGCTCTCAACCTGCTCCACTGCAGCCTCGTCGATGAGAATGGGGGCGTGCTCGGTCCTCCTTTTCCTGTAGTCCACAATAATCTCCTTTGTCTTGATCACGTTGAGGGAGAGGTTGTTGTCCTGGCACCACATGGCCAGGTCTCTGATCTCATCCCTATAGTCTGTCGCGTTGTTGGTGATCAGGCCTACCACTGTTGTGTCATCGGCAAGCTTGATGATGGTGTTGGAGTTGTGCCTGGTCATGCAGTCATGAGTGAACAGGGCATACAGGAAGGGACTGAGCATGCACCCCTGAGGGGCCCCCGTGTTGAGGATCAGCGTGGTGGATGTGTTGTTACCTACCCTTACCACCTGGGGGCGGACCATCCGGAAGTCCAGGATCCAGTTGCAGAGGGAGGTGTTTAGTCCCAGGGTCCTTAGCTTAGTGATGAGCTTTGAGGGCACTATGGTGTTGAACACTGAGCTGTAGTCAATGCATAGCATTCTCACATAGGTGTTCCTTTTGCCCAGGTTATAAAGGGCTGTGTTGAGTGCAATAGAGATTGCATCATCTGTGGATCTGTTGGGGCGGTATGGAAATTAAAGTGGGTCTAGGGTTTCTGCGATAATGGTGTTGATGTGAGCCATGACCAGCCTTTCAAAGCACTTCATGGCTACAGACGTGAGTGCTACGGGTCAGTAGTCATTTAGGCAGGTTACCTTAAGTGTTCTTGGGCACAGGGACTATGGTGGTCTGCTTGAAACATGTTGGTATTACACACTCAGTCAGGGACAGGTTGAAAATGTCAGTGAAGACACTTGCCAGTTGGTCAGCGCATGCTCGGAGTACACGTCCTCGTAATCTGTTTGGCCCTGCGGCCTTGTGAATGTTGACCTGTGTAAAGGTCTTACTCACATCGGCTACGGAGAGCGTGATTACATAGTCTTCCCGGAACAGCTGATGCTCTCATGCATGCTTCAGTGTTACTTGCCTCGAAGCTCATGTCATAGGGCAGCTCGCGGCTGTGCTTCCCTTTGTAGTCTGTAAAGTTTTACAAGCCCTTCCACATCCGACAGGTATTGGAGCCGGTGTAGTACAGCAGAAATGTGCCATTTTCAGCCTCCCGGGTGGTGCAGTGGTTAATGGTGCTGTGCTGCAGCGCTAGCTGTGCCACCAGAGATTCTGGGTTCGCGCCCAGGCTCTGTTGTAACCGGCCGCGACCGGGAGGTCCGCGGGGCGACGCACAATTGGCCTAGCGTCGTCCGGGTTAGGGAGGGTTTGGCCGGTAGGGATATCCTTGTCTCATCGCGCATCAGCGACTTCTGTGGCGGGCCGGGCACAGTGCGCGCTAACCAAGGTTGCCAGGTGCACGGTGTTTCCTCCGACACATTGGTGCGGCTGGCTTCCGGGTTGGATGCACGCTGTGTTAAGAAGCAGTGCGGCTTGGTTGGGTTGTGTATCGGAGGACCCATGACTTTCAACCTTCGTCTCTCCCGAGCCCGTACGGGAGTTGTAGCGATGAGACAAGATAGTAGCTAGTAACAATTGGATACCACGAAATTGGGGAGAAAAAAGGCTAAAAAAATTTAAAAGACGAACAAAAAAGAAATGTGCCATTTTCATATCAGTATTGGGCTTATGTTTTACTACTGGGCAAACTCTCCTGTAGTGCTCCTTTCTGTGCATGACTAGTGCCCTCAGGTGGTTGTGGTGATGCACATCAGGGGTCTCCAGGCTGACCGTCTGCCTACGGACCAGAGGGGTTACAGTCTGGGGACAAACTGCCAGCCAGATTGGAAGTTTTCACACAAAAGCAGGCAAAAATTATGTAAACACTTGAATTTGCTGTATCTTGGAGTCAATTCACACCTGGCTGACTGTCAGTGCTGCAGAGGCAGGTCAGATGATGGGCAATGTCAGGGGAATGACCATATGGTAGCGACTTTGTAGGACAGGTGTGCATCGAGGAATAGACACAGGTGTGCATCGAGGAATAGACACAGGTGTGCATTGAGGAATAGACACAGGTGTGGAATTCTGGCGAACAGCAGCTGTGGTGATGTTGAGAAACATAAATCAAACATGCACAGTACAAACACAACGTTCAAATAGTCAAACATGCACAGTTCAAACTGATAGTAAACCATTCCTTCGAAACATCAAAGTTTCATTCCATAGACAGAGTTGTGCTTTGGGTTTCCCCAGCAGTGGTCCAGTCTTTGTGCGTTAAACACTTCTAAAGGGTCAGTCAACTTTCACACATAACAGAAGTACATTTTCATAATAGTAAATTGTTGAATTAAACATGCAAACTACTTCCTTTTCAAATATTTACTTTCAAGACTATGATAACTTGGATTTAAATAGGAATAGTACAAACAAATGCATTCACCTGGGTCTGGCAAGGTTGCCTTGGGAATCAGGTTACTCGTGTACAGACCTGAGAAAAAGCTGGAGCCGAGCGTAGTTCAATGCACTGGTGTCCTATTGAAGAATGTTTATTAGCATGTGAACTAGGGCTGGGTGAGCTATAGCCAGAGGATGGCTGTACAGAGCTAGATTGATAGAGAGTATTCAGTACCCCCAATAAAGGAACACATTCATCTCCACTAGAAAAAAGGGACATGTTTTATCAAAAGGGGCCAGGCTTTTTTCACTATACTCGACTTGAGTGGGTTGAGTCAGTGACGTTATCTTCCGGTACGGACCCCTTGTGGGGTAAGTTTGTGTATCAGCGCTGTGTGTAAGTTGACTATGCAAACAATTTGGAATTTCCAACACATTGTTTCTTATAAAAACAAGAAGTCTTTCCTCAACTCTTAGTCAAGAGAGACTGGCATGCATAGTTTTAATATTAGCAGTCTGATTACAATGAAGGACAAGACATGCTGCTCTGTTCTGGACCAGCTGCAACTTAACTTGGTCTTTCTTTGCAGCACTTTTACCATATGACTGGACAATAATCAAGATAAGATAAAACGAGAGCCTGCAGGACTTGCTTTGTGGAGTGTGGTGTCTCTTTATTACGAACAGACCTCTCCCCATCTTTACAACCATTGAATCTATATGTTTTGACCATGGCTGAATCATCAGCATACTACAGTACCAGTCAAATGTTTGGACACCCCTACTAATTCAAATGTTCTTTATCTTTACTATTTTCTACATTGTAGAATAATAGTGAAGACATCAAAACTATGAAATAACACACATGGAATCATGTAGTAACCAAGAAAGTGTTAAGCAAATCAAAATATATTTTATATTTGAGATTCTTCAAATAGCCACCCTTTGCATTGATGACAGCTTTGCACACTCTTGGCATTCTCTCAAACAGCTTCATGATGTCGTAACCTAGAATGCACTTAAATTAACAGGTGTGCTTAAATTTCTTTCCTTCTTAATGCGTTTGAGCTAATCAGTTGTGTTGTGACAAGGTAGGGGTGGTGACAGCTTTGCACACTCTTGGCATTCTCTCAACCAGCTTCATGAGGAATGCTTTTCCAACAGTCTTGAAGGAGTTCCCACATATTCTGAGCACTTGTTGGCTGCTTTTCCTTCGCTCTGCGGTCCAACTCATCCCAAACCATCTAAATTGGGTTGAGGTCAGGTGATTGTGGAGGACAGGCACTCCATCACTCTCCTTCTTGGTTTATTGTCCTGTTGAAAAACAAATGATAGTCCCACTAAGATCAAACCAGATTGGATGGTGTATCGCTGCAGAATGCTGTGGTAGCCAGGCTGGTTAAGAGTGCATTGGATTCTAAATAAATCACAGACAGTGTCACCAGCAAAGCACCCCCACACCATCACACCTCCTCCTCCATCCTTCATGGTGGGAACCACACATGCATAGATCATCTGTTCACCTACTCTGCGTCTCACAAAGACACAGTGGTTGGAACCAAAAATCTCAAATTTGGACTCATCAAACCAAAGGACAGATTTCCACTGGTCTAATGTACATTGCTCGTGTTTCTTGGAACCAAGCAAGTGTCTTCTTCTTATTGGTGTCTTTTAGTAGTGGTTTCAGCAATTTGACCATGGCCTCTGTGAAGCATTAATTTGGGCTGCAATTTCGAGGCTGGTAACTCTAATGAACTTATCCTCTGCAGCAGAGGTAACTCTGGGTCTTCCTTCTAGTGGTTGGAGCATTGGGTCAGTAACCAAAATGTTGCTGGATCCCCGAGCTGACAAGGCAAAAATCTGTAATTCTGCCCCTGAGTGAGGCAGTTAACCGAGTGTTCCCCGAGCGCCAAAGACGTGGATGTCGATTAAGGCAGCCTCCCACACCTCTCTGATTCAGAGGGGTTGGGTTAAATGCGGAAGACACATTTCAGTTCAAGGCATTCAGTTGTACAACTGACTAGGTATCCCCTTTCCCTTTCCTGTGGCGGTTTCATCATAGCGCTTGATGGTTTTTGCGACTGCACTTTTTTTGCGGCTGTAAATTTCAGTATTATCTAATCTTTATGTCTTAAAGTGATGATGGAATGTAATTCCTCTTTGCTAATTTGAGCTGTTCTTGCCATAATATGGACTTGGTGTTTTACCACCCCTACATTTTCACAACACAACTGATTGACTAAAATGCATTAAGAAGGAAAAAAAATTCCACAAATGAACTTTTAACAAGGCACACCTGTTAATTGAAAAGCATTCCAGGTGACTACCTCATGAAGCTGGTTGAGATAATACCAAGAGTGTGCAAAGCTGTCATCAAGGCAAAGGGTGGCTACTTTGAATAATCTAAGTTTAAAACTTGTTTGGTTACTACATGATTCCATATGTGTTATTTCATAGTTTTGATGTCTTCTCTATTATTATACAATGGAAACAATAGTACAAATAAATAAAACCCTTGAATGAGCAGGTGTGTCAACTTTTGACTGGTATTGTATATGGACACACATTATTTGTTTAATGCCAGTGGCAGGTTATTGGCAAAAATACAAAAGCGTAGAGGGCCTAGAGAGCTGCCCTGCTGAACACCACACTGTACATGTTTGACATTAGAGCTTCCATTAAAGAAAACACTCTGAGTTATATTAGATAGACAGGTCTGAATTCCCCTATGGCAGAGGTTGGAAAGCCATAACACACATTTTCTCAACAACAGGTTATAGTCAATAATATCAAAGGCTGCACTGAAATCTAACAGTACAGTTTCCACAATATTTTCTTTCAACCAATCATCAGTCATTTGTGTCAGTGCTGTACATGTTGAGTGCCTTTCTCTAAAAGCATGCTTTTTTTTGTGTTAATTTGTTTACAGAGAAGTAGCATTGTATTTGGTCAAACACAATTGTTTCCAAGAGTTTGCTAAGAGCTGGCCGCAAGCTGCTAGGTCTGCTGTTAGAACAAGTAAAGACCGCTTTACCACTCTTGGGTAGTGGAATGATTTTGGCTTCCCTCCAGGCCTGAGGACAAAGACTTTCCTCTAGGCTCATATTAAGGATATAACAGATAGGAGTGGCTATAGAGTCAACTACCATCCTCAGTAGCTTTCCATCTAAGTTGTAAATGCCAGGGGATTTGTCATTATTTATTGATAACAATATTTTTTCCACCTCTCCCACACTAACTTCAAAAAAATGTAAAATGCTTTTCTTTCATTATTTGTTGTTTTATACATGAGTACGATGGCTTACTGTTCGTTGTTGGCTTTTCTTGCCTAAGTTTGCCCACTTTGCCAATGTCGTAACTCTCCTGTGACGATTTGAAGGACCAGGTTACAGTAGGTCCGCTCTACAGCGTGCTCTCTCTCTCGTAGAGGGGGTAGAGCGGGAAGTCGGCTGTTTTATTGTGGGTAATAAAATGCGCAGCCTCTATGCTCTGTAGTGTTCAAGATTGGAATGTAAACTGTGGAACACAGGGAGACACATGGACATTCAAAAGTTTGAATAATGAAACAATATTTATATTTTTGAGAATGTGGGAATGGTATGTGGTTATTTATTAAAGAACAATCCTGTCAAAGTTGTTTAATTTGGTGACCTCGTGAAAGACAGGTGACCCACATTTTTTAAAATTTTATTTAACCTTAATTTAATTCACCCCTACACTGCTACTCCAGCTGCTCTTTCTTCATCTGACTATGTTTTATCTCATAGTCTGAGATCATCTGGTCATTGCGGTGGTGGCACACGGCTACTCAAAATCTCCACTGATTTCTCTAATTCTCACATCTCTTTCTCTCACTCTCTCTCTCTCTCCTCCCGGAGGACTTGAGACCTAGGACCATGCCTCAGGACTACCTGGCATTGACGACTCCTGGCTGTCCCCGTCCGCAGTCCACCTGGTTGTGTTGCTGATCCAGTTTCTGCTGTTCTGCCTGTGGCTATGGAGCCCTGACCCGTTTACCAGATGTGCTAACTTGCCGTGCTGCTCATCCAATTTCTGCTGTTTTGCCTGCGGCCTTTGAACCCTGACCTGTTCACCAGACCTGCTGCCTTATCCCAGACCTGTTACCTTATCCCAGACCTGCTGTTTCCTCCATCCCTCTCCCTCTCTCTGCCGCACCTGCTCTCTCGACCTCTGAATGCTCAGCTATGAAAAGCCAACTGACATTCTATAACCACTGTAATAATTATTTGACCCCGTTGGTCATCTATGAACATCTTGAAGAACAATTTAGCCTTAATGGCTATGTATACTTACAGTATAATCTCCACCGGTGCAGCCAGAAGAGGACTGGCCACACCTCTGAGCCTGGTTCCTCTCTAGGTTTCTTCATAAATTCCTGCCTTTCTAGAGAGTTTTTCCTAACCACTGTGCTTCTACATCTGCATTGCTTGCTCTTTGGAGTTTTAGGCTGGGTTTCTGTATAAGCACTTGGTGACATCTGCTGATGTAAAAAGGGCTTTATAAATACATTTGATTGATTTATCAGTTGCATTTCCAGAGGCTCAACATCAAAGTCCAATTCAATAGAAATTTGTCAATAGGCTTTTAATAAAACATGATTAAACAGTTTATGTAATACAATCGTGTTGAGTGACAGTTGCTTTGTTACTGATAAGACAATGGAATGTTACTACTGAGTCTTGAGAGTAGATGGGATCAGTAGTAGGCTCATCTCTGGATTATTTCCAAGAGATACCGGTATGTCCGCCAGGTTAAAAGCATAATGAATAAAAATAATAATATTAATAATAATCCATTAATAAAACAGGTTGTGATAAAATGTGACATTGCAGTTCCTCATAGTTCAGATTCCCAACCTCCCATGGTTCTCCCACAACCAGGCATGGTACTTGTTCAGTTTATGGTCCTGAGGTTTCACCTATGTAAACACACACACACACAAATATACACACAAAGTTAACCTTATCTAAATCCGTCACTTAAATCCAATATATTTTTTTTTAGCATAAAATATTTGCATTTCATCCTGAAAGGAAAAATGGAAAACCTGGTATTGTTGAGGAAGATGGTGGCCACCAGGAGCTTCCAGGGGTCATGGAACAGGGTCTCCTGCACCAGCTGGAAGGGGGAGCGAAGAGTGGTCCACTTCCTCCTGGGGGTCTCAGACCTGTGCCGGGACAGACTGCAGATCTAAGAAAAAGGGGTTTTTGATAACAAATAAACACTGTTTTTTATTAAACTGACATTTCTCTCCAAGAATGGCAAGTTCTGTTAAGCTCAACCATTTATTAAATTATGACCATCTCTCAGTTACTTCCCACTGAAAGAAGGACTGGTCTTCTGTTTCTCTCCTAATAGTTCATTGAACATGTTATTGGTCAATACACTGAAACCTGGTCCAAGAAGATGTAAAACATTTTCTATATCTAGGCATCATAGTAAATACACATTACGCATCATAACTCATAGCACAATGCACATACACACTGCTCTGGGGATCTTTTAGTGGTGTACAGCGTCCTCTAGTGGTCTGGGGAGATGATAGCAGCACTTCATCATTCACCTCTGCCTCTATATCCCCCACACACTTTCCCTCCCCCATTCTCTCACCCTCAGCCTCCCCCTCTCAGAAGCAGACTGCACCCTAAGGACTGGGACATTTAAAGGTGACACAGGAAACCACTCTCCTTGACCAATGAGAGCGTCCTGTAGCTCAGTGGGCGGGGCCAGCCTGACCAGCTTTTCTCTCAGCAGCCATGGCCTCCTCTGGGGGCTCTTCTAAAGTACGACATCATCAACTGGCTCCGCCGACACAGCCTGCAGACGCCTCTCAGTCTCATTGTCATCACCATCATCATCACCCCTTCTCACAGAGGTTTGTATGTTTCTTTTGTTAATGTCCTCATTGGTGTCTGATGTGCGGCCAGTTTCTGTGTCTCTCCCAGCTGCCTGTCTGTGATTCACCTGGCCAAGGGAGGTCTGTCAGGGGTATACTGAATTGACAAAGTGCCCTTTCCTCTAACTCTGAGTTCTCTGCTTGTAGGATTTTGCGAAAGAGGCTCTTTTTGTGTTATTTGGAGAAAGGCGTAATATTCGACCCCCCTCTTCCATATTCTCCTCTGTGTCCTGCCTGTCTGTGTCCTGCCTGTATGTGTTTTACCTGTTATCAGTGACCTTAGGTGTGACGTGTGTGTTCCTGATGACCATTCCTCTGTCTCTCCTGGCTGGGCTGTGGGGTCACAGCTGCACTGCCACTCCTGGCTGTTGTGACATCAAAGTTGTCTATCTGTAGATCCCCTCCGAAAGGAAGGAAGGCTTGATGAGACATTCTGGACGGAACCTCTGTCCCAGGGGACTGCAGAGGTAGACAGATCAGTTACCTCATGAGGAATTATTGATCCGACTTTATGATCTCACTCTGAAATGCACTTAACCCCTAGCCCTGACAGTAAGATACAGACATACTTCAGTGATGTTTACATGCAACAAGACTTGAGAATGAGAGCATATGATGGATTGGACCCAGCTTGTTTTCTAACCGTCATATCTGAACCAGGAACAGCCATAGCGTCTGCCTCTCCATCAGGATTAGTGTGTGTCAGTGATGGTGTTCTCTGTGTTGAGGTCATTGTTTTTTAGCCTGGTTGTGACCGTGTTGTTGGTGTCAGTAGGTTGAAACACAACTTTTATCAAAAGTGGACTGTCCCTCTCACAGCCTGTGATGGAGCTGACTGTCCCCTGTTGAGTTTCATGTGGCTGAGATCCTCATGCTCCAGTCCTCCCTCTCATCTTCAGTCATGATGTTGCTCTCTCAATCTATCTGGGGTTGAAGCTCTATACCTAGCTGCCACTAACAAAAATATGAATTAGAACAGTCAATCCACTGTCCATCATGTTATAGGGATTGGGAAAATAGGTGACTATTAACTAACTAGCTAACTTAACTAACTAGCTAAGTAATGCATTTGCAGAGGCTTGATCTGACAGCTGTGTTTTGTTTACATGCCTCATCATCACATGCTGTTCTAGAAAAATGTTGCATATTACTTAATGATCAAGTTTAATAAAGTTGTCGGGTGCTAGGCATTTCGGAGACATGACATCAACATCTTTGGATAAATTGTATCTGCCGTTGTGCTGTATGAAGTTCTGTGAACTACTTTGTGAGCGACTCTGCTTGACTCATGCGCAGAACACAGGAAGGAGGACAGGAAAGAGGGAAGGGAGTCTGCGCACAAGTAAGCAAGCAGGTCCTGCCATGTAAACGATCCTCGGCCCCACGAAAAGACAGCAACCTGTTGAACAACCTAACGTGTATCTGTTTAATTTGTTAAAAAGGCAAAATGAGGGCAGTTCCTACATGGATTGACAAAGTACATGATCGCGACAAAGTTGAGCAATGGTAATCTAGCCTTTGCATTTACAGTTTTATCAACAGGCCTGATGTTGCAGTTGGCAGTGTTGATAGCAACGGCGGTTACTATGTAAACTCCCGCAGTGGCTGGCTAGCTAGCTAGTTAGCCAACTGTAGCAAACTAGCTTTGTTTACTAAGATTTTCACTATCCATTTCATGCAATCTTAAAATAAATGATCTGTCTACTAACGAGTGATAACGTTGCTAGTTAGCTAGGTAATCTGTTTGCGTGGCTAAGCACAGCTAGAACATTAATGCTAACTAGCAGAGCAGCTACCTATGGCTTAATAGCATAATTGAAACAGGTTTTCAGCATATTGTGATTGCAGTACATTTTCTCCCTAGTATCTACGACCTTGCCTTCAAACCAGATGGCAGCCAGCTTATTGTGGCAGCTGGGAATCGTGTTTTGGTGAGTTTGGGGATGATGATGATGATGCCATTGGTTTTCGAATCATAGCTAAGTTGCATATATTGCTAAGTATTGCATATTGTCTTTCCAGGTGTATGACACATCAGATGGAACTCTCATTCAGCCTCTGAAAGGACACAAGGACACAGTGTACTGTGTTGCCTACGCCAAAGATGGTACTTAGTACAGTATACTCTTAACACACCAATCTGGATGTTCCCAATTAACAAACACAAGTCTGTTGGGTCTCACATTGTGCTTCTCTGTAGGGAAACGGTTTGCCTCAGGTTCTGCTGACAAAAGCATCATCATCTGGACATCTAAACTGGAGGGTATTTTGAAATATACGTGAGTGATCATTATTACCACAGAATTAGGAATTAGAATAATTTAATAGGATCTCTATGATTATTACACACATTACAACATTATCAGTAGCATTATGTTCTGTTGAGGTCACTCCTGGCTCACTCACTATGCAGATTTTGTTTGTATGTTGCTCCTCAGACATAATGACTCCATCCAGTGTGTTGCCTACAACCCAGTCAGCCACCAGCTGGCCTCCTGCTCCTCTGGGGACTTTGGTGAGTGGTACACTGGGATTGTCCTGTCCTCTACACCTCTACAGGGAAGGGGTTAAAGGGGTGTTGAAGACATGCAGTCATAAGAGCAGCATCTGTATAATTTGTTTCTCTCTCTAGGTCTGTGGTCCCCAGAACAGAAATCTGTATCCAAGCACAAAGTCAACAGCAAGATAACATGTTGTGGGTGGGTATTGAGAAATTGCTGCTCTCCTTTTTGTTTGGATAGCCTCTCTTATGGTCAGTATTGTCATAATTATTTTGACCGCAGGTGGACCAACGACGGTCAGTACCTGGCCCTGGGCATGATGAACGGGGTGGTGAGCATCAGGAATAAGAACGGAGAGGAGAAGGTGAAAATAGAGCGACCAGGAGGATCCTCCTCTCCTATCTGGTCCATCGCATGGAACCCCTCCAAGTGAGTCACTCACCTCTCATGTGGGCTTTTTGCTGTGTAAAACATTTTAAACCTGTGTGTGCAATGTCTTGGAGAGTAAAGGTTTATTGCTTTTGAAATCAACAATAATACATTTTTTTCTGAGTGATATTTCTCTGGATTTAGTCTTTTTAAGCTGCCAGTTCACAATGTGAAACAAGCATGGTAGTGAAAATCAGAGAATGACAGTGTATGGCCTGTAGACAGCCAGCAAGTGTCAGTGTTTGACCAGGCAGGCTCTGACAGGGACTGGTGGAAGTGGATGCCCTTCTGTGAGGGAGAGGACGACGAGGCGGTGGATGTGGACAGCAGCATGCCAGAGCCCCTGTGCCTGCTCATTGACACCGCCTACAGCCAGAGCTGCAGTAGCAGGGTAGAGGTCCTGGGGCTAGGCAGGCAGCTGGAGAGAGAGAGGCAGGTAGGAAGAGGAGCAGAGACGGACAGGCCTGAAGGAGAGGAGGAGGAGCCCATGCTGCAGGGAGGGTTCTCTGATCCAGACCACTTCAGCCAGCTCAGGTAGGGAAGGCAGAGAGGGAGGACAGAGAAATTGAGAAAGGTAACATAAAAGCTCAGGGAAATACTTCGGTTAGGTCTAGATTTATATGTTTGGAGGCAACACAATGATATAGGACACTTACTTTTACCATACCAGTGAGATGTAGGGTTTAATGTACCTTTTGGGTGAATAAGATTTGAAATCTTTCTAAATCCAGTTTAATTGTCAGAATGTTAAAGTGGAAAATATAAACTCATGTTGGAGTGTCTCTCTTAGGGATGAGCACAATGACATCCTGGCTGTGGCAGACTGGGGGCAGAAGCTATCCTTCTACCAGCTCAGTGGAAAACAGGTGTGTGTCTGCAAAACGCATGTCCGTGAACCATCTCCCCAACATTTACTTCAGGCGTCTGGAATTTAATAAATGTTTTTGCCTTCTTCCGGCCCATCTGGATAGTGGGAACATGTTAGATAAACATTTTGGGTTTGTTTCCACAGCAAATGAATAAATAGTCTACATGTCTAACATAAAATAAAACATAAAATATACTAAAAATGCAATGGTGAAAGATATTGAAAAGAGCAACTTTGCTTAATAGAAACTACTGTGTAGCACATCGGTGTGTAGGACACAAAGTTGTTACATACAGATCAAGTAAGTAGCGCTTCATGAGTCTTGACTTGTATGAGCCGAAACAGCTCATGGGAGCAGGAGCATGAGCCAAGTACACAGGACGTTAGTATATCGCAACCCCCAATCTATCTCATGCTGAGTGCCAAGCAAGGATGGATTAGGTCCCATTTTTACAGTCTTTGATATGACTCGGCCCGAGGATCCAACTCTCAATCTTCCAATCGCAGGACGGACACTCTAACCACTGAATTGGTGACAGATCAAGAGGCCTAGGTTATGACCACGGGTTTAGGTTGCGCTCCCAGATGGGCACCGGTGATTGGTCAACGAAACCCCAATGGCCTCGGTGCTATCACTCATCCACGATAACACATAAACCACTTAAGGAGGCCACTGTCTGAGACCTTTAAGCCCTGTATTTTCTGTTGCAATTAGCCTGTCAGGGACTATTGAAACCGTAACACTGCACTGGAAATGATCCTGTTTGGCCATTTAATAATGATTCCGTCACTACTCCTCCCCCATATCCCCCTGGGTAATATTGTAATTACAGACAAATATGCACTGTTTCATTACCCTGCCATGGAACCTTAGTCTCATGTGTTGTCACTGGGCTGTTTATCAGTGTAAGTGAACATGCTGTTTTGATTACCGTGCTATGAGTAGTCTGTAATGAAAAAAGAGAGGTTGTCCAAAAGGGTTTTATTTCAGGGTAAAAGAATGGACTGTCAGGCGGTTATTTTTCAGCGTGAGGAGAAACAGATGCACAGAGTCAGGGAACTGATATGACGTTGCGCAAAAGGACTTCAAGTGCCAGCACAATAGAGCCTATTTAGAAGCAAGAAAGTGTGTATGTGTTTTTCCATCTCTTTGGTCAGGCGCTTAAGGGGATGGGCTAAGGACTGTAGGCTTTCCCGATATAGTGCACAACCCTGTGGCTCTGGTAAAAAATAGGCCATTCCCCAAGTCAGGGGAAATCCTTTGCCTAGACAAGCATAGCCCAGTTAAAGGTCAATAAATGTGAAGTAGACTTTATTTCAATATCTGTTCCTCTCTCTCTCAGATTGGGAAGGACAGAACTCTGACCTATGACCCCTGCTGTGTCAGCTACTTCTCCAAGGGGGAGTACATTGTGATGGGTGGCTCGGACAAGCAGGCCTCCCTCTACACCAAAGATGGGGTGCGGCTCGGCACCATCGGGGAGCAGAGCTCCTGGGTGTGGACCTGTAGAGTCAAACCTGACTCCAACTATGTGGTGTGTCTCTTTTCGTCACGTGTGTGTACATTTGAGTAAATGTCTGAGAGTGTTACGTGTGTGTGTCTAAAGTGAACTGTATTGGAACGCTATCATTTTAAATAGTGCTGATATGATGCTGAGACGTGTTGTGAAGAACGAAGAGCTGAAATGATAAAATGCTACTGACAGCGCTACAGATGTCATCTGTCAGATCAAGTGTTGATGCAACCTCATATCACTTTGGGACACATTTAGAGATGAGTTATTTTTAACTAATTTTGTGGAGAAAGCATCTGTGATCACCCATAGAGAACATGGAAGTAATATCACTATATCTTTCTTTTGGATTGTATTAATACTAACAACTCATATGGGAGGGCATAAGGTGCTACCTTGCTGACATCTCCACATTGTCTCAGACAGGGCTCTAACAAAAAGAAGGAACACCCTGTCTCTCTGTCTTTTCATGAAAGTGTTAATGGGAACCACTGCTACATTGAACTCTCATTTCCTCTCCTCTGTTTAGGTGTTGGGCTGCCAGGATGGGACCATAGCCTTCTTCCAGCTCATCTTCAGCACGGTGCACGGCCTGTACAAGGATCGCTATGCCTACAGAGACAGCATGACAGATGTCATCGTCCAGCACCTCATCACTGAACAGAAAGGTGGATTCATTTAGACTAGGGCTCCCCAACCCTGTTCCTGGAGAGCTACCCTCCTGTAGGTTATCTCTTCAACCCCAGTTGTAACTAACCTGATTGTGCTTATCAACCAGCTAATTATTAAAATCAGGTAGCGCTCCAGGAACAAGGTTGGATAGCTCTGATTTAGACAGTACACAGTGTTGTACTTCTCTTATTATAATTCAGAAAAGGCCTGTTTGTTTTATTAAAATTCAAATCTGTAGCACGTTGCGTGACCTTTTACCTCTTCAGGGTTAGCAGATCTGATGGAACTGGATGGGTGTAAGCAATACGGTGGTCCATTGGAAGGCTATGTAGAGTCACACCATCTGGTCTATTCAGGACTATTGGGGACTGGGATTATATGCCCTGTTCTAACTGTGCCTCCTACGTTTGTGCTTTCTTCATGCCCAGTGAGGATCAAGTGCAGAGAGCTTGTGAAGAAGATAGCTATCTACAGGAACCGCCTGGCCATCCAGCTGCCTGAGAAGATCCTCATCTACGAGCTGTACTCTGACGACTCCTCAGACATGCACTACCGCATCAAGGAGAAGATCTGCAGAAAGTTTGAGTGCAACCTGCTCGTGGTCTGCTCCCAGCACATCATCCTGTGTCAGGTGAGACTTCTTTCTACCCAATCCCAAAATCATACCCTATCACCTACTTCCCCCAGACACACATCTAAACTACAGTGTTAGTTGTGTCATATTATTTGCTCACATTAATGTCTGTATTTAGACTAAATACTTTGATTAATAACTGTTGTCCCGGGATTTGCTTTTGGCTTGAGGCTTTTCTCAAACACTCCGTTATAAGCATGTCCCTAAAGTGCCATACCAACACAAACTATTTGGCCTGACTCCGTAACACTGGCCTGCAGAGACATCGTCTCATGTGAATTATACTAATGCATCTGTGACAGATTGCGAAAGACCCTGCCGAGAGACATTAGCATGCTGTTATCATATTTGAAACCCAGTGAATTAGCGGTTAGCGCTGCGTCGCTACTCCAAAACACCCTAGAGAGAGAGGCCAGAGATGGATGGTTAGAGCCAGTGGTCGTCCAGATGTTTCTTCCTATCCTTCTTATAGGCTCCAGCTGTATCTGTGCTCCTTTAGGGCAGGGGTGGCAACAGGCAGCCCGTGGGCAAAAAACAGCCCGCAATAGTTTTTTTTATTGGGACCCCCAAAGTTTTTGGTAAAAAAATAAATATCAATTTCTTTTTTTCTTTGAAGGTTTTTTATTTATTTTTGTTGTTAAAAAAGACTGTACAATTACCATGGAAATCTGTTCCCAAGTATTTCCACAAATAAAAAAAGAGACATTATGTGATTATGTCTCAATGTAATCCAATAGAACCTCTGTATGGGCTTAGTTGTGGTCAATTTCCAGTGTACAAATTATTATAATTATTTCCCGGCCCCCGACCATCCGCTCTGATAAAAATCGGCCCGCGGCTGAATCTAGCTGCCTATCCCAGCTTAAGGGCGTAGGCTTCCTATTTCACAACAATGCATCCTTCTCTCATGCTGCCCTCGTTAAACTGACTATCCTATCGATCCTTGACTTTGGCGATGTCATTTACAAAGTAGCCTCCAACACTCTACTCAGAAAATTTGATGCAGTTTATCACAGTGTCATCTGTTTTGTCACCAAAGCCTCATATACTACCCACCACTGTGACCTGTATGCTCTCGTTGGCTGGCCCTCACTTCATATTTGTCGCCAAACCCACTGGCTCCAGGTCATCTATAAGTCTTTGTTGGGTTAAGCTCCGCCTTATCTCAGCTCACGGGTCACCATAGCAACACCCACCCGTAGCACGTGCTCCAACAGGTATATTTCACTGGTCACCCCCAAATTACTCCTTTGGCTGCCTTTCCTTCTAGTTCTCTGCTGCCAATGACTGGAAAGAATAGCAAAAATCACTGAAGCTGGAGACTCGTATCTCCCTCACTAACTTTACAGATCATTGCATCTGTACACAGCCCATCTGTAAATAGCCCACCCAACTACCTCATCCCCATATTATTATTTCTTTTTTTGCTCCTTTGCACCCCAGTATTTCTACTTACACGTTAATTTTCTGCACATCTATCACTCCAGTGTTTAACTGCTTAATGTTCATTATTTCGCCAATATGGACTATTTATTGCCTTACCTCCCTAATCTTACTTAATTTGCACACACTGTATATATAGTTTTCTATTGTGTTATAGACTGTACATTTGTTTATTTCATGTGTAACTCTGTGTTGTTTATGTCGCACTGCTTTGCTTTATCTTGGCCAGGTTGCAGTTGGAAATGAGAACTTGTTCTCAACTGGCCTATCTGGTTAAATAAAGGTGACATAAAAAAATAGAGACTCTGTCACTTAGTCTCTTTTCCTCAGCAATCAGAAAGCCTAAATGAGGCGGGGAGGAGTGAGAGGTTACCAACACAGCACTGTGGAACCTGGCTGGATGTCTCTGGTGGTTTCCTCTCTGGTTTGTGTCTCTGTGGTTTGACAGAGAGGAGGAGGGGAGGGGGAGCAGTCCGGAGTTAACTCTGTGTATTATTTTCCCCTAAATCTGTGTGTGTGTGACAGAAGTGCTTTAAATCTGCCTCTAATAGCCCTGCTACAGCTTCACCAACTGAGGCTGATGGTTTCTCTGTTAAGACTGTCTAACCTCTGACCGGGCTGTGGTTGTCTGTGTCAAATCAAATCAGACTTTATCTTCACAGAGAATTGAATGAGAATGAAAAATATGGATAGAAAGATTAGAAGGATATATTAAGAGCAAGTGTAAACTATTAAAAGTAGACAAAATAGTAGTGATGAATGAATTACAGTAGTGGCCAGATAATGCATAAAATATACTAAATAGATATGCCTGTTTTTGATGCTCCGGTGTTTTAACATGGTGGTATTCTTACTTTGTCTGGCTATCTAAACTCCTTACTCTGGCCTAAAGATATGCCACGCCCACAGACGTTAGTTTCTTCTCTACAATGAGTCTGGATCTAAGTACCTCCCCAATGATTTCTAGAACGCAAACACATTCTAGACGTTCTGATTAGTCCCAGAAACCGATGAGTTGGGTCAGATCCAGAACACATATGGGTAAAGCAGGGTTTTGAAAATTCGTAAATGCCTTTGATACTCTGATTGGTTAGAAATTATCGCTGATGACTTTGTTTTGTACAACACCCCTCATATTGACATCACCACAAATTACTTCAATGATGGCAGAATGAAGTATCTCAGAATGAAGTACAGTATGTAGCGAGTTGTCAGGCAAATTGTCACTGTCTCCTCTCTGACCCTCCTCTTCAGGAGAAGAGGCTGCAGTGTCTGTCCTTCACCAGTATCAAGGAGAAGGAGTGGCTTATGGAGTCTCTGATTCGCTACATCAAAGTGATTGGTGGCCCACCGGGCAGAGAGGGCCTACTGGTGGGGCTGAAGAATGGAGCTGTGAGTATGACTGACAGACAGACATACAGTACACACATACTCTTAGCTAACTTACTTGTATTTATCCAGGTTAGTCTTATTGAGATGCTATTTCCTGTGCCTCAATTCAATCAAATCCTATGGTATTAATTTTCTCTTCAGATCCTAAAGATCTTTGTTGACAACCCATTTGCCATCACACTGCTGAAGCAGTCTACGTCTGTGCGTTGTCTGGACATGAGTACATCCCGCAGCAAGCTGGCTGTGGTGGACGAACACAACACCTGCCTGGTTTACGACATCCACACCAAGGAGCTGCT
This sequence comes from Oncorhynchus mykiss, assembly GCF_057628025.1. Taxonomy (NCBI): domain Eukaryota; kingdom Metazoa; phylum Chordata; class Actinopteri; order Salmoniformes; family Salmonidae; genus Oncorhynchus; species Oncorhynchus mykiss. The sequence continues at coordinate 62,120,989 of NC_143037.1, forward strand.
CTTCCAGGTCAGAGGTTAGGGGTCACGAGTTATTAAGGCCAAGGTCGAGGTGGCTTCAAATTAAAATGAGGGTTCACAGGTTATGTTTGTGGGGGTAAAGTGTAACACCCATCTCCCTTGCTGTCCCACTCCTTTCCTTCGCCTCTGTTTCCCCTGACTTCCCTCTCTCTGTGATCTTCCTTCCCTACTTCCCAGGAGCCCAATGCTAACAGCGTAGCCTGGAACACCCAGTGTGAGGACATGCTGTGTTTCTCAGGCAGTGGCTACCTCAACATCAAGGCCAGTAACTTCCCAGTGCATCAGCAGAAGCTGCAGGGCTTCGTGGTGGGCTACAACGGCTCCAAGATCTTCTGCCTGCACGTGTACTCCATGTCTGCCGTGGAGGTGCCTCAGGTGGGCTGGAAGACTAATACTTGAAGAACTGAGCTTTATTTTTCTTCTGTTTAGTTGTGTTTCTAATTATATGTTGAATTGACTGGTTCCCTCTTCCTTTCCCTTCTCCCTAGTCGGCTCCCATGTACCAGTATCTGGAGAGGAGGATGTTCAAGGAGGCCTATCAGATCGCCTGCCTGGGTGTGACTGACAGTGACTGGAGGGATCTGGCCACGGAAGCACTGGAGGGGCTCGACTTTGACACCTCTAAGAAGGTCAGACACACACACACACACACTTTTTCAACCAGGAACCACTGCAATGCTAGTGTCCATCACTAGATGGTGCAGCCTGAAGCTATTGGTATGTTGAACCTCTCTCATCCTAGTTTGACTAGTGTGATAGAATAGCTGAAGGATGTGGTCTGAGTGGATTCTCTGGGTACTGTAAGAGTTCCACTCATTCTGTTTACACGTGTGTCTCTCCCTCTCTCAGGCATTCATCAGAGTACGAGACCTGCGCTACCTGGAGCTCATCAACAGCATTGAGGTACAATATGGCACAGACACACTCCCCTCACATGAATAATGAATTAGTCTGAATTGTATGAATCCAAGATCAGAGTTTGTGGCTGTAGAAAACAGAACGGACCACATAGCTTTAATCAGGATGGATTTACTGGCTGACCAGAGCTGCCCATGACATCATCAAAGCAGTAGCGGTGCATGGGTAAAAAGCTAAGCCAGAAACAAATGCCATATTACAACATATCTGTTGTGATTATTGCGTTGTTTGCTCTATAACCTGTTAGTTCATATGCCTTGCGACCGTGATATATAGACCTAAGGCCGAGACAATAAGAAGACAGTGGCAAAATAAATTCAATCACACCTTTATTTCATCACAAAACCAGAGAGCAACCTCTGTCTGGTGAAGTCCACAAAGCATAATGAATGCATGTAACCAATAGTTACATGTTCTACAGCATGGTCAAGAAAGTACATGTTTCCTACATTTTCGGACTACTAAACAACCATTGATTTAGAACCGTGGAGAGTTAGTACAAGTCAACATCATCTAATCACCTATGCTTAGTCTAATACAGTGACAATTAAAAAATACCAAAAAACATTTATGGTGTGGCTCTCCCTGGTTCTGATTTGTGTGTGTGTGTGCGTTTGTGCAAGTTAAAAAAATATGTTGACTCACCCTACTTGCAGAGAAACGCCAATGAATGCCATCCTCCTCTCTTTCATGTTGACGAAACAGTCTATGTACTGTCATACAGTACACACTTTTATATCATTTTTATTTACCTGGCTAAAATGCTTGCTGGCTAGCCTAACTTCCTTTCATGGACAACGTTAGCTAGTTAACATTAGCCTTCTACATCTAGTTACATATTGAACATCCATCCTCTCAGGCCAGGGGCACAATGCAGTTTATGGTTGGATCAGAATCCCCATTATAATCATTGGCCAGTATGGGGATTTAACTAAAACCACATGTCCAAATCCCTGTCTCCACCCATGGCTAATTTAGGAAAGGGCCAAGTTTAGCTAGCTAGCCACCGGAGGACAACAACATAACGAGATGCAACATTTCAAGTTGTTTCTATCGATGATGTATTTCTCTGTGATAGGAGTGAAGCCAAATCTAAACTGGCTTCTCTTTTCTTTGGTGTGCCAGGGACCATTCACAGTTGAGCTCACTCAGTGATTGGTCGCTGGCTTCCCTTGCATTCAACGCTATGGTGCTGCAACAATGTCATACTCTTTATGACCAGATATCTGGCCTACACATACGGAGACAGAGGAGTGCTGTTTCGCTCACTCGGATGCTTTCTCTGGAGAGATACAGTATATTCAGCCTCTTGTGAATTTAAGGAAAATTCTGAAAACACAGAGAGACGAAAAATAAATGATTTAATGACTTTTTTCTTAGTACATTTTTTGGCACCATGAATACACGCCACTGCATCAAGGTGAGACAGAGGAAGGGAATTGTTGGAATTGTTTCCCTGATTAAAGGCCCAGTGGAGTCTAAAACGGAATTTCCTGTGTTTTATATATTTCCACACTATGAGGTTGGAGTAATACTGTGAAATTGTGAAAAATATGATAATGCACATTTAGTCTAAGAGCTATTTGAAAAGACCACCTGTAATTTCAGCCTGTTTTGGTGGGATGGAGTTTTGGCCTGCCTGGTAACATCACCAAGCGGTAAATTAGTTAATAGACCAATAACAGCTAGTTTTCTGTTTTCCCCTCCCCACTCAGACCACTCCCAGACAGTCCCAGCAAAATTCTTGCTTGAGAAATTGCTCTTTGCTAAGAAGCTATTTTGATTGAAAACAATCACAGTAAGGTTCTTAATTGTCACCTAGCAATGAGTTAATATTGAGTTCAAAAAGGGCTGCTTTGGACTTTCAGTTCTTTTTGTGTGTTGAGTGTAGACATGGAAACAATGGATCATTGAATTCCACGAAACAGCCTTTGTGTCTGTGTGTGCATACTGTATGAAATAAACTGAGTGTACAAAACATTAAGAACACCTGCTCTTTCCATGACATAGACGGACCAGGTGAATCCAGGGAAAGCTAGGATCCCTTATTGATCTTAAATCCATTTCAAACAGTAGATGAAGGATTTTTAAGCCTTGAGACAATTGAGACATGGATTGTGTTTGTGTGCCATTCAGAGGGTGAATGGGCAAGACAAAATATTTAAGTGCCTTTGAACGGGGTATGGTAGTAGGTGCCAGGCGCCCCGGTTTGTGTTAAGAACTGCAGCGCTGCTGGGTTTATCATGTTCAACAGTTTCCCGTGTCAAGAATGGTCCACCACCTAAAGGACATCCAGCCGACTTGACACAACTGTGGTAAGCATTGGAGTCAACATGGGCCTGCAACTCAATATTAGGAAGGTGTTCTTAATGTTTTGTAAACTCGGTGTACGTGAGACTATGGACTGATAGTGGAGTATCAGGGTGAAACTGACTCCACTTTGTTAGCTCATGTCTTTCTCTGTGTCCATGCCGATGGATTGGCAGGAGAGGAAGAAGAGAGGTGAGAGCGACACTGAGCTGTTCCTTGCGGATGTCTATGCCTACCAGGGGAAATTCCACGAGGCTGCCAGGCTCTACAAGAGGACTGGCTTGGACTCCAGAGCTCTCAGCATGTACACGGACCTGCGCATGTTTGAGTACGCTAAGGTGAGTACAAGTACTCGCACACTCGCATAACCTCAAGTATGGCTAAAGGTGAGTGTTAGACATTGGACATTCACAGACCTTCGATGAATGTTTGAATGTGCCTATACTGTACACCCACACACTAATGCACGTTGCACACAGGCTCTACATACAAAATGTTCAAACATGTGAGACCCACACACACACACACACACACACACACACACACACACACACACACACACACACACAGACGTTCAAACTACGGGAGCATGTAGAGGTGATCCCAGCATGTGTTTTCACTCACTGTGTACTTATGCCAAATAGAGGACCTGTACATTGGCAGACCTCCTCCACATTTTTCATCTTCCCATACATCGCTAGATGTCTCGCTATATATCATCCCGGCAATACACACTCGCACACCATTTACATTTTTTCAATAAATACATATTTTTAAGGAAACATTTTTTTGCCATGGGGCATAGGGAAAGATGTGCAGGTTTATTTGCTAATATCATAATATTTTACCATGAGGCTCTGAAAAATGATTGCTATTTTAGAAGTAATTTCCTGCTATTCTGCACGTTTTTTTTGCAGTTTTAAAGCTAATTTCCTGTAATTCTATAAATACATTTCATGGCTTATGATGTGTTCTTATGCTATCTTGGGGACCCAACCTCCACTCCCCCCCCCAAAATAAATAAATCATCTAAGCTTGGTGGCATCCCGCCTTGCAGGGCTGTGGGTGTGTATGCTATTCCAATGACAGACAGACAGACAGACAGACAGACAGACAGACAGACAGACAGACAGACAGACAGACAGACAGACAGACAGACAGAGACACACACACACACACACACACACACACACACACAGAGAGAGTAGCATTACACGCTTCCAAGTGTCAGTTGTTGAATGGGAATTCTTTGATGAAGGGGTCAATTGAAGTTGAGACAATCTCGTGTTTAGTGTGTTTGTGTGTGGAGTGGTCACTGTGTGTGTGTTCACAGTAGCAGATGACACAGGCCTAATTCCTTTCCCCTGTGTGTGTGTGTGTGCGTTTTTTGTGGCTGCTGTATATTTGTGTGGCCATCTGTTCCTCGAGGCCATTTATTTTAGCGCTGGAGGACACCAGCGGGAGAATCCTGGCCCTGTTTATGTGACTCCATGTCCCCCCTCTCCAGGCCCTGACCCAGATGGGCCTGTCTGTCTCACCCACCCTCCCTCTCTTCCTGTCCCTCTGTAGGAGTTTGTGGGCGCGGCAGACCCTAAAAACACTCGCATGCTGATGTCCAAGCAGGCCGACTGGGCTAAGAACAGCAAGGAGCCGCGGGCCGCTGCTCAGATGTACCTGACTGCAGGAGAACACCTCAAAGCCATCGACATCATAGGAGAACACGGCTGGGTCGACATGTGGGTAGCACACACATACACACATACATACATACATACATACAGTGGGGCAAAAAAGGATTTAGTCAGCCACCAATACTTATTTTCCACCATAATTTGCAAATATATTCATTAAAAATCCTACAATGTGATTTTCTGGAGAAAAAAAATCTCATTTTGTCTGTCATAGTTGAAGTGTACCTATGATGAAAATTACAGGCCTCTCTCATCTTTTTAAGTGGGAGAACTTGCACAATTGGTGGCTGACTAAATTATTTTTTGCCCCACTGTACATACATACATACCCACACAGCTCTTGGTTCTCCTCTCTTTGTCCCTCCTGTGAGTCATGGTGTCATGTGAAAGCGTGGTGGGTGTGTGATTGGGAAGCAGGCAGATACATAAGGCTGGTCCTGTGGTCCTATCAGGGCTCCCCACGGGCTCCCTCTCTGACCCAGTGTCTGCTGCTTGTCAATCACACCCCCACTCTGGCCCAGACCACCTAGGCTAAGGCAGGCCCAGCATAACAAATACAGGGAAAGACTGGTTGGCCCCGTTAAGCTTTATCAGGCTCGACAGCTTCCCATACTACACACATTAACACACACACACACACCCTCCCACTCCATCTGATCTCATCTCTCCTCAACTCCCCTATCAGGCTGATTGACATAGCCCGTAAGTTGGATAAGGCGGAGCGCGAACCACTGGCTAAGTGTGCGGCCTACTTCCAGAAGCTGAAGCACCATGGTTATGCCTCTGAGACCTACTCCAAGATGGGAGACCTGCAGGCCCTGGTGCATCTGCACGTGGAGGCACGACACTGGGATGAGGTCAGTCAGAACCATTCACATTTCACTTATGGTCCTTACACCTGTTGGACACAGCTACAGTATTGTATCTTACTTGGCTCATCAGAAAGTATACCTCATACATCAAATTAGTGGATTCGGCTATTTCAGCCACACCCGTTACTGACAGGGGTATAAAATCTAGCACACAGCCGTGCAATCTCCATAGGCAGTAGAATGGCCCGTACTGAAGAGCTCAGTGACATTCAATGTGGCACTGTCATAGAATGCCAGCCAGTCAGTTTGTCAAATTTAAAATGTCTGCCCTGCTAGAGCTGCCCTGGTCAACTGTAAGTGCTGTTATTGTAAAGTGGAAACGTCTAGGAGCAACAATGGCCACAAAACCTCACAGAATGGGACCGCTGAAGTGCGTAGTGTGGAAAAATCATCTGTCCTTGGTTGCAACACTCACTACCAAGTTCCAAACTGCCTCCGGAGGCAACTATTCGTCGGGAGCTTCATGACATGGGTTTCCTTGGCCGAGCAGCCACACACAAGCCTAAGATCACCATGCGCAATCCCAAGCGTCGGCTGGAGTGGTGTAAAGCTTGTTGCCTTTGGACTCTGGAGCAGTGGAAACGCGTTCTCTGGAGTGAGGAATCACCCTTCACCATCTGGCAGTCCGACGGACTAATCTGGGTTTGGCGGATGATAGGAGAATGCTACCTGCCCGACTGCATAGTGCCAACTCTAAAGTTTGGTGGATTAATTATGGTCTGGGGCTGTTTCTCATGGTTCGGGCCAGGCCCCTTAGTTCCAGTGAAGGGAAATCTTAACACTACAGCATACAATGACATTCTAGACAATTCTGTGCTTCCAACTTTGTGGCAACAGTTTGGGGAAGGCCCTTTCCTGTTTCACCATGACAATGCCCCCATGCACAATGCAAGGTCCATACAGGAAAGGTTTGTCAAAATCCGTTTGTAACACCTTGACTGGCCTGCATAGAGCCCTGACCTCAACCCCATCGAACATCTTTGGGATGAGCCAGGCCTAATCGCCCAACATCATTGCCTGACCTCACTAATGCTCTTGTGGCTGAATGGAAGCAGGTCCCCGCAGCAATGTTCCAACATCTAGTGGAAAGCCTTCCCAGAAGAGTGGAGGCTGTTGTAGCCGCAAAGAGGGGACCAACTCCATATTAATGCCCAGGATTTTGGAATGACGATACTTTTAGCCATTTAGTGTAGGTCTAACCCAGAACAAAGAAAATTACACTGCAAATTTACTGGAACAATACAAACTGAAACCATGTTCTATAAAACCAGAGCAAAGCTGCCAGCCAAGCTAGAGATTTCCTCTAAAGCTCTGCCTAGGATGACTAGAATGTGAGAAGCACCCAGCGGTCCAAAGCACTAAAGAGCCTTAGCTAAGAACTTGTTTCTGTTTTGACTCAACTGCCCCATCAGAGCAGCGCATACCACAGACCCAGCTAGCAGATTTGGTTATTTGGAAGTTGTGGGAACTTACGTTTTTGGTTTCCCATTAGTTCTGGGAACAAAGCCATAAATATTTTAAACATTCTGAGAATGGAAGTGAACATTTTGCCTGTTCAGGGAATGCAAATTTTTAGGTTGCAGGGAGGTTCTGGGAATATTTTATTATTGTTCTAAAAACTGAAATGATAGGTTATTTGAAGGTAATTAAATAATGTTCTGAGAACATTCCAATAAGATTTTTAATAACACAGCTATCTTTGGGTTAACTGTTTTGAACTCCAAGAACAGATAGGACACATGGAAATGAATTTGGTTAGGCATTAGTCATGTAAACACATTACATTTGTATTTTTATTTTGCCACGGTATCCGTGTGATTTGATCCTGTGATCTTCTGTTCTCTGTCCATGGAATTAGTCCACTGCGCCACTAGCATGGAGCTACTGTAGCATGCCAATGTTTTTTAACTCATACAAAGCTGTTGATTTTTGTCTATTCAAAATAGTCCCCATTTCAATTGAAACAAGCACTCATTAAGTTTAGGTGTGGCCAATTAGTGGGTGGGGCCAACACACCTGAACACACTTAACAAGATAGAGGATAGAGTTTTGGTAACGCTGAAAATTGAATGTATATAAATAGCATTCTTAGAACGTTCTTTGAACGTTAATAATGTTTACTTGTGTTTTTTATGGGTCGTTTTCTTAATGTTCTGAGAAAATGACATTAAATAGAACCATGAGGAAACCTGCAGAAAACGTTATGCTGAAGTACTGAAATTCACACAGAAGAACGTTGTTCTTGGAGCAATTTGAGAGCATTGCTTTAAATAGAACAATGAGGAAACCTGTAGGAGACATTACGCTGAAGTACTGAAATTCCCACCTAAGAAACATAAGGTTGTCAGAACGTTATGTGCTAGCTGGTTATCCTGCACCATTACCAGAATGTTGTGGGAAGGTTGTATGTAAAATAACCATAGGACAACCACACTCTAACCAAGCTCTAAGAAACATATGGTTCTCAGAATGTTATGTGTTAGCTGGGGAGACATGGAGAAAATACTAAATGTTCTAAGTGTTTAAGCGAGTTATGAGTGGAACTGAGAGCAAACGTGTGATTTCCACTGTGAAACAGAGAGAATGCCAAAAGACTACAACATTAAATCCCATTCATATTGTATGAATCATGCACAGCGTCTGAGGAGCTTTCTCACCCGTTCGTTCATTTGATTCTGAGAGAGAGAAAGGACGAGAAAAAGAGAAGGTGGAAGGCTTAATGAAAGTCTTGCTATTGGACAATTAGGTTAATCAATCAAGATGACAGGCAGGTATGCCTCTGTAGGCTACTGTCATACAATTCTACTACAGCATGTCACTCAAACAACCATAGCTGCACACTAATTGACCATGACATGAAATCAGTCTAATATGCTAACCTTAACATATGACAGTAGTAATGAGCTCTGTTAATGTTTTGGCTAGATGTGTCTGTTTTAAAGCCTGTGTTAATAATCACTGACAATTTCTAGGCAAATTATCCTGGGCATATTGCCTCAAAGACAGACGATACAGTAAACCTAATAAACATTCTAAGTGATATAATCTGGTTATATGTAAGGCATCTGATTGAGCCTTTCTTCCCCTCTCTCCCCCAGGCCTTCGCTCTGGTGGAGAAACATGCCCAGTTTAAAGATGACGTCTATGTGCCCTACGCTCAGTGGCTGGCTGAGAACGACCGCTTTGAGGAGGCACAGAAAGGTGAGGATGGAGAAAGAGAAGAGAGAGAATGCTCATCCCAATATGTTATAGGAGCTCGATGTTTGATGTTCCCACATTTTGTGGTAACTTTGCCAAGAACATGTCGGCTGAAACATCTTATCACTAGTTTCTATAAAAATCCCATTTTGTGCACCTAACATTGAGCATATCTCAGATCATTCTGGAATCAGAACTATATCAATGTATCATAGAAAACCACAGAGGGCTGTAAGGGCATTGTCAGTTCGTATAACATAGGGTACATATGGAATCCATATCAAGCTTGGCCCGTGTTGTTATATCCAAGCGTTCTTCACTCCTCCCTCTGCAGTGCTGCTCTCTCTATTCACTGTAAAACATCATCCTCAGTTAGAGACAGAGCAAGTCCTGACTGCTTACAGTGTTACATGCCATGTATATTTCCAATCAGCACTATAACAAGCAGCTCTTAATGATGATTACCCATGTGAGCAGAAGAACTGTCATCACCACATGGCTGTACACTGAGTGTACATAATATTAAGAACACCTGCTCTTTCCATGACAGACTGACCAGGTGAATTCAGGTGAAAACTATGATCCCTTATTGATGTCACCTGTTACATTCACTTCAGTCAGTGTAGATGAAGACAATTGAGACATGGATTGTGTCCAGAGGGTGAATGGGCAAGACAAAAATACCAAAAAGGGTATGGTAGAAGGTGCTAGGTGCACCAGTTTCAGCGTGTCAAGAACTGCAACGCTGCTGGGTTTTTGCTCAACAGTTTCCTGTGTGTTTCAAGAATGGTCCACCACCCAAAGGACATCCAGCCAACTTGACACACCTGTGGTAAGCATTGGAGTCAACATGGGCCAGCATCCCTGTGGAACGCTTTCGACACCTTGTAGAGTCCATGTCCCAACGAGGCTTTCCTGAGGGCGAAAGGTGGTGCAACTCAATATTAGGAAGGAGTTCCTAATCTTTTGTACACTCAGTGTATAATTATGATCCCTGCATGCCTATTAATGTACAGTACCAGGGATTTTTCAGGGGGGTTGGGGGGAGCTAGACATTCAGGGAGAATAGAAATTCCAAAAACAATGAATTTTGCAATATAATTTATTATTATGTTTGAGCAAAATAACACAGCATTAGCCACGGCAAAATGCATAGAATTGCAGGAAATTAGCTTTAAAACTGACCAAATTTCTCTCATCTCCATGTAGACATTTGAGAACAATTTCTCTCAAAATCAGCAGCACCGACGAGCCAATCGCACCCCCTGCCACACGCCTAAGCTCCTTTTTGATCCATAAAAAACCCTGAGTGCTGTATCCAATCCATCCTGCATAATATAGTATAGAGTTGAACAGGCCTGTCTGTGTTTCAGCCTGGTAGTAATCTGGCGTCGTGCTGACTGTATTGTGTTTTAGTGGGGGAGTAATGCTGTATTGTGCCACCACCACAGTGATTGTAATTGACTTTAGGCCCCTGTAGCATTGTACCCTGGTGGTTCCTCACCTGGCAGGGCTGACTGGTCACTGACTGTAACTCCTCACCAACGTAACATTGTTGTAACTGAGAGGGTGTGTGTGTGTGTGTGTGTGTGTGTGTGTGTGTGTCTAGCTGTATGTATGTGTGTGTATAGGACACATGGGCAATTCAATTAAAGGGATACTTTGGGATTTTGGCACTGAGGCCCTTGTATCTACTTCCCCAGAATCAGATGAACTTGTGGATACCAAATTATGTCTCTTGTGTCCAGTTTGAAGGAAGTTAGAGGTGGGTTTCGCGAGCCAATGCTAGTACGCGTTAACATAATGACTGGAAGTCTATAGGTATCTGCTAGCACATAAAAATGGTATCCACAAGTTCATCTGACTCTGGGGAAGTAGATAAAGGGCCTCTGCCAAAATCCCGAAGTATGCCTTTAAAATGTATTCCAAACAAAAAACATTGATTTCAAAGTTTAACAAACCATATAACTCCATTCACAAAGACTACTTTTAACAATTCACACCAAACATTTTATAATAATGCAAAATTTGGTAACATAATTTCTGTCAAATCTGCCTCAGTTTTTTTTATGTGACCTCGTTTTCCCCAAAAAAGATCTGCTCCGAATTAATATTAAAAGATGTCTGCAGAAAGAATGTGGTGTCAGCGATGACATGACACCTAAAAATATATTTTGGTTATTGCAATTGAAGTGGATTTACACCTGATAACAGAATTATGGTTACAAAATGTCATAATTTGACCCTGATCTGTACTACACAGGAATGCATAATTATGGATATGAATGTCGTTACCTTCATGGTGATGTATCCTAAATAGGTACACAAAGGTAGAAATATGCAATATCCTCCTTTGCATATTTGGGTATTATCCTACACACTGGCTATTATTTTAATCAGGGCCACCACCAAACAAGACCACATTTTGTTGGGTTGGACCGCACCAAATCTGAGCCATCCATAGACGTCTACAGTATGTTTAACACGTTTGGACATCAAAGTACAGCACTATAGAGTACAATACCACACAGAACAGTAGAGTACAGCATAGTCAAGTAGAGTATAGTTCAGTAAAGTAGCGTATAGTTCAGTACAGTACATTATAGTGTATTCAAGTGTGCTCTACTATGTACTGTACTGAACTCGACTGTACTTTTCTTTACTGTACCCTACTGTGCCTTACTGTAATGTGTTGTTCAAAACTGTGAAACAGTTTGGTCCGGTCATCAGATATCTGGACGTTGAAATCAAGGTTGGTCCGGATTGGACCGGAAAACTGACCGGTGGACTGACCAAATTTCAACTACTTTTCAGCATCCGTTGATGTCCGACACCGACCGGTGTCGGCCGGTGCTCAGTGGCTCAGGATGCTGGTCACAGTAAATAGAAAGAGAGGGGACTCGTGGGTAGGTTTACGTGCGTATTCCAGATAATAGCTCATATTCCGGTTTAGGTCTAATTTAGGATCAGTTTACATGCACCTTTGAAATCCCGCTCATGAGTTTCCATCCCTGCATGCATAAATAAACATAATATTCATAATTGTCTGTCATTACTTGATGCTCTAGAATATTAAATAAAGCCATGCTCACCAGAATGTCATAAATCGATAGAATGAATATAGCATCCACGATCCAGTTGACATCGGTACATTTTTCTCATTCATTTCTGCTTCTCTCGCATGCCAAAGACACTTAGGGAATGGGGAGATTTTCCGTGCAAGATTTCCAAATGACATCAGTTTGTTGATCGATATTAAGGAAATGAAAAGCTGTGAAAACGATCCAACATGTTTTTGAGTTTGTCTTCGATGCATATTTTATGTGGTTGAAAGTGAAATGCTGTCAGCTTTTATGTCACTGAAAAAAGTTGCAGGGTTAGTCTACACAGCACAGTCCCTAATTGCACATTTGCATTTTCTCAAGATGAAAGAAATAAATCATATTTCTCCACTCCTGTTCCCGATAAAAAATTACATTTTACAGCAAGAAACACTTAATTCTGCATGAGTTAATATCATAAAAGCCTACGTGTGGCATGCTCCTATGAACGTCACATATTGGTGCTCATGGGTCCTTTTGCATGGAAACGACCACATGTTTATTGGAGTTGTGCTTTCTAAGTGGCATGCTGTTTGAAATTTGGGAGTGGGTTTGTTTTAGAAGATGTCTGTTTGTGGTTACTAGTGAAAAATGAGGAAAACATTGTCTCGAATACGTTAAGTACAAATTGTCCCTGGTGTGTAAGTGTGTGTCTGTGATATTGTTCAACTCTTGCAGCCTTAGAATGAAAGGGGTATAATGGGAAAGGGCTCAGCTCCTATAAGGCTGAAACTCTATTGTCCATGCAATAGAAGCAGTGTTAAGCTCCGCTCTGGCTCGCAATGTTCCCCCTTCCTCGCTGCAATTAAGTCTCTTCCCTCCCTTCTCTCCTCCCACCGCAGCTTTCCACAAGGCGGGCCGACAGAGCGAGGCTGTGAAGGTGTTGGAACAGCTTACCCACAATGCCGTGGTGGAGAGCAGGTTCAATGACGCAGCATATTATTACTGGATGCTCTCTATGCAGTGTCTGGACATCGCTAGGGGTACGTAGGTCTACTGACACCAATATACCTCTTACTACTATCACCACTGAATTCCTACTGTAACTGGTTCATTTTGATTTTGGTGTGTGGGTGCGTGTGTGTGTGTGTGTGTGGGGGGGTGCGGGGTGCGGGGTGCATGTGTGTGTGTCACAGAAAACGAGGAGAGGAAGGAGGAGATGCTGAAGAAGTTCAAGCGTTTCCAGCACCTGGCTGAGCTCTACCATGTTTACCACTCAATACAGCGTTACACAGTAAGATGCTCACCACAGCTGAAGGTAGGGACAGAGTAGAGCCAAGTAAGTATAGTTAAGACTAAGTTGAGGTTGAGTTCAGAAAAGTAAAGAAGTTAAGAATAGGCGGGGTTGAGAGAGTTGAGAAAGGTAGACCGCAAAAAATCCCTTCAGTCCCTTAGTTGAAATAGGAAATGCTTCTGGAATCCTGTGGTTGATAATTAATCAGGATAACCCCTCCCACCAGCAGCGCCACCCCCCTCGCCAGTGCTTGGTTCTAAACAAGCTATGCCTGGTTATAAGCACTCTGTCTCTTTAGGCTGGTTTGCTGTGGCTGCAGTACTTCTGGCCTTTGTCTGTGTTCTCTCTCACTCTCTCTCTCTCTCTCTCTCACACACACACACACACACACACACACACACACACACACACACACACACACACACACACACACACACACACAGAGTACTAGCCACACCCCTGAAGTGAGGAATCCCTGTGATTGAGTCCAGAGCAGGAACCTTCTATACCTCACTTTAACTCTCCCAGGCACCTGGCTGTGCTGAGCCATCAAACACCATGGGAGCTAGCTGGCGCTGTACGCTAATGAACACTCCCTGCCTCTGAACCTAGCCCCTGTGAGAGCAGTGTTCTGTGCTGTGAAGGGAGTCTGTGGCACAGCTCAGGCTATTCATCATCTTCAGACTAGTGTTTAAGGCAGGAGAGAGAAGAAGAGAGATGGAGAAGAAGAGGGGGAGGGACAGACACAGGATCATTGTGCCTCTGAGACTCTTACAAAGATGCCCAAAGCTGTGTGTATTTGATTGATGTTGGTATGCTCTCTCTCTCTCTCTCTCTGCCTCCCCCTGGTACTCTACCTGCCTCTAATTTTCTGTCTCTTTCTCTGCATCCCCTCTCCCTTTCTGCTACATCTACCTGCCTCTATTTCCCTCTCTCCCTCTCTCCCTCTCTCTCTCCCATCCTTCTCTGCCTCCCTTCTTCCCCCTTCTTGCTACCTTTCCCTCCTCTCTCTCTTTTCTCCTTTCTCCAGGATGAACCCTTTAGCTCCCATATGCCTGAGACGCTCTTTAACATCTCCAGGTACCTCCTACACAACCTCACCAAGGACGTGCCACTGGGCATCTCCAAAGTGTATCCTTCCAATGTTAAAATTAATCCTACAGGTCGGAACCAGTATGCTCAAATCTATGTGTCCAATGTCACCTTAAATGTTCATAGAGTTCACAGGCTGATTACCTGGTGAGGTATAGAGAACATTAAGGAAAAAGAGAGAGAGGAAGTTGGTTCCACGGAACAAACAGGGTAGAGGAAACAGACCAGCACGACCACGTGAAGGGAGATGGGCAGGAAGAGAAGACGCTAGAAAGAGGCACATTTTCATTTACCAAAACAAACCCACTGATTACCCCCCCCCCCCCCCCCCCCCACACACACACACACACACACACACACACACACACACACATATACATAGAGAAAAAGGGGTAGGAGCATGGGGAAGGAAATACCAGGCTTCCAGAAAGAAATTAGGGCTCTGCAGCTGGAATCCTCTCTGGCCACACGGTGCCGCTCGGAAAAGTTTGAACCAGGATTTATGGTCTTAGCAGGCTCTGGTCTGAATAATGTGGCACAACGTCACGGAAAGCATCACATTCATCACAGAACCGTAGATGAGTTTTTAGCAATCCTGATACTGGGACTGGAGGAGCAGAGAGGAGAGCTGTTGGAGCTAGTGGAGGAATCCCAGTTACAGGGCTTCTGCAGCTGCAAGTCATTGACCTGGTGTTGCCTTTCTCCAAGGGCTCCTCAGTGCACAACAATCTCAATCCTTACAAATACAAACAGGCAGCAATTTCCTGTGCTCAAACACACACATGCAAGGATGATTACACAAACACTTACACACAAGTATACATTCCTCTAATCACAGCACTTTTAAAGGAAAAGCCAAGGTAGTTATTTTAGAGAGGATCAGTGTACCCATCACAGAGCCAAACAGAGAGAATAGGACTTGTGGTTGCTGGCAGTGGCTATGTTTAACATACATACACAGCTCTGATGAGTGTGTAGTGCCAATTGTGTGCCCAGTCCCCGATCTTGAGTTCTTGTTCTAGAGTCGGAAGACATTTCCATTAGGCAATAAGTTCATTTTGGCCTGTCCTACCCTAATACACTATACAGTTGAAGTTGGAAGTTTACATACACCTTAGCCAAATACATTTAAACTCAGTTTTTCACAATTCCTGACATTTAATCCTAGTACAAATTCCCTGTCTTAGGTCAGTTAGGATCACCACTTTATTTTAAGAATGTGAATGTCAGAATAATAGTAGAGAGAATGATTGTTTTATTTAAGCTTTTATTTCTTTCATCACATTCCCAGTGGGTCAGAAGTTTACATACACTCAATTAGTATTTGGTAGCATTGCCTTTAAATTGTTTAACTTGGGTCAAACATTTCGGGTAGCCTTCCACAAGCTTCCTTGGGTACATTTTGGCCCATTCCTCCTGACAGAGCTGGTGTAACTGAGTCAGGTTTGTAGGCCTCCTTGCTCACACATGCTTTTTCAGTTCTGCCCACACATTTTCTATAGGAATGAGGTCAGGGCTTTGTGGTGGCCACTCCAAAACCTTGACTTTGTTGTCCTTAAGCCATTTTGCCACAACTTTGGAAGTATGCTTGGGGTCATTGTCCATTTGGAAGACCCATTTGTGACCAAGCTTTAACTTCCTGACTGATGTCTTGAGATGTTGCTTCAATATATCCACATACATTTTCCTCATGATGCCATCTATTTTGTGAAGTGCACCAATCCCTCCTGCAGCAAAGCACCCCCACAACATGATGCTGCCAACCGTGCTTCACGGTTGGGATGGTGTTCTTCGGCTTGCAAGCATCCCCCTTTTTCTTCCAAACATAACGATGGTCATTATGGCCAAACAGTTCTATTTTTGTTTCATCAGACCAGAGGACATTTCACCAAAAAGTACGAACTTTGTCCCCATGTGCAGTTGCAAACCGTAGTCTGGCTTTTTTATGGCGGTTTTGGAGCAGTGGCTTCTTCCTTGCTGAGCGGCCTTTCAAGTTATGTCGATATAGGACTCGTTTTACTGTGGATTTTGATACTTTTGTACCTGTTTCCTCCGCATCTTCACAGGGTCCTTTGCTGTTGTTCTGGGATTGATTTGCACTTTTCGCACCAAAGTACGTTCATCTCTCAGAGACAGAACGCGTCTCCTTCCTGAGCGGTATGACGGCTGAGTGGGCCCATGGTGTTTATAGTTGCGTACTATTGTTTGTACAGATGACCGTGGTACCTTCAGGTGTTTGGAAATTGCTCCCAAGGATGAACCAGACTTGTGGAGGTCTATAATTTGGCTGATTTCTCTATATTTTCCCATGATGCCAGAAGGCACAGTGCCAACTGTAAAGTTTGGTGGAGGAGGAATATTGGTCTGGGGCTGTTTTTCATGATTTGGGATAGGCCTTTTAGTTCCAGTGAAGGGAATCGTTAACGCTACAGCATAGAATGACATTCTAGATGATTCTGAGCTTCCAACTTTGTTGAAATAGCTTGGGGAAGGCCCTGTTCTGTTTCAGCATGACAATGCACAAAGCAAGGTCCATACAGAAAAGGTTTGTCAAGATCGGTGGGGAAGAACTTGACTGACCTGCACAGAACCCTGACCTCAACTCCATCAAACACCTTTGGGATGAATTTGAAATCTGACTGCGAGCCCTAATCACCCAACATCATTGCCCAACGTCACTAATGCTCTTGTGGATGAATGGAAGCAAGTCCCCGCAGCAATGTTCCATCGTCTAGTGGAAAGCCTTCCCAGAAGAGTGGAGGCTGTTATAGCAACAAAGAGGGGACCAACTCCATATTAATTACCATCCTTTTGAAATGAGCTGTTCGACGAGCAGGTGTCCACATACCTTTGATCATGTAGTGTAGTTAGGATTCAATTTGAAGAGAGTAAACTGACCCCAGATCTGTTGCTAAGGGCAATGTCTACTTGTAGCACCTTGTTGCCCTTGACAATGGGTCTCAGTAACACTCTTTATGCGTTGGCCAAGCAGAGCAGAACCCTGGGAGCGTTTAAACTAGCCAGACATGCCTATGAGAAGCTCCAGGAACTCCACGTTCCCTCTCGCTTCCAGGAGTCAATGGATCTGGGCAGCCTTACCGTCCGCTCCAAACCATACCACGACAATGAGGTGTGAGTTTGCATGCATACATGCGTGTCTGTGTATATTTACTTTTTTAAAGTTCTAGTGGACCGTGTATGTTATACTTTGTGTATTTTCACAAATGTGTATATGTGTGTAACCCAGGACCTGATCCCCATGTGTTACCGCTGCTCCACCAACAACCCCCTGCTGAACAGCCAGGGCAGTGTGTGTATCAACTGCAAACAGCCCTTCATCTATTCAGCATCTTCATACGGTAGGTTGACACCAGTCTCTTTGTAAGTGGATGTTTGGTTCCGAGGTGTGTTATTAATTTTGTATCTCTGTACTGTAGAGGTCCTTCCTCTGGTGCAGTTCTACCTGGACAAGGGTATCGGTGATGAGGAGGCTGTGTCTCTCATTGACCTGGAAGTCCCTTGCATTGACAGGAAGGCTGCTCGCTGGCAGGAGATGAGCAGTGGGGGTATCCTTTACCTGATGCAGTGTACACCACTAACATCTATGCATTTCTCATGACCAGTTTTACCTAATGTGAATAGTCTGTATGTTAAGGTTGTGTGCTCATACATGTTTCCATACAGACACACATTACATACAGTATGTGTCCTTACCAGAACCTTGATTCTGATTCTGCCCAGCACCTTGATTTTGATTCTGCCCAGAACCTTGATTCTGATTCTGCCCAGCACCTTAAGCTGTCAAACAGGAGTAATCTTAGATGTAATAGAGTTAGAGGGGCTCTTCTCTCTTGACAGAATGACACTAACACCTCAGAGACATCTCTGCCTGGGAGTAACCTGCATTAGCTGACACACAGTGTTGGGGAGTAGTGAACTATATGTTATTCAACTAGTAATTCAACTACATGTTGCAGTAGCTTGGTGGTAGTTGTTCTAAATTCAAATCTTGGCAGTGTTTTCAGTAGTTAATTACATACTATAGCCATGTAGTGCTGTCGCTAACTAATGGAGCTACTCACTACTTTTTTTGCGAAAATAAAATGTTGGTGAAGTAGGCAGCCATTTCCTTTCTGTTTTGGCATCAGATCGGCCTAATTCTCACTTGAAATCTAGTTTTTGTGTTTAATAGGCTAAATGACACATTATGTTAACATCTGACTGCAGAGGGATCTGTTTAGATGTAATAATTTATCACAAAGTAGTTTGGATATATCGTTTTTCAAAGTACCTTGCTCTCTTTGACATGTTTTTCCCGATGTTGGTTGAATAAAGTGACTGCATGAGTCTGGTATACAGTGCATTCGGAAAGTATTCAAACTCCTTCCCTTTTTCCACATTTTGTTACGTTACAGCCTTATTCTAAAATTGATTAAATATATATTTACTCATCAATATACACACAATACCCCATGACAAAGCGAAAACGGACATTTTTGAAATTTTAAAAATTTGATTTACGTAAGTATTCAGACCCATTGCTATGCGACTCACAATTAAACTCAGGTGCATCCTGTTTCCATTGATCATCCTTGAGATGTTTCTACAACTTGGATTCAATTTATTCAATTCAATTGATAGGACATGATTTGGAAAGGCACACACCTGTCTTTATTAGGCCCCACAGTTGACAATGCATGTCAGAGCAAAAACCAGGCCATGAGGTCAAAGGAATTGTCCGTAGAGCTCCGAGACAGGATTGTGTTGAGGCACAGATCTGGGGAAGGGTACCAAAACATTTCTGCAGCACCCCACCAATCAGGCTTTTATGGTAGAGTGGCCAGACAGAAGTCACTCCTCAGTAAAAGGCACATAACTGCCTATTTGGAGATGGCCAAAAGGCACCTAAAGACTCTCAGACCATGAGAAACAAGATTCTCTGGTCTGATGAAACAAAGATTGAACTCTCTGGCCTGAATGCCAAGTGTCACATCTGCAGGAAACCTAGCACCATCCCTACGGTGAAGCATGGTGGTGGCATTATCATGCTGTGGGGATGTTTTTCAGTGGCAGGGACTGGGAGATTAGTCAAGATCGAGGGAAAGATGAACGGAGTGAAGTACAAAGATCCTTGATGAAAACCTGCTCCAGAGCGCTTAGGACCTCAGACTGAGGGAAAGGTTCATATTCCAACAGGACAATGACCCTAAGCACACAGCCAAGACAACGCAGGAGTGGCTTCGGGACAAGTCTCTGAATGTCCTTGAGTGGCCCAGCCAGAGCCCGGACTTGAACCTGATCGAACATTTCTGAAGAGACCTGAAAATAGCTGTGCAGCGACGCTCCCCATCCAACCTGGCAGAGCTTGAGAGGATCTGCAGAGAAGAATGGGAGAAACTCCTCAAATACAGCTGTGTCAAGCTTGTAGCGTTCTACCCAATAAGACAGGAGGCTATAATCACTTCCAAAGTACTGAGTAAACGGTCTGAAAACGTATGTAAATGTGATATTTAATTTTTGAGTTTTTAATACATTTGCAAAAAAAAAAAGAAAGGTTTTTGCTTTGTCAATGTAGGGTATTGTGTGTGTGTGTGTGTAGATTGATGAAGGGAAAAAAACAACAATTGAATACATTTTAGATTAAGGTTGTGATGTAACAAAATGTGGAAAAGTCAAGGGGTCTGAATACTTTCCTAATGCACCGTACGTCGTGAGTGTGTGTGAGAACAGAGAACCATGAGCAGAAGTGATAGGGTGGGTATGAAAGGGAGGATGTGAGAGGAGCAGCTTCTTTAACTGTATCAGAGTCCCAGTCTCTGAAGCTGGATGATGGCACAGAAGACACAGAGGAGGACCCCTTCATGGCCAAACTCAGCTTTGAGGTGAGGATCGGGAGGATAGAGGGAGGGAGGTGAAACTAAAGGGAGGGTAGAAATGAAAGGGGTCAGTATGTGTGTATTCTAAAATGTGAACCTGTGTGTATTCTAATATGTGAACCTGTGTCTATTCTAATACAGTGGGGCAAAAAAGTATTTAGTAAGCCACCAATTGTGGAAGTTATCCCACTTAAAAAGATGAGAGAGGCCTGTAATTTTCATCATAGGTACACTTCAACTATGACAGACAAAAATCACATTGTAGGATTTTTTATGAATTTTTTTGCAAATTATGGTGGAAAATCAGTATTTGGTCAATAACAAAAGTTTATCTCAATACTTTGTTATATACCCTTTGTTGGCAATGACAGAGGTCAAACGTTTTCTGTAAGTCTTCCCAAGGTTTTCACACACTGTTGCTGGTATTTTGGCCCATTCCTCCATGCAGATCTCCTCTAGAGCAGTGATATTTTGGGGCTGTTGCTGGGGAACATGGACTTTCAACTCCCTCCAAAGATTTTCTATGGGGTTGACATCTGGAGACTGGCTAGGCCACTCCAGGACCTTGAAATGCTTCTTACGAAGCCACTCCTTTGTTGCCCGGGCGGTGTGTTTGGGATCATTGTCATGCTGAAAGACCCAGCCACGTTTCATCTTCAATGCCCTTGCTGATGGAAGGAGGTTTTCACTCAAAATCTCACGATACATGGCCCCATTCATTCTTTCCTTTACACGGATCAGTCGTCTTGGTCCCTTTGCAGAAAAACAGCCCCCAAGCATGATGGTTCCACCCCCATGCTTCACAGTAGGTATGGTGTTCTTTGGATGCAACTCGGCATTCTTTGTCCTTCAAACACGACGAGTTGAGTTTTTACCAAAAAGTTCTATTTTGGTTTCATCTGACCATATGACATTCTCCCAATCTTCTTCTGGATCATCCAAATGCTCTCTAGCAAACTTCAGACGGGCCTGGACATGTACTGGCTTAAGCAGGGGGACACGTCTGTCACTGCAGGATTTGAGTCCCTGGCGGCGTAGTGTGTTACTGATGGTAGGCTTTGTTACTTTGGTCCCAGCTCTCTGCAGGTCATTCACTAGGTCCCCCCGTGTGGGTCTGGGATTTTTGCTCACCGTTCTTGTGATCATTTTGACCCCATGGGGTGAGATCTTGCGTGGAGCCCCAGATCGAGGGAGATTATCAGTGGTCTTGTATGTCTTCCATTTCCTAATAATTGCTCCTACAGTTGATTTCTTCAAACCAAGCTGCTTACCTATTGCAGATTCAGTCTTCCCAGCCTGGTGCAGGTCTACAATTTTGTTTCTGGTGTCCTTTGACAGCTCTTTGGTCTTGGCCATAGTGGAGTTTGGAGTGTGACTGTTTGAGGTTGTGGACAGGTGTCTTTTATACTAATAACAAGTTCAAACAGGTGCCATTAATACAGGTAACGAGTGGAGGACAGAGGAGCCTCTTAAAGAAGAAATTCCAGGTCTGTGAGAGCCAGAAATCTTGTTTGTTTGTAGGTGACCAAATACTTATTTTCCACCATAATTTGCAAATAAATTCATTAAAAATCCTACAATGTGATTTCTGGATTTTTTTTCTCATTTTGTCTGTCATAGTTGAAGTGTACATATAATGAAAATTACAGGCCTCTCTCATCTTTTTAAGTGGGAGAACTTGCACAATTGGTGGCTGACTAAATACTTTTTTGCCCCACTGTATGTGAACCTGTGTCTTTTCTAATTTGTGAACCTTTGTGTATTCTAATATGTGAACCTGTGTGTATTCTAATAGGTGAACCTGTGTGTATTCTAATAGGTGAACCTGTGTGTATCTCCTTAACAGCAGGGGGGCTCTGACTTTGTCCCGGTGGTGGTGAGTCGCTCCGTGCTGAGGTCTATGAGCAGGAGGGATGTCCTGATTAAGCGCTGGCCCAAACCCCTGCAGTGGGAGTACTACCGTTCCTTACTGCCTGATGTCAGCATCACCATGTGCCCCTCCTGCTTCCAGGTACTGAATAGATGGAATACACACACACACACACACAGCATTGCGCTTCATGCCCCCCTCACACCTATCACACACACACACTCGTCGCTATCACACACACACTCACCCCTATCACGCCCTCACTCACTCCCATCACTCACTCAATCACCCCTATCACGCACTCACTCACCCCTATCATGCACTCACTCACCCCTATCACGCACTCACTCACCCCAATCACGCACTCACTCACCCCAATCACGCACTCACTCACCCCCAGGTGCTGTACTTAAGAGGCGAAAAATGATTATAATCTTTAAAACATGACACACTACCCTCACACACACCTTGGCTCTCCATGGCACTCTGGCAGAATCTCTCTTCTAGCCTTAATCTTTCACTTATTTTAACTTTCTGCAGTGTTTCCTTTACCAGGAGTTAGATTTGGATAAAATGTTGCTATTGGCAGTGCTAGATGTTGTGTTACTGGCCTCTGCTACCTTCCTTAGAGAATCCTTGCTCTGCTCTGTGTTCTCTGACCTATGCTTCCTGTCTTCTCTGGTGTGCTTCCTCTAGATGTTCCACAGTGAAGACTATGAGCTGCTTGTGCTTCAGCACAACTGCTGTCCCTACTGCCGTCGGCCCATCGATGAACCCAACTGACCTCCCCAAACTGGTCTAGAATCAATTCATCCATCTCACAATTATTCTTCAGTTTCACTCTTGCTCTTCTGAGTAATGTTCCGCCCATATGATGGCAGGCCAAAAACCTCATGAACGTTATTTCAGGGATGGGATTATGAAGATCACTATAGTCCGCAGCAAAAGTGAATCTTCAGATGAACAACCCTATAGAATGAACAGGATGAGGTCACACAGATTTAGCAATGAATTCTTCTGTCTAGAAAAACGTATTAAAAAACACATTTTAATTAACTGGTATTTATTGCTGCTGTTATATGATGACTCTCTAGCATTCCACATTATTATTTAGGTAAATAGTCATGGTGTGATGTTTTTCTTAAAGAGTTGAATGTATTGTATTTTTATATTATTAAAGTAAAAAGTTTTTTTTTAATGAAAGGTTTCAAATTCTCCACTTGTTTTGTGCATGAGTGTGTGATTCAGGGTTAGAATGTGCATGAGTGTGTGATTCAGGGTTAGAATGTGCATGAGTGTGTGATTCAGGGTTAGAATGTGTTTGAGTGTGTTTGCATCGGTGTGTGTTGATATTCTTTTCAGCGATCCACAGGCTGTCTGACAGCTTCACAGCTCTAACACCAGGTGTCTTACTGTCCCACACCTTACCACAGGATTACTGTGTGTGAGCTTACGCGCCATGCTACCAAAATTAATATGCCTGACAAAACCTTTCCGATGAGTGTTTGCGTGTGTGTGAGAGAGGGAGAGGATATGTGTGCAACAGAAACCGTTTTCTGCTCCTTTCCTAAGTGAGGTCCATATTATTCAGTGATTAAGGATTAGGTTACCACTGCTGCAAATGAGTTGGAACACTCTGGAAATTACATTTACACTCCCTCTTCTATAAAGCCTGCTAAATTATTCTCTTGACAAAGTTGACACGTCAGGCTGTATAAGCAGAC
Organism: Oncorhynchus mykiss; assembly: GCF_057628025.1. Taxonomy (NCBI): domain Eukaryota; kingdom Metazoa; phylum Chordata; class Actinopteri; order Salmoniformes; family Salmonidae; genus Oncorhynchus; species Oncorhynchus mykiss. The sequence goes on from NC_143037.1 coordinate 62,144,893, forward strand.
GGGTACAGTAGCCTTTAGGCGTCTAGGATAATGCAAATCTCTGACACACTATTCTCTAGTGCATTACTTTTGGCATATGTTCTTTTTCAGAAGAAGTCTGAGTTGCATTGGTCTTTGACTTAGCCTCCAGCAAACTTGTTGATGACATGCTCTCGTGAGGATGACATCGTCAGAGTATAACACTGCCTTTAAGTATACGCACACTATACTCACGCTAGATGTTTTTCTCATGGATTAGTGTGTGTGACCTAAATCTGTCCATGCTGAGGTCCATGCACGTCCCTAATCCTAAGAGAGGGGCTCTTAAAAGGACCTGCGCCCGCTTCGGGGGGGCAGCGCACACCACTTCTCATTGCCTGGATCTATCTATCCCCTCCATCCATCCTTCCTGGCCTCCAGCGAGAAAGAGCTTCTCTCAACTCTGAGAACAGACCGTGCTTTCTCTTTCCTCTCTCAAAATACTAGCGAGGATAGAGAAAGACACACTCCAGTAGAGAAACATACACACTTACATAGACACACACACACCCCAACAGCTGCCGCCATAAACGGCACAGAGGGCCCAAACTTCTACGTACCCTTATCTAACAAACCTTTGAATACCTTCAGTATTACCTAGCTGCACCCTGGAAGTACTCTCTCCTTACTTCATACATTATCTTTCTCGTCACAGCCTTCCCTATCAACTTACTTACGCTCTACATCACGGTGTAGCACAAGACACTACGGACCCCCCTGAACTACATCCTGTTGAACTTGGCTGTCGCTGACCTCTGCGTGGTGGGGGGTTTCACCGTGACCCTCGCCACGGCCCTACAGGGCTACTTCTTCCTGGGCATTACCAGATGCACATTGAAGGATTATTCGCCACTATGGGATGTAAGACATGGTGATGGTGGAGCCCTAGGCTGTTGGGAGGTAAGACATGGTGGACCTCTGGGTGAGGTGTAAGGTAGTAGTTGGGCGGTAAGACATGGTGGACCTCTGGGTGAGGTGTAGGTAGTAGTTGGGAGGTAAGCTATGGTGGACCTCTGGGTAAGGTGTAAGGTAGTAGTTGGGAGGTAAGACATGGTGGACCTCTGGGTGAGGTGTAGGTAGTAGTTGGGAGGTAAGCTATGGTGGACCTCTGGGTAAGGTGTAAGGTAGTAGTTGGGCGGTAAGACATGGTGGACCTCTGGGTGAGGTGTAGGTAGTAGTTGGGAGGTAAGCTATGGTGGACCTCTGGGTAAGGTGTAAGGTAGTAGTTGGGCGGTAAGACATGGTGGACCTCTGGGTGAGGTGTAGGTAGTAGTTGGGAGGTAAGACATGGTGGACCTCTGGGTGAGGTGTAGGTAGTAGTTGGGAGGTAAACTATGGTGGACCTCTGGGTGAGGTGTAAGGTAGTAGTTGGGAGGTAAGACATGGTGGACCTCTGGGTGAGGTGTAGGTAGTAGTTGGGAGGTAAGACATGGTGGACCTCTGGGTAAGGTGTAGGTAGTAGTTGGGAGGTAAGACATGGTGGACCTCTGGGTGAGGTGTAGGTAGTAGTTGGGAGGTAAGACATGGTGGACCTCTGGGTGAGGTGTAGGTAGTAGTTGGGAGGTAAGACATGGTGGACCTCTGGGTAAGGTGTAGGTAGTAGTTGGGAGGTAAGACATGGTGGACCTCTGGGTAAGGTGTAGGTAGTAGTTGTGAGGTAAGACATGGTGGACCTCTGGGTGAAGTGTAGGTAGTAGTTGGGAGGTAAGACATGGTGGACCTTTGGGTAAGGTGTAGGTAGTAGTTGTGAGGTAAGACATGGTGGACCTTTGGGTGAGGTGTAGGTAGTAGTTGGGAGGTAATACATGGTGGACCTCTGGGTAAGGTGTAGGTAGTAGTTGTGAGGTAAGACATGGGGACCTCTGGGTGAAGTGTAGGTAGTAGTTGGGAGGTAAGACATGGTGGACCTTTGGGTGAGGTGTAGGTAGTAGTTGGGAGGTAAGACATGGTGGACCTCTGGGTAAGGTGTTGGGAGGTAAGACATGGTGGACCTTTGGGTGAGGTGTAGGTAGTAGTTGGGAGGTAAGACATGGTGGACCTCTGGGTAAGGTGTAGGTAGTAGTTGTGAGGTAAGACATGGTGGACCTCTGGGTAAGGTGTAGGTAGTAGTTGTGAGGTAAGACATGGTGGACCTCTGGGTGAAGTGTAGGTAGTAGTTGGGAGGTAAGACATGGTGGACCTTTGGGTGAGGTGTAGGTAGTAGTTGGGAGGTAAGACATGGTGGACCTCTGGGTAAGGTGTTGGGAGGTAAGACATGGTGGACCTCTGGGTGAGGTGTAGGTAGTAGTTGGGAGGTAATACATGGTGGACCTCTGGGTGAGGTGTAGGTAGTAGTTGGGAGGTAAGCTATGGTGGACCTTTGGGTGAGGTGTAGGTAGTAGTTGGGAGGTAAGCTATGGTGGACCTCTGGGTGAAGTGTAGGTAGTAGTTGGGAGGTAAGCTATGGTGGACCTCTGGGTGAGGTGTAGGTAGTAGTTGGGAGGTAATACATGGTGGACCTCTGGGTGAGGTGTAGGTAGTAGTTGGGAGGTAAGACATGGTGGACCTCTGGGTAAGGTGTAGGTAGTAGTTGGGAGGTAAGACATGGTGGACCTCTGGGTGAGGTGTAGGTAGTAGTTGGGAGGTAAGACATGGTGGACCTCTGGGTAAGGTGTAGGTAGTAGTTGAGAGGTAATACATGGTGGACCTCTGGGTAAGGTGTAGGTAGTAGTTGGGAGGTAATACATGGTGGACCTCTGGGTGAAGTGTAGGTAGTAGTTGGGAGGTAAGACATGGTGGACCTCTGGGTGAGGTGTAGGTAGAAGTTGCCACGAGCCACAGGGTAAGATATTTTTGTTTCCATAATGGTTGGGATTAGGCTAGGGGAATCTGATCCTAGATCGGTGGTTGAGTAACTTTTCCCTAAAGGGATGCCTGGCTGGCTTTCACCAGGTGCAACCTCAATGTACCTTGAGCTCAATGACTTTAAAGTCCGGTGTCGAAGATTTTTGTTCCCCGAATATCAAGACCACCCATGTATTTAGAATCATTTGAATAGCACCCGCACCCCCAGCATACCTTTCTTCTAAAGAAGACATTGCAGACTTGAATAAAGCCCAGGACCTTATGATATGTGCATTTTTACACCTCATTTACACATTTTTCTGTGACTGAGGTGACAGGAGGATGTCTTTAATAACAGCAGATGTATAGACCTTACAGAATATCTGAAGCTTTGTGTTGAAGTACAGCTGTTATCACATCAATTGTTCCAGTAGCTGCAGGTGCAAGCTGCTGGTTGAGATCATATAAATGCATGAAAAAGTAGATTTGCCAATATCACTGTAAGTCACTTACTGTACCCTATGTACTTCAGCTATACAGTAGCATCGGTTCTGTTTAAGTCTTCTGCCTGTGTCCAATATATTCAGAATAGTTTGTCTAAATATTTTCTGCACATGAGCATGTATGCAAAAAGCATTTCCTACTAGTCTTACATTAAACGTCACCTTAAGAAATGGGAATGAGCTGATGGCTGGTAGATCTCAGGGGCAATACTTCTTTATAATACATATAATATTTTTTAAATGAGGTGTGCGGGGGCATGTGTGTGTGTGTGTGTATATTTCCATCCCAGAGGGTACGCAGTGTTCATTTCTACACCAATCTGGTCATCATCGGCTTCTGCTACGGCCTTCTGCTCTGCAGCGTCCGCATGGGACAACGACAAACACGGTCACTAATGACCAGTATACACACAGGACTACTACATCTCCAGTTAGGACTCATGTCAAAACACATGTGTGTGTCCATTCGTTCAGGCCAATATTTCACTCATAGGGGAGCATTTACAGGACTAGCGTTTCTGAAAGAGTCCAGATGCCCATTGGGTTGTTGGGTGGCATGCACAACCAGTCAACAAAGCACTAACAAAACACTCCATCACTGCCCTGTGGTTTACATAGGTATTGATGAAAACAGACATTTTAATACTGGTACGAAACAAAAATGTCAACATTTTTACTGTATTATAGCTCTGTAGTAGCATTTATTTTCACAAACTCTGACAATTGTCATCACAAGTACGGTCAAGTCAGACTGTTGTCCCTCTGGTTAACTGAAGGTCATAGTTTTACTCTAAATGTCCCTCTTGGTCATAATCTCCCTTCATTCTCAGTCACAAAACAGATCAACCTGCCTTCACATAAACACATCACATGTAATTCTTCCCATTGAACTACACTCCATTTGACCCAACAGAGTCCAGTCTCTTTGCAAACAGGTCTGTGGCACATGAAACATCAGCTAATAAATCCTCTCAATACTACTCTACTCCTCCGGAACCCATCACCAACCTGCAAAGCACATTGGGACTTGTAGTTCAAAGCACCGTTGGAGTTATTTTCCATTTCCACCAATCACACCTGAGAACAGTGCAGGTTGTAAGAAGATGGGAAGAGTTTCTCATTCACATATCGTTGAACAGGCCACTCAGAAAACATTAGAACAGATCTATAAATATTGCTATGGACATTTACAATACAGTACAGTGCATCATTGGCTCATCCTCCAACAGAAGGGGGGTCAGTGCGTAAGATGGCCACCGGGGCTCCAGGTCCCAGAGGCTGTGACATCATCCAGAATAAGGCCCATCTCCCAGTGCCTCCATCTCTAACTCCACTATGCTTCAGGTCAAAGCAGTGTGAAACCAGAGTGAGTGTGAACAGGCAAGAAGCCAGATTGGGTTGATATCCAAGTGTGAGTAGAAGAGTCACCCTCACCCAGACAAAGACATAATCCAGAGATTCTGCACTTGATATAAAGGACGTGGGTTTCAATTCCTCAGTATCTCAACATATGCTTAGTCCAAGGTACGTTTCTTAGGACATTTCTTAATCCATGGTACAGTGCTCCCAATCAGGTTTCTGAGGCAGTCTTGGGTTGAGGTGGTACAGTAAAGCTCAAGCTGCCATCTCTTCCAGTCTTAAAGCAAAATATTTCTTAAAGCAAAGAGTTCCTTCTTGTCTTTGGGCTCTATAAACTCTATAGACAGAATGGATATTTGGAGGGAAGACAGACAGGGTGATTTCTAGATCCTGTACCCCAGCTAGGGCGGAGGCAGCCTTGGGGAATGGTCTGGGGTGGAGGCTGGGTGGAGGGAGACTCAGGCCTCACTGCTGCACTCATAGATGTTGTCCTCCACCAGAGCAATGACCTGCTCAAACTTGTGGTGCAGCTGAGTACGCTTCGCTGTGGGGTTGGACTCCAGAGCACTCACCACCTGACCGAGAGAGAGAGAGTGAGAGAGAGAGAAAAAAAAGTTCAGACAAAGGCAAAAACCTTTAAAAAAAAGTATCTACCCACAGTTAGAGAATGAGAGCTGGAGAGATAGATAACGAGTGAGAGAGAGAGAGAAATATAAAGAGAGAAACACTACTTTGAGTAGCCCTCAAGCGATCATGCATTCTACAGCATAGGACAGAAACTCAACCACCTGCCAGGACAGAGAAAGAGAGTACTTCAGCAGTTCTTCAGCCTTCACGCATGCCTCTCCCCCACAAAAAGCCTTTCCTGTTCACAAACTATTTACAAAACCAACATCTGCGCTGCCTTTCAAGCCTGATAGTTGTCATGCGTTCAGTGGGTGTTACTGGCAGCGTGTGCCCAGCGAGAGGGCTGAGTGAGAGAATGTGTAATCAGGGGTGATTCATAGAGAGTCCCAGGGAAACCTCTGAACCCCTAGTGTCTGCTGGTACAGTAGAATGGCAGTGAACAGCTAAACACTGTTATGATGAGGGCCCTCCATTAACACACAATCACTGTCTCAACCACTCCATGGAACAGTAGGGGTGTGTGTGTGGGGGGGATCTCATTTACCTGATAGGGGTGGTTGATGATGAGGTATTGTGAGGTAAAGGTAAGGGTTGTGGTGGTGGAGAGTTGAGAAGAGGGTGTCACAAGCCCTGTGCTGTTGGCTATGTATTTGGTTGAGGAGGTTTAAGAGAATATAGTTCAGGACTTTATATATATTTTTTAACATGTATTTAACTAGGCAAGTTAGTTAAGAACAAGTTCTTATTTACAATGACGGCCTACCGGGGAAAGATTCCTTGCCTTGTTCAGGGGCAGAATGACAGATTTTTACCTTGTCAGTTCAGGGGTTCGATCCAGCAACTTTTTGGTTACTGGCCCAATGCTCTAACCACTAGGCTACCTGCCGCTCCATATGCTGTCGGTGAGGAGGGATATTTTGGATCTCCTGGGTTGGTTAAGGGCTTGTGAGTAAGCATTTCACTGTAAGGTCTACCACACCTGTTGTATTTGGCGCATGTGACAAATACAATTTGATTTGATCTTTAAGGACACGTGATCTCCTGTACTGACGCTTCATGCCCTGTTTTTTTTCTTTCTCTCTCTCAATTCAAGGGCTTTATTGGCATGGGAAACATATGCTACCATTGCAAAAGCAAGTGAAGTAGATAACAAAATTGAAATAAACAATAAAAAAGTACAGTTAACATTAAGTTCCAAAAGAATAAGACATTTCAAATGACATATTACGACTATCTACAGTGTTGTAATGATGTGCAAATACTTAAAGTAAAAAAGGGAAAATAAATAAATGTAAATATGGGTTGTATTTACAATGGTGTTTGTCCTTCACTGGTTGCCCTTTTCTTGTGGCAACAGGTCACAAATCTCCCTGTTGTGATGGCACACTGTTGTATTTCATCCAGTAGATATGGGAGTTTATCAAAATTGGGTTTGTTTTCAAATTCTTTGTGGATCTGTGTAATCTGAGGGAAATATGTGTCTCTAATATGGTCATACATTTGGCACGAGATTAGGAAGTGCAGCTCAGGTTCCACCTCATGTTGTGGGCAGTGTGCACATAGCCTGTCTTCTCTTGAGAGCCAGGTCTGCCTACTGTGGCCTTTCTCAATAGCAAGGCTAACCTCACTGAGTCTGTACATCCCTTAAATTTGGGTCAGTCACAGTAGTTAGGTATTCTGCCACTGTGTACTCTCTTTGTTTGGGGCCAAATAGCATTCTAGTTTTTTTTTGTTAATTCTTTCCAATGTGTTCTCTCTCTCTCTCAATTCCATCTGGAATAAAGTCTGGTGATAAGGCTGGAGATGGGGCCAGTTTAAACGTGTCAAACAGCTAATCCAGGTCAGTGGTAGTGGGATCTTACCTGGTTCCTGTATTTCTTGGCGTATTTGTAGATCTCCGTCAAGGCCAGGTTGGTGTTGAACTCATTTCTGTATTTCTGCGAAACGGAAAACAGAGTGAGCGTTTCGTCACAATATCAATCCTTCAAACTTTGTCAGCTCAAAAAGCAATAGACAGATACAGATTCAATGTTGTAGCACGGTTAAATGCAGAGACAGTCCCCCACCAAGGCTAACAAATTACATCTATCAATCAATTAATTAATACTTTTATTGATCTGCCACCCCTCTCTCACCCGTGATTCCTCGGCCAAGTGGGCGTTCATCTCCTGCTCACTCAGTGGCGCCATCTCATGGATCTGTTTGTAATAGCACTGTACCCTCTTCTTGTATTCTGGGATCTCCTTGGCATACAGCAGCTTGTTAGTGGGAGAGTCCTGAAACCAGAGAACAAGTCCTCTTTAGTCAAAGTAACCTCCAGAAAGACAATTCCCATAGACGGCCTCATAGAGAAGTGAGATTTGAAAATTCCTAATAAGACCATTTAGTCAACACCTTTGAGCACAAATCATCCAGCCATCACAATTGTATATTCATCCAATGTCTGTCATGTTTTTGAATGATGTGATGACATCATTGCTGCTCACGCTACTTTCTGTGTGGACTGAGTGCTAGTGCATTTGTCAGTTTGGCAGAGTAAACCAGATGCAACCCGGATATAGACGGTCCATGAATCTGCGTATGCGAACATGAATAGAATACGTTGAATGGTCGGCCATCTTTTATAGCTCAGTGGTCCAGTCTCGCGCCAGTATATGGTGAGTGAGGTCGATGGTCAGTGAGTTGTTAACATGACTGTGGGCAGCATGGTCTGTGGTCATGGTGTGGTTGGTCTATGGATGCTTCTCCAATGTCAAACATGTAAGGTGTGGTGTACCGCATGGCAGCTCTCTAGGCCCTCTACTCTTTTCTATTTTTTTACCAATGTTCTGCTACTGGCATTAAACAAAGCATGTGTGTCCATGTAGGCAATGATTCAACCATACAGTGCCTTGCGAAAGTATTCGGCCCCCTTGAACTTTGCGACCTTTTGCCACATTTCAGGCTTCAAACATAAAGATATAAAACTGTATTTTTTTGTGAAGAATCAACAACAAGTGGGACACAATCATGAAGTGGAACGACATTTATTGGATATTTCAAACTTTTTTAACAAATCAAAAACTGAAAAATTGGGCGTGCAAAATTATTCAGCCCCTTTACTTTCAGTGCAGCAAACTCTCTCCAGAAGTTCAGTGAGGATCTCTGAATGATCCAATATTGACCTAAATGACTAATGATGATAAATACAATCCACCTGTGTGTAATCAAGTCTCCGTACAAATGCACCTGCACTGTGATAGTCTCAGAGGTCCGGTAAAAGCGCAGAGAGCATCATGAAGAACAAGGAACACACCAGGCAGGTCCGAGATACTGTGAAGAAGTTTAAAGCCGGATTTGGATACAAAAAGATTTCCCAAGCTTTAAACATCCCAAGGAGCACTGTGCAAGCGATAATATTGAAAGGAGTATCAGACCACTGCAAATCTACCAAGACCTGGCCGTCCCTCTAAACTTTCAGCTCATACAAGGAGAAGACTGATCAGAGATGCAGCCAAGAGGCCCATGATCACTCTGGATGAACTGCAGAGATCTACAGCTGAGGTGGGAGACTCTGTCCATAGGACAACAATCAGTCGTATATTGCACAAATCTGGCCTTTATGGAAGAGTGGCAAGAAGAAAGCCATTTCTTAAAGATATCCATAAAAAGTGTTGTTTAAAGTTTGCCACAAGCCACCTGGGAGACACACCAAACATGTGGAAGAAGGTGCTCTGGTCAGATGAAACCAAAATTGAACTTTTTGGCAACAATGCAAAACGTTATGTTTGGCGTAAAAGCAACACAGCTCATCACCCTGAACACACCATGCCCACTGTCAAACATGGTGGTGGCAGCATCATGGTTTGGGCCTGCTTTTCTTCAGCAGGGACAGGGAAGATGGTTAAAATTGATCGGAAGATGGATGGAGCCAAATACAGGACCATTCTGGAAGAAAACCTGATGGAGTCTGCAAAAGACCTGAGACTGGGACGGAGATTTGTCTTCCAACAAGACAATGATCCAAAACATAAAGCAAAATCTACAATGGAATGGTTCAAAAATAAACATATCCAGATGTTAGAATAGCCAAGTCAAAGTCCAGACCTGAATCCAATCGAGAATCTGTGGAAAGAACTGAAAACTGCTGTTCACAAATGCTCTCCATCCAACCTCACTGAGCTCGAGCTGTTTTGCAAGGAGGAATGGGAAAAAATGTCAGTCTCTCGATGTGCAAAACTGATAGAGACATACCCCAAGCGACTTACAGCTGTAATCGCAGCAAAAGGTGGCGCTACAAAGTATTAACTTAAGGGGGCTGAATAATTTTGCACGCCCAATTTTTCAGTTTTTGATATGCTAAAAAAGTTTGAAATATCCAATAAATGTCGTTCCACTTCATGATTGTGTCCCACTTGTTGTTGATTCTTCACAAAAAAAATACAGTTTTATATCTTTATGTTTGAAGCCTGAAATGTGGCAAAAGGTCGCAAAGTTCAAGGGGGCCGAATAATTTCGCAAGGCACTGTATATGCATTAGCAATCACAGCTAATGAAGTTAGCTGAAACTCTTAAAAAATTGTTACAGTCTGTTTTGGAAAGGGTGGTCAGTAATAAACTAGCCCTGAACATTTCTAAAACTAAGAGCATTGTTTTTGGTACAAATCATTCCCTATGTTCTAGACCTCAGCTGAATCTGGTAATACATTGTGTGGCTGGTGAAAAAGTTGAGGAGATTAAATTACTTGGTGTTACATGATGTAAACAGTCATGGTCAAAACATATAGATTCAATGGTTGAAAAAATGGGGAGAGGTTTGTCCGTAGTAAAGAGATTCTTTGACAGCACACTCCAAAAAGCAAGTCCTGCAAGGGTCTTTTCACTGTCCCCAAATCCAGAACAAATTCAAGAAAGCATACAATATTATATAGAGCAATTATTGCATGGAACTCTGTTCCATCTCATATTGCTCACATGAACAGCAAGCCTAGTTAAAAAAAAAACTGTAAACCAACACCGCACGGCACAACACCTCTCCCCTATTTGAACTAGATATTTTGTGTGTTGTATTGAAATAAACAGTTGAAGACGGAATTTTACATACACTTAGGTTGGAGTCATTAAAACTTGTTTTTCAACCACAACACAAATTTTCTTGTTAACAAACTATAGTTTTGGCAAGTCGGTTAAGACATCTATTTTGTGCATGGCATAAGTAATTTTTCCAACAATTCCAACAACATGGGACCACGCAGCCGTCATACCGCTCAGGAAGGAGATGCATTCTGTCTCCGAGAGATGAACGTACTTTGATGTGAAAAGTGCAAATCAATCCCAGAACAACAGCAAAGGACCTTGTGAAGATGCTGGGGGAAACAGGTACAATAGTATCTATATCCACAGTAAAACGAGTCCTATATTGACATAACCTGAAAGGCCGCTCAGCAAGGAAGAAGTCACCGCTCCAAAACCGCCTTAAAAAAGTTTGCAACTGCACATGGGGACAAAGATCGTACTTTTTGACGAAATGTCCTCTGGTCTGATGAAACAAAAATAGAACTGTTTGGCCATAATGACCCTCTTTATGTTTGGAGGAAAAGGGGGAAGGCTTGCAAGCCGAAGAACACTGTAACGACTCTCGTCGGAAGGCATGGGCCAAAGCGCAGCGTGGTAAGTGTTCATGAAAATTGATTTCACAAAAACACTCGAACAAAATAACAAAGTGAAAAACCGAAACAGTTCTGTCAGGTGCAGACACTAAACAGAAAATAACTACCCACAAAACACAGGTGGGAAAAAGGCTACCTAAGTATGATTCCCAATCAGAGACAACGATAGACAGCTGCCTCTGATTGGGAACCACACTCGGCCAAAAACAAAGAAATAGAAAACATAGAAATAAAGAAACTAGAATGCCCACCCTAGTCACACCCTGGCCTTACCAAAATAGAGAATAAAAGCCTCTCTATGGCCAGGGCATGACAAACACCATCCCAACCATGAAGCACGGAGGTGGCAGCATCATGTTGTGGGGGTGCTTTGCTGCAGGAGGGACTGGTGCTCTTCACAAAATAGATGGCATCATGAGGAAAATGTATGTGGATATATTGAAGTAACATCTCAAGACATCAGTCAGGAAGTTAAGCTTGGTCGCAAATAGGTCTTCCAAATGGACAATGACCCCAAGCATACTTCCAAAGTTGTGGCAAAATGGCTTAAGGACAACAAAGTCAAGGTGTTGGAGTGGCCATCACAAAGCCCTGACCTCAATCCCATAGAAAATGAGTGGGCAGAACTGAAAAAGCGTGTGTGAGCAAGGAGGCCTACAAACCTGACTCAGTTACACCAGCTCTGTCAGGAGGAATGGGCCAAAATGTACCCAAGGAAGCTTGTGGAAGGCTACCCGAAATGTTTGACCCAAGTTAAACAATTTAAAGGCAATGCTACCAAATACTAATTGAGTGTATGTAAACTTCTGACCCACTGGGAATGTGATGAAAGAAACAAAAGCTGAAATAAATCACTCTCTACTATTATTCTGACATTTCACATTCTTAAAATATGATATGAAGTGATGATCCTAACTGACCTAAGACATGGATTTTTTACTAGGATTAAATGTCAGGAATTGTGAAAAACGGAGTTTAAATGTATTTGGCTAAGATGTATGTAAACTTCAGACTTTAACTGTAAGATATGTGTGCCTTTTTTCTGTCCTTGAGCTGTTCTTGTCTATTAATGTTCTGTATTATGTCATGTTTCATGTTCTGTGTGGACCCCAGGAAGAGTAGCTGCTGCTTTTGCAACAGCTAATGGGGATCCTAATAAAATACCAAATACCAACAAATCTATGGTTGGTGTATGGTCCATGGTCACAGCGAGTGGTTGGTGTTATCACTGTGTGATAGGTCAGCACCTCCCTGTGCTGAGACAATGAAGAGAGGGCCAATGGTTTCCTCTCTTCACAATAGGAAAGTTAAACAACCAGGCCAGACATAACAAATCATATCCACAGCCACAGAGAACCAGGCCAGACATTTGTATTTATTTATTTAACACTTATTTTACCAAGTGAGTTGATTGAGAACACATTCTCATTTACAGCAACGACCTGGGGAATAGTTACAGGGGAGAGGAGGCAATGAATGCGCCAATTGGAAGACATAACAAACCATGTGCACAGCCACAGAGAACCAGGACAGACATTGACCATGTCCACATCTACAGAAAACCAGGCCAGACAAAAACCATGTCCACAGCCACAGAGAACCAGGACAGACATAATAATCCATCCTTCTACTTACATCTGCTACTTCTACAAGATACTGACAGCATTTACAATGGTACTGAACACATTATTCAATCTTTAAGAAAGCTTCACTTGTAAGGTATTTTGTTGAGCATACAGACATGCATTTGTGTGTGTGTGGTATCGCGCCTAGGAAGACTCCAGCCACTGTCCCTCCTCATGATAGGGATCCCTCTCTTCCTGTCCACAAGGTCATTTCCTATGGTTCCTCCATCTGCCTGGCGACCCCCTGTGACCCCTAGCACCCCCCACCTCTCCCTCCCTGTCTGCAGGACACCAGATAAGGTTTCTGTGGAAACAACTCTGTTTCCAAGCCTTCTCTCAACCCTGCAGATCAACGGCTAATCCAGATCCCTTACTGACCTGTCCTGTCCCCTGACCACCACACACACACACACACACACACACACACACACACACACACACACACACACACACACACACACACGATGGTTAATCCAGACCTTTCCTGCCCTGCTCTTCCTATGCTGACCACTCAAGCAGAGAAAAGAGTTAAGTCTCCACTCAGACAGTCTAATACCTTTCTGTCCTATCTAAAGAACAGAAAACATCTATACACAGACAGCACACCTGACGACACCAAGTCTTCCCAATCACAGACAGAGAAAAAAGGATGAGATGAGCATCCTGATGTTTTACAGTGCCATGGTGTGTGTGTTTCTGTGTTTCTGTGTATTACATGTTTGAGGTGTGTGCATTGGTTCCCTGGCAATGAACAAGTGGAATAAATCATAATGTTTTGGTTTCATCTGAAAGAGCAGCATTAAGTATCTCTGGGGAGGAAGTCAGTCAAAGAGACAGGAAGCAGAGTGTATGCTATGGGTCGCAGCTTCAGAGGGATGAGACTGTTTGTGGGAAGTGAGGACACTGAAACACACACACACACACACTTTGAAGAGTGAATTCCTGGTGCCCATGACCTTGGCTGAGCAGACTGGGCTGAAATATCATGAGGAGAGGTAGACAGACAGACTGGAGAGAGGAGGGGAAGGGTTTTGGCAGGGACTGGGGAGGAATGTGGAGATAGGTGATGACAGTGAGAATCATTTTGGGAAAGTGTGTGTGTGTGTGTGTGTGTGCGTGCGTGTATGTTTGTGTTTAAGTATACTTTATGTTTGGTTTGGTTTATTTGGATCCCCATTAGCTTTTGCCCGAAACAGCAGCTATTCTATCTGGGGTCCACACAAATACAAAACATGACAAGTAACAAAACACAGATACACAGACAAACAAGAACAGTAACACACATTTTTTATACAACCATATAATAATAATACAAATAAAAATAATTATGTAGATTGTGTGTGATATAGTGTGTGTTTGTCTGTGTGTCATTTCACAGTTCATATTGTGAAATGACACAATAGGTAATTTTGCTGTTTGTTTGAGTAATTGGAGATGGAAGGGAGTTCCACCCGAAGAGAGCCCTAGTGTCATGTCTTGTGGGTTATGTGTGGGTGTCTGAACTATATGTTATTTGATTATGCAGACAAGTTTTTGTCACAGTAATACACTCAGCAGGACCCTATCTTTCATAAATATCCAAATAACTTCACAGATCTACATTGTAAAGGGTTTAAACACTGTTTCCCAGGCTTGTTCAATGAACCATAAACAATTAATGAACATGCATCTGTGGAACGGTCGTTAAGACACTAACAGCTTACAGACGGTAGGAAATTAGGGTCACAGTTATGAAAACGTAGGTCACTAAAGAGGCCTTTCTACTGACTCTGAAAAACACCAAAAGAAAAATGCCCAGCGTCCCTGCTCATCTGTGTGAACGTGCCTTAGGCATGCTGCAAGGAGGCATGAGGACTGCAGATGTGGCCAGGGCAATACATTTCAATGTCCGTACTGTGAGATGCCTAAGACAGGGCTACAGGATGATCAGCTGATCGTCCTCGCAGTGGCAGAACACGTGTAACAACACCTGCACAGGATTGGTACATCCAAGCATCACACCTGCGGGACAAGTACAGGATGGCAACAACAACTGCCTGAGTTACACCAGGAACGCACAATCCCTCCATCAGTGCACAGACTGTCCGCAATAGGCTTAGAGAGGCTCTGACTGAGGGCTTGTAGGCCTGTTGTAAGGCAGGTCCTCACCAGACATGACCTTTATCGCCTATGGGCACAAACCCACTGCCGCTGGACCAGACAGGACTGGCAAAAAAGTGCTCTTCACTGATGAGTCGCGGATTTGTCTCATCAGGGGTGATGGTCGGATTCGCGTTTATTGTCGAAGGAATGAGCGTTACACCGAGGCCTGTACTCTGGAGCGGGATCGACTTGTAGGTGGAGGGTTGGTCATGGTCTGGGGCGGTGTGTCACAGCATCATCAGACTGAGCTTGTTGTCATTGCAGGCAATCTCAACACTGTGCGTTACAGGGAAGACATCCTCCTCCCTCATGTGGTACCCTTCCTGTAGGCTCATCCTGACATGACCCTCCAGCATGACAATGCCACCAGCCATATTGCTCATTCTGTATGTGATTTCCTGCAAGACAGGAATGTCAGTGTTCTGCCATGGCCAGCGAAGAGCCCGCATCTCAATCCCATTGAGCAAGTCTGGGACCTGTTGAATCGGAGAGTGAGGGCTAGGGACATTCCCCCATAAATGTTCGAGAACTTGCAGGTGCGTTGGTGGAAGAGTGGGGTAACATCTCACAGCAAGAACGGGCAAATCTGGTGCAGTCCATGAGGAGGAGATGCACTGCAGTACTTAATGCAGCTGGTGGCCACACCAGATACTGACTGTTACTTTTGATTTTGACCCCCCCTTTGTTCAGGGACACATTATTCCATAGTCACATGTCTGTGGAACTTGTTCAGTTTATGTCTCAGTTGTTGAATCTTGTTATGTTCATACAAATATTTACACATGTTAAGTTTGCTGAAAATAAACGCAGTTGACAGTGAGAGGACGTTTCTTGTTTTTTCTGAGTTTATTTCTCATTGAAACTAAACGAGAAGCAGCTAATCTCTCGTCAACCCCCAACCAGGAAAGACCGGCTTGCATGATATTGATGTTTGTTCTGTATGTGCAATTAAAAGGGTAAGGTGTACTGCTATTCTTTGAGCCAGCAGTAGCTTTGCTAGCTCTTTCCTTGCTGCACCTTGCTGACCAAATTATCAGACAGTAATCAAGATGGGACAAGACCAGAGACTGAACAACTAGTACAGTTGATGTTTGTGTCAAAAACACAGAACATCTTCTTGTAACAGACATTCCCCTTCCCCATCTTCACAACAACTTTGTCAATATAACTTGACCATGATAACTGGCCATCCAATGTTGTACCTAGGAGTTTAGTTTCCTCAACTTTCTCAATGGTCACACCCTTTATGCACAACTCCAGTTGAGATTTAGGTCTTAAAGAATGTTTTGAACCAAATACAATGCTTTCAGTATTAGATGTATTTAATACCTATTTATTATTAATCACCCATTCTGATACTTAGAGCAACTCCTCATTTAGAGCTCACTGGCTTTGGATGCTGACATGTAGAGTGTGGAATCATCTGCATACATAGTAATTCTGTAGCTTTGCGTAAGACCAGTGGCAAATCAATTAAAAAAATAAATAAATAGAGAAGAGTAATGACCCAAGGCAACTGCCCTGAGGGACACCACACTGTACATATTTAATCTTAGAGACGCTTATATTGGATAAATAACTCTCCAACAATGTGATGGCAGGTGATCTAAAGCCATAGCAAGTGAGTTATTTCAATAACATTTAAACATTTTATTTTATGTTAATTTAACTACAGTGGGGAGAACAAGTATTTGATAACCTGCAAAATCGGCAGTGTTTCCTACTTACAAAGCATGTAGAGGTCTGTAATTTTGTATCATAGGTACACTTCAACTGTGAGAGACAGAATCTAAAACAAAAATCCAGAAAATCACATTGTATGATTTTCAAGTAATTAATTTGCATTTTTTTGCATGACAAAAGTATTTGATCACCTACCAACCAGTAAGAATTCCAGCTCTCACAGACCTGTTAGTTTTTCTTTAAGAGGCCCTCCTGTTCTCCACTCATTACCTGTTTGAACTCGTTACCTGTAATAAAAGACACCTGTCCACACACTCAATCAAACAGACTCCAACCTCTACACAATGGCCAAGACCAGAGAGCTGTGTAAAGACATCAGGGATAAAATTGTAGACCTGCACAAGGCTGGGGTGGGCTACAGGACAATAGGCAAGCAGCTTGGTGAGAAGGCAACAACTGTTGGCGCAATTATTAGAAAATGGAAGAAGTTCAAGATGACGGTCAATCACCCTCGGTCTGGGGCTCCATGCAAGATCTCACCTCGTGGGGCATCAATGATCATAAGGAAGGTGAGGGATCAGCCCAGAACTACACGGCAGGACCTGGTTAATGACCTGAAGAGAGCTGGGACCACAGTCTCAAAGAAAACCATTAGTAACACACTACGCCGTCATGGATTAAAATCCTGCAGCGCACGTAAGGTCCCCCTGCTCAAGCCAGCGCATGTCCAGGCCCGTCTGAAGTTTGCTAATGACCATCTGGATGACCCAGAGGAGGAATGGGAGAAGGTCATGTGGTCTGATGAGACAAAAATAGAGCTTTTTGGTCTAAACTCCACTCGCCGTGTTTGGGGGAAGAAGAAGGATGAGTACAACCCCAAGAACACCATCCCAACCGTGAAGCATGAAGGTGGAAACATCATTCTTTGGGGATGCTTTTCTGCAAAGGGGACAGGACGACTGCACCGTATTGAGGGGAGGATGGATGCGGCCATGTATCGCGAGATCTTGAACGACCCGAAACAGACAGCCAGGGAAACTAAGGAGTGGCTCCGTAAGAAGCATCTCAAGGTCCTGGAGTGGCCTAGCCAGTCTCCAGACCTGAACCCAATAGAAAATCTTTGGAGGGAGCTGAAAGTCCGTATTGCCCAGCGACAGCCCTGAAACCTGAAGGATCTGGAGAAGGTCTGTATGGAGGACTGGGCCAAAATCCCTGCTGCAGTGTGTGCAAACCTGGTCAAGAACTACAGGAAATGTATAATCTCTGTAATTGCAAACAAAGGTTTCTGTACCAAATATTAAGTTCTGCTTTTCTGATGTATCAAATACTTATGTCATGCAATAAAATGCATATTAATTACTTAAAAATCATACAATGTGGTTTTCTGGATTTTTGTTTTAGATTCCGTCTCTCACAGTTGAAGTGTACCTATGATAAAAATTACAGACCTCTACATGCTTTGTAAGTAGGGAAACCTGCAAAATCGGCAGTGTACCAAATACTTGTTCTCAGTAAGTCAGTAAGAACAAGAAGAACAAAGAGTAAGAACAAATTCTTATTAACAATGACGGCCTATCCCGGCCAAACCCTAACCCGAACGACGCTGGGCCAATTGTGCGTTGCCCTATGGGACTACCAATCACGTCTGGTTGTGATACAGCCTGGTATCGAACCAGGGTCTGTAGTGATGCCTTGAGCACTGAGATGCAGTGCCTTGGACCGCTGCGCCACCCGGGAGCCCCAACAAAGTCTGCACTGAAATCTAACAATACAGCTCCAACTATGATCTTATTTTCCATTTCTTTTAGCCAGTCATCTCATCTGAGTCAGTGCAATACAAGTTTAGTACCCTTCTCTATATACATGCTGAAAGTTAGTTTTAACTTGTTCTCTGAAAAATAGCACTGTATTTGGTCAAACACAATCCTCTCCATCAGTTTAATAAGAAAAGGCAGCAAACTGATTGGGTGGCTGCTACAGTAGAAGCAGCAAAGGGTGCTTTACTATTTTTAGGCAGTGGAATGACTTTAGCTTTCGTCCACGTTTTTTAAGCTTTGGTTTAAGATATAGCAAATAGGGGTGGAAATACAGCCTGCTATGATTCTCAATAGTGTCCCATCATGGTTGTCTATACCTGGTGGCTTACCATTACTGATGGATAACAATCATTTTTCCACCTTTCCCAAATTCAAAACAGCAATCCTTCTCTTTCATTATTAGATATTTTTTACAAAAATATGATGGTTCATTATTCAACATTGTCATTTCACTTCTGAGTTTTCCACAATGATTGTAATGTGTGTGTGTCTCATGTGCAATACAGTGTGTCTTTGTAACCATGTGAATGCGTTGAGTGCGATCACTTAACAATAATTGTTTATACATGTGTAATGTGTGTGTCTCACCTTGCCCAGCTGCAGGTCTGAAACGGAGCAGGCATCTATGAAGGCCTGGGCAATGACAGACAGACAGGCGTCCATGTGGTCCGTCTTTTCAATGTCAAACACAAACTGAGGGTTCTTCAGGATGTTCACCCAGAAACGCAGAGGTAAACTATAGAGATGAGACAACATTATGTGAGCTTCATCAACATCTTGCATTATGGATACTGTACTGCTTCATTGATGAGTAGATGCATCTCGTTCCCCAAGCTACCAGTTGGTCTTCCAGATGTGCAGGGTGTCGGGGTCGGTGATGCCCCTCTTCTCCGCCTGCTCCTCCAGGAAGTCAAAGAAGTATTTGATTGCCAGTGGCGGACGCTCTGCAGGAATACTGAGGATGGCCTGGAACAAGTCATCGAGGAACTTCTGCAGTGTTCCCTAAGAAACCACAACACAGATGGGATCAGACATGGAACCAGAATTGGATTGTTTGGAATTCTGGGATTGTTTTTTACCTTTATTTAACTAGGCAAGTCAGTTAAGAACAAAAAAATATATATTTTTTTCCCCCACCTTGTCAGCTCAGGGATTCGATCTTGCAACCATTCAGTTACAAGTCTAATGCTCTAACCACTAGGCTACCTGCCTCCCCATGTCACTGTAAATAGAACTGATGATGGATTGATTGTCAACGATGATGGAATGATGCCTCTGCTTTAGCCAACTACTTGAGTTGTGACTGTCATGCCAAACTGTTTAGGATCACAATCGTACTAGTTTGGGAATCATGATGATGATCTTATAAACAACTTGTATTTTTGCATTTAAGCCTCAATTTTGGATCTGTGTGGGTCTCCATCTCTCTAAGTATGCTCACAATTGACATGATAAGCAGTTGGCTAGCTGAAGCAGTAACAGATGGGCATCCAGGAAAGGCTGGCACTGCTTTCTGTCACTGTTCTGGTTGTACACTGTGGCTCATTCAAGATGGCTGCCACACTGTGGGTTGTGTGCTTACCTTGGTGGAGAGGAGGCGGGTTAGGTAGATCTCAGGGAGGACCTTCTTACGATGACTCTGTCTGTGGGACTTCTTATTCTCAAACGGTTCATCATGAGGCAAGACCTGGAAGGGCGGGGGCAGAGGTTAGAGGTCAGGGTACAAAAACATCCAATCAGCATGGTGGGGATATAACCTAAATCTAAATAGGAATCTACTACAGAGGTGTGACTAACATTTGACAGGGAGATGAAATTAAAACAAGTGTTCTTGTATGAGAGTTTCAGTTAATACTTTTACCA